>NW_005054459.1:1538669-1542199 GCF_000277835.1 Geospiza fortis | reverse complement strand
TCTCCCTTGCTCTTCCCTCTGCCGACGGAGGGGATTTCTCCATCTGAGGCCCGTTGCTGTACAAAAAGCTCAACTTTAATATTCTCTTTGATTAAATGAGATTTTTTTTCTTCCTCATCTTCTGGTGGTGCTGCTGTCGTGTTCCTTGGTGAGGATTTAAAGGAAGAAGGGCCCTGCCAGGAGCCAGGCAGCACCTGCAGAGGGGGAAGGAGACACAGACCCAGCTGTGCTCCAGAGAGGATCAAAGCCCTGGGGTGCCCACATCCCTGTGGAGCCCCAAATGCTGCCCTGTCCCACAATGTGTCTCTGCAGCACCTTCCCTAACACCAACCAAAATGTGCTGGTACAAAGGGTTAAGCAGCAAGACAGAGGGAGAAGATCAGGCCCATTTGAGGGGATGATGAGACGCTCTAATTTGATTGATTTTCAGTGAATTCTTGGCACTTCTCATTTGCAATTCCCCTCCTTTTAATTAGCTGATGCTTGTAGCTATCACATTTGATTCTCATTACTTGATTAAATAGGGTCCTGCACCTTTAGGCAGTGCTGGGAGGTAGAGGAAGGAACCAGCTGGAGGGAGGGTTGGACAGGAACAGGAGCATCCTCCAGTATTGCTCTGTGCTGGCTGTGAAAGCAGCACAGACCTCAGCATTGTCTTGGACAGCCCAAGCTCCTGCCCTGGCTGCATCCAGCTGGGCAGTAAAACATCCCTAGACTGAAAGGGAACACAGCCTGAGCTCTCCTTTCAGCCCCTGGAGGGTTTCCATCACTCCAGGTGATCTGTGTTCAGGAGCTGCTTGAGAATTGTGCTGGCACCAGTGGGATTTAGATCACAACTGGGTGGGCAAAGATGTCTTTGCCACTCTGATGCTCAGCTAAAGAGGCATCAGAAGCTGTTCTGGTCCCCAGCCCACTGCAGCAGTTTATCCCTGCAGGAAAAGCTACTAAAAAAGACATGCAATTTAAAATCCACCAAAAAAAAAAAAATTACAGCAAACTGCCTGTAAACTGCAATGTTAATTGGTGCCACAGTGAAATCCAGACCTCTGGAATGCTGACAGCATTTGGCTGAGTGGGATGTGTGTGGCAGGGATGGCGCTGGCACTGGGACCTTGTTGTGTCTCCTTGGTGGGAGGTAACTGGGACAGATGTGCTGGCAGTCACACCTGCTGTATTTCTCCTTCTCTGCTGTCATTTCCCTGCCCTGTGCTCCTCTGTTTTATCTGTCCAGCTTCTGGCATGGTTGTGCTTGTGTTTTTACACCAGCCCAGCTGAAACGTGCAGCCTGTATAAAGGGTTTACCTCTGATGCAGCAGGTCTGACTGATTTTGGGTGCTTGCAGCACAAAGAAACTCCTCTCTGTGCACAGGAATGGTGCTCCAGAGATTAATTGCTCCAAAGTCACATGCAAGTGCCCCCGTCCTACAGACCTGCAGCTCTTTAATGGCACATCCTGGAAACCCTCCTCAAAAGACCCCAGAGCAGCATGGCCAGGCACCTGGGCAGCTTTAGCCCGTGTCCATGGCTGTGTTGGCACCTAAAGCATCCTCTCACTTCAATTCCAACCTATTTGCACCAATAGAATGATTTATTAAGATTTGTCTGAACTCAGTACATCCCTCTGGGTGTCCAGAGTGGCCAGGACCCCACCGGGGGGCTCAGAGACCCTGGCACCCGGCCCAGAACACCTGGGGATTTGATTATGACCCCTGGAGCAAGTTACCAGCTTTGTATGAGGACCTGAAAGTCACACAGGTTTGAATAGTGTAATAATAAAATTATCACAGGGTGAAAATGTAGATTTTAAGATTTTTGGTATGGGGGTTATGGGGACAAGATGGAGGAACTTGGGTGTCTCTAGCCTTTCTCCTTCTTCTTCTTGGTCTCCATTTTCTGCACTTTATTGGCAGATGTTGGCACTTTGGGATTGGTTTAGAGTAGAAGTGCACTGTCTAACACAGGTGATAGGTATTGGGAATTAAGTGTAAATATGTTATACGTAGTTTGTAGTATAAAAAGACAACACCACCTCATGGGCAGAGTGCCTGTGGCTGCCCTGCTGAGCAGACCTCGGCTGGGCAGAAAGAAAATTTTATAGATAAGAATTAATAAACAACTTCAAGACCAAAAAGTGAAGAGTCCAGACTCGTTCTTCAGCCGCACAGGCCGAAGCAGAGACATCCTGCACATCTCGGGGCAGCAATTAACAACCAAAACCAGAGAAAGAATTATCCATGTTCCCACACTCCATGGGTTTGGGGTGCTGATGGTGCTCAGATGAAGGGACACCCCTCAAATTACAGTTCCTTTGATTTGTGACAAAGGCAAAGGTTGTGATAGTGACATCCTGGCTTGGTGAGGATTTCTGTAGGTCTTGGTTAATTGTCTCAAAAGCACTTTGAGATCTGGGGAGTGGATGGGTGACTGAAGCACACTGAATTATTATATTATTATTATTATTATTATTATTATTATTATTATTATTATTATTATTATTGATTTCCATTTGGGCCTTCCCTGTTGGAGCATAACATATTCCATCAATTCTGGGAGAGCAGCACGGGGCTGAGCAGCACCCCCATAACAAAGGGCTCCTTCGTTTCCCCTGCTCATGCACAGACCAGTTCAGAGGCTGGGAAATGAAGGTCTCCCCCCTCCACCGATGGCATTTGAGAATTCTTTCAACAGAATAATTTTATGGTTCTTGACTCAGGAAGTCAGTTTGAACTTTGGTTTTAGAGATAAAAGGACTGACAAAGCATCCCCACAGGACAAAGCCCGGACTCGTTTGCATTCGTAAATGTGGAGCCAGCACCAGAGCCCTCTTCCACACGCCAGGAATTACCTTCGCTCAAAGGTTTTTCTGTATTCACTTATCATCTAATGAGCAGTGCAAGAAACTTCATTTTAAGGAGGAGAGAAGGGGAAGGAGGATTAAAAAAGAAATCCTCTCTTGGTGGATGCTTTTAAATGGAATTCGATTTCTGTGGCTTTTTCATATCCTGCCAGCGAGGGAGACAAGGCAAAAGAATGAAGAGTTAAAGAGATGCAGAGATGAAAGGAGCACAAGTCCTTTTAGGTGGGGACAGGCTGGCAGTAATGGCAAACACTGCGGAGCATGAGAGAGCTGGGAGAGGGCAGGACAGGCAGGAGGGACCCATCCTGGGGTCCCTGCCGAGCTGGGGAGGAGCAGGAGGGTAGGGGAAGGAAAATACCACTGGCAAATAGATGGGTAATTGTTCCCTGGAAAGGCAGCTCCATGATGTGCTCCATCCCTGCTGGAGAAGTGCAAATCTGGGACAGCTCTAACAATGCCTGACAGCTCGTGCCTGTTGTCCCAGGGCCATCCCAACCCTGGCCTGCAGGCAGGACACCCAGAGGGAGGAGAAATGGGACAACAGCGACACAGACACCACCCCACACATGAATCCAAGGCCCTGTGTCAGCTGAAGGCTGGTGATGAAGGAGCTGGTGAAGGAATAAAGCAGCTCCTGCCCACTGGCAGCCGCCCCCGCCGAGAAGGCGCGCCG
>NW_005054459.1:1512789-1538657 GCF_000277835.1 Geospiza fortis | reverse complement strand
GCCACAGCAGAGATGCTGCTCAGCAAAGCTACGGGCTGAGGGGCCACAATGAGGTGTCTGAGGGTGGGGACAGACAGACACAGCTCAGAGGGACACTGCTCATGGCTCAGTGAGGTGTCTGAGGGTGGGGACAGACAGACACAGCTCAGAGGGACACTGCTCATGGCTCAGTGAGGTGTCTGAGGGTGGGGACAGACAGACACAGCTCAGAGGGACACTGCTCATGGCTCAGTGAGGTGTCTGAGGGTGGGGACAGACACATACAGCTCAGAGGGACACTGCTCATGGCTTGGGAATGCCAGCCAGGCACTTGGCAAGGGAGAGGAGAGGTGCAACAGGCTGGGGAAGAGAGGAAGCTCCATCCCCCCATTCCTGTGTCCCTGCCTGGCCTCCCTGCTGCTCCAGCGGGTCTTGGGCAGGACAGCACAGGGAAACAAGGGGTTTCCAAACAACATAAAGCCCAGGGAAATGTCACATTGTCTGTGGCATCTCCACACCTCCTCATAGTGGCTGTCTGGTGCCCTTTGCTGCTTTATCAAGGGAGCCAGGCTGGAGCCCTGACCTTCCCCTGCATCCTGGGCTCTGAGCTTGTCAGCTGGTAAAGCAAGGAATGGCAGGGATCTCACAGAGCCTTCAAACTTTAACACTCCCACACAGCACACCATTAATCTAATGAGCCAGAAAATACCCAGGGAAAAGGCTCCTGACGCTGCTCCTCAAGGTGAGGAATCACCAGCACTTAATCTTGGTCTTGCAACAAAGCAGCTAAACCATGATTTTGTCTGAGATGTCTCTGCACCAAAAGTGGGTAAATGTGGATTTTCCTGTTTATCCACCCTACCATTGCCATTGCCCTTTTCCAGCCCGAGGGAGCAGAAAGCTTTGCTTTTGTTGCCCCACCTTGATTTCCCAGAGCTTTCTTTTCCCAAGCCTGGTGACCTGGTGAGGGTGGCAGCCCCTGAGAACCTGGGGACCAGAGGTTTGGCCAACACAGGTTGGAAGCAGCTCCAGTACCAAGACACAGTTCCATGTCCTTCTACTGAAAAGGAGCTCGGTGGTAACCCTGGGATTTGTCTCTCTGCCATTTAAGCACATGGCCCAGCAAAAGACTGCCCAGGACAAAGCTGCTCTTCTGCACAAGTCTGTGTGAACCTCTTGAGCAGGCAGGCCCCACTGCTTCCAGCCTTCCAGCCTGAGCTTAACTTCCCAGTCCTGCCTCCGGCCTGATTTAGCACAGTCCTCACCTGTTCCTGATGTTTTGAGGCAAATAAGGTCAAGATCAGCCCAATGACTCGTGAGCTCAAATGTGTGTGCTGAAATACTGGGCAGCATCAAGACCTGAAGAGAGAAACCATGGCTCAACACAAATAAAACACCACAGATCAGGCTGTGGGAATCCTTAAAATCAGAGGGTTTTGGCATAGTTGCAAAAGGCAGGCCTCAGAAACAGCAAAACTGCAATTAGAGCTAAGCGGTAGCCATAAGATTTGTCAGCAGAAAAGTTATATGAGAAGTAGAAAAGTAAAGACAAACAGAACAATGGTTTGTGTATTAGTGCTTGGCTAGAATAACTCCCTAAGCTACAGAAAAGTTTATCTAGAGAGATATTAGGAATTTCTAAGCTTAATAATGGAGCTCTGTGCATTGTATCTTAAGGCTTACAAGCAAGTATTGTATCCAAAATAAGCAAGCATTGTTTTAACTGAAGGTACGTGTGCTTATAGTGGTTAGACAGAACTACTGTCAATGTGCTTTTGCTTTGTGTGATTGGTCACAAAACTTATAAAGTTGTAACATTAAGTTCTTGGTCTGCTGCCTGGGATGTGAGCTGCTGGCATTTTCCCATTGTCATCACCATGGAATGAGACCGATGCTGGAAAATAAAACAGCTTGAGAAGTATTCCACAGCAATCCTGTCCAGTTTATGATTTGCACATAAACCTGTGGCCAGCATTACAGGCAGCTCCTGATCCCTCACTGCTTCCGAGGCAGGAGAAAGCAGAAGCCCAAGGCGATGGTTGGGGCACCATCCACTTACCCCGAGTGTGTTTGAGCAGCAGCTCTGAGCTGCTGAAGGTGTCAGATCAGTATTCTGGGCCAGGCTGATTGCGTTCAGATATATTGCTGACATCAATCACCTCTTCCCAAACTCATCTGTCTGGATCAGTCAATTACAAACTTATTTTCAAGCTGCGGGTACTCATCTGAGATAGACCCAGGGAAGGAGCTAAACTCATTTAGGGGGCTGACCTCTCTGCCTGGCTGATCAGTGGCATGGTTTAATAACTCCTCTGCTCCATCCACTCCAGTCTGGGCTCAGACCAGCCCCCAATGGCCACCCTGGGGCAGCACAGGTGTTGCCCACACTGATGGCAGAAACGTGCCATGATGGCCCCGTGAATACTAAATAAATTCATTATGATCTTTGCTAAGGCCACGGATACAAAGTGAATTCATAATTATAAGACAATTAACCTGCTACCTTTCTCAGCCTTTTGGATGGCTTGCAGCATCTTTTATTAGCTCTGCCGTGCAAATTGCAAGTACAAAGGATGGTTTTTTCTCCATAAAATTGTTCCCATCCTTCTCCCATCGCATTCCCCCAAGTTAAAAGCTGCAATCAGTGAGACTGGCCTTGATTCGTCCGCTTTTTCTTAGTAAGAGGTACATAAATAAAATAATAACAGATGATTAATAACCCTGAGAGCTTTCCAAATATTAATGAATTGATCTTGTTGCTCAAGAAGAATGGGAGAGTTTTAGATTTAAAGCTTTGATAGATTTTCTCCTGAGAAGGCGCGGTGATAAATACTGCGTTAAAATGCTATTTGTATCTGTGTTGCTAATATTAAGTTCGTGTGTTCATAGATTTGAAAGCACAGAAGGAGAATTATGTCACCTGCTCTGACTCGTAATGAAGGCCATCGACTTTCCCCCGGCGAAATGAGTAGAATTGAGTAAAACTGAAAAGATAAATTTCCAGGGAAGTTCTCTTTGAGGACCCTCCTGAGCTTTTCCTTGGGGGCCACCTGCCAACCACCCTTTGTTCAGACTGCTGGAGCAGGGATGGGGCAGGTTGGATCATGAAATCCATCTCCAAACCCACATTTCTCGCCTCACAACCACCCCTGGTCTCATCTATCCTCAATTAGAGACAGCACCACAAATCATTCTGGCTGCTCCTAAGAGAAGAAAAAGCCCAACAGCTTTCCTGTGCAAATCACAGAATCTCCTGAGCTGGGAGAGACCCACCAGGATCATCCAGGGCAGCTCCTGGCCCTGCCCAGACCCCCAACAACCCCGTCCTGGGCATCCCAAACCCTCCTGGAGCTCTGGCAGCCTCGGGGCTGTGCCCATTCCCTGGGCAGCCTGGGCAGTGCCAGCACCCTCTGGGGACAGAACCTTGCCCTAAATCGAGCCTGACCCTGCCCTGGCCCAGCCCCAGCCATGCCCTGGCTCCTGTCCCTGGTCACAGAGAGAAGAGATTGGCACCTGCCCCTCAGGAGAAAGCTGCAGATGGTGGTGTCTCCCCTGAACAAACCAAATCCTCACCGATCTGTGGGATTTTGGGAGAACCAGCTCTGCCTCTGCAGTTGTTTTGTGCAATAACTGAGAACTCGTCCCGGGTGAAAGTACCCAAAGGCACCCCCAAAATCCGATCAGTTAATGAATATTTGAAAGCTCTCAGAGTTATTAATGAGGCAGAAAGTACCACAGTCCCTCAATTCCACAGAACCCAGAGCAAACTTCTGGGTGAAAAACAACTAAAAGACAATCTAGAGACAAAGAAGATCCTGGCTCTAACCCTGTCAAAGACTTTTTTGTGTCCTTCCCAGGCAGAGAGACGATGCAAAGCAGGGTCCTGGCTGCATGAACTTGGCCCTTTCGTGGTGGTGCTAATGCTCGTGCACACAGTAATTAAGGCTGGATGGATGAAGGCTGAATATTGAACTCTGAAGTCTGTGAAGGTCAGGGATGTGCTACCAGAGAGGCAATTTATCCCCAGTCTGTAATAAGGTCTCACATCTGACCTATTAACTGAATGTTACATGATATTAATAATCTCCCTACAGATCGGGGAGAGACAAACAAAAGTCGAGTTTGGAGGTTGATTTGCTGGAGTTAATCCATCAAACACTCTCAAAATCTACAGTCAAACTGATTATTTTTAACTGAATCTGCCTTTCTTTGATGAGGCTGTGTGTGCATCACACTCCACACATACCTTTCGATGTAATAAAGATCGATGAATTATTCATGCCAACATTATTAGTCCTCTATATAGGACACTCTCCTACAGATGGGTGAGCTCCTTCCAATCAGAAACCTCATTTGCTGAAAACTGAAGAGTCAGATAATGTCCCAAAATCGTTGACAACCAGCTTGAAACGCTTCTAATTGGAAATACTCTTCTTCTATGGGAAAATTGGGAAGTTTTTATCTCTGCTTTCTCAAAGCACAGCACTAGGATTTTTTTTCTTCTTTGAAATGATGGTTTGTTTTAAGATTTACCTAAATTTAATGTAAAGTTTTTTTTTAGAAGAACCACAAGGCAGTCCTAAAAATCCAAGTACTTCAGTGCAGCTCCAGCAATATAATTCATTTTAGCCAAACCCCAAACGTTTTGTTTTCGTGCTATCAAAGGGCTTTGATTTGCTTTTATTGTTTCAACTTTATAATCATATGATCCCATAAACCAGAAAGGAAACACGCAGACCTCATCAAAGCAATGGCTTGCTAGCAGGTTATGTTGATACAGCAGGAAAAGAATGGGGGGGGTGTTTTTTTGGGTTTTTTTATGTTCTTCTAGAAAACATTTGATTTTATAAGAAATTCCTTTTTTTGTTGTGCTTCAGGTGAACTGTGCTGTGTTGGAGTCTCCTATGGAAAGAGAAATGGTAGAATCACAGAATCATGAGAAACTCTGGGTTGGAAGGGATCCACAAGGATCATTGAGATCAAATCCTGGCCCTGCACAGACACCCCAGCAATGGCACCCTGTCCCTGAGAGAGCTGTTTAAACATTCCTGGAGCTCTGGCAGCCCTGGGGCTGTGCCCATTCCCTGGGGGGCTGTTCCAGTGTCCCAGCACCCTCTGGGGGAAGAATCTTTCCATAATATCCAACCTGGACCTGACACAGCCTCTTGCCATTCTCTCGGGGTGCCAGCTGCCATCCTTAGCTGTGGGAACAAGATGAGTGGTTTATTGGAAGGAGTTGTGGCATCTCAGCAGCAGGGACAGGCAATGGGCTGGTCCCAACCAACCAGTAAGGCTGGAGAAAAACCTGGTGAATCCAGAACGGTTTGGGTTGGAAGTGATCCTAAAGCCCATCGCAGTCCCACACCCTGCCATGGGCAGGGGCACTTCCCACTGTCCCAGGGTGCTCCAAGCCCCATCCAACCTGGCCTTGGACACTTGCAGGGATCCAGGGGCAGCCACAGCTGCTCTGAACAATGCCAGGGGAGGGTTGCACCCTGCTGGCACCATCCATCCTCCAATGGGGAAAGAAACCTTGGGGGACCACCAGGGTTTGTCAGCTGAGAGACTTTGGGAGCCAAGTGCCAGCCCTGCGGGGTCATGCCAGGCTGAGCTGAGCCTCTTTGAGTCAGGGTGGGATGGAGGAGCTCACAACTGGCCCTGTCTGCTGGCAGGAGGCCACCTGGGGACCTGTGAGTGCCAGCCCTGCCCAAACCTGCCCCGTGTGACACCGAGCAGAACCAGCCCAGGTGCCACACAGTGACGGGTACAGCTCAGCAAACGTCCCCGAGCTGCTCCCGCCTCTGCTTCAGCACTCCTGCAAAGCCCCTGCTGGGATCTCCACCCCTCCCTGCAATTACTGCAATGCAGATCTGTGCTTCATTAGCCAAAAATGCCATAAACTCACCCAACCCCTTCCTGGCTGCTGTGCTGTGGAAATGTGCACGGGCAGGGCAGGGACGTCCCTTCACTCCTGTTTGTGTCCCTAATTCCAGCAATGCTTGTGCAGGAGGATGAGTGACAAAGCCACAGCTCAGATCCACGGCAGCTGGAGCTGAACAAAGTTTTTCCAAGCTATTTGATTCTCCCAAGAACCTGCCCCCAAAGATCTTCAGAACAGGGAAGAAACAACCCAAACCACCCAACTTGCAGCTGGAAGTGGAGAGAGGAGCTCAGCGCCTTGTAAAACATGTTGGGCTCTCCACAGCCACAGCATAGAATGAACACCCTTCAAAAAACCCCCAAAATGATGATGCTTTTAAGAAAAGGGAAAAATCAGAGCTCTTGGGGACCATTCTGCTTGGGGAAAAGGGGACAAAGCACCGGGCAGGCAGGCAGAGGGAAAACACTCCTGTGCACTGCAGATGGCCACTGCCACTTCTCACTCCATTTCTCCAGCTGCCAATCTTCAGCTTCTACAGGAAAATGGAGTTTTCCACAAAATGCCAGAGTTTCTCAGTCAAATAACAGTCCTTTCCCTGAAACATCACTAAAATTATTTTACAGAAGCTGGAGAGGTCATCTGCTCCCTACCAAGGTCACAGAGGGAGATTTTCCATACTCTCCCGGGCTCCTGCGGTGTGATGAGTGTGAGGAGTGTGCTTCAGTCCCTGTACCTGGGGTCTGGCTGGACCCCAGAACCTTTCAGTGCAGGGGTTTCCAAACTCAGAGCCCACCACCACATCCATGCACACCCAGCCCATCTCCTGCCTCTGTCCACTGAATCCCTGGACAACTCCCAACCATGGGATAGAGGAGCTCTGCACTGCAGAGGCTGGAAGGGCTCCCAGGCTCACATCACCTGCTTTGAACAATCCCTGTGCAGACAGAAGGGCAGAGTCTAGGAGGGCAATTTACAAAATAAATGGGGTGATCTCATGTGCTCGTGAGAAATGGAATGTTCATCTTGTCACTGCACCAGCACAAGGTACTGGAACCCCCTGTGTGAGAGCTGCAGGAGGATTTTCATGGGACAAGGCAAACCCCCTCTCCCAGTCACTCTGCTCCCTATCCTTGTCTTCAGGGGACACCACTGAGGTGCTCCAAGGGCTGGAGCCCCTCTGCTCTGGAGCCAGGCTGGCAGAGCTGGGGGTGTTCACCTGGAGAGGAGAAGGCTCCAGGGAGAGCCTCCAGTGCCTGAAGGGGCTCCAGGAGAGCTGGAGAGGGACTTGGGACAAGGGATGGAGGGACAGGACAAGAGGCAGTAGGTTTTGACTGGCTGTTTGGAAGAAATTCTTAGTTGTGAGGGTGGTGAGGCTCTGGCAGGGGGTGCCCAGAGAAGCTGTGGCTGCCCCATCCCTGGCAGTGTCCCAAGCCAGTTTGGATGGAGCTTGGAGCAGCCTGGGACAGCTGAAGGTGTCCCTGCCCATGGCAGGAGGATTGGAACAAGATGAGGTTTAAATCCCTTTCAATCTAAACCATTCCACAGTTCCATGACTGTCTGATTCCTCATTGTGAGAGTCCTTTGAGCACAGGATGAGAGATCTCATCCCACCTGCACCAGAGAGCAACATTTGCACCCCAGGTGCCCCATGCCCTCCCTGCTGGCCCTTCCAAACTGGGCTGTGCTCTGTGGAGGAGGGGGTTTGGCTGTATGAAATCCTGTGGGGGCCTGGTGGGGGAGTTGTGTGCCTGAGCTGGATTTTGGAAAAGGGAAAAAAAAATTGCAGAGAGAGGTGAGCCACACACAGCGAGACAGCTGCAGCGGTGCACGCACGTCAATAGCGCCACTTTCCCAGAAAATGAGGTTTTGATTCCTTTTCAATTTTGTTAAAAAATGACAAATAAATGTCTTAATATTAATAAAGAAAAAAATAGATCCTCCGTCGGTGTGAATATATAATGTGATTTGACATACAGAATGGAATTAAATTAGCGAAATACAATGGGCTGGAAAGAAGAGCTGCTTTCCCTTAGAAGATTGGCATCGGTGTGGAACCAAAGCCCAGCATTTCACACTGGCTGCAGCTCCTGCTCCTCACAAATCTCAGCTGGCTGGGCGCAGCAGCCAAATCCTCAGATGGTGGAATTTGGCACAATCCACCCCAAAACTGCCGTGGCGATGCCAGACTCTGCCAGGTGAGGATCTGGCTGGAGGAACATTCATCGTGCACATTTCCCATGGGATGTGTGTGAGGGGACAGTGCTGTCCTGCTTGTCCTCCTGTCTCATGTGGAGAGGGATATTAGGAGCTTCAGGGGCTGGAATCTCTGGGTGCAGAAGGCTTGTGAGCTCGGATAGCCTTGAGAAGAGGCGCTTCCTTATTGTGACTGGAGGACATCAGGGATGCAGAACAGACCTCAAGGCTTAATACAAAGGAACACCAAGAAAAAACAAGACTTTTCCCCTTGTCTGGAAGGCCACCTGAGGCAGGGGACAAAGAGAGAGCTCCAAAGACCCTGTGAGCATTTTGATGGTGAAGGCTGGCATTACATCATCCCGGGCAGTTTTGCAGGGACACACCATGGCTGAGCTGCTGCTCTAGGGAGGGTTTTACACATGTACTTGCAGGTGGCAGCTCCTTGCTGCTCTCAGAGCTGTGCCTACCTCCCTCATTTTGCTCATTTCCAGAAAGTTCAATTTAAATGTCAAATTTAAATGTCAAAGTGCTGAAAACTTGTGAATCAAAAAAAAAAACCACATGAAGGGATCAGAGAAAGCACCTAACGTTCCTTCCTTCTAGAACTCCAACGCCCTGGAATTTAGTCAGGCACTGGCACTGGCACTGGCTGCCCTGGCAATGGTGGAATCACCATCCCTTGAGGTGTTCAAAAGCTGTAGATGTGACACTTGGGGACAGCTGTGACCTTGGCAGTGCTCGAGGAACAGCTGGACTCGATGATCTCAGAGAGGTTTTCCAGCCTCAATGATTCTGTGTTTCTACCTCTGCTCTCACGGGTACCCTTGAATGCTAACGATGCTTCCCAGACATCCCAGCCCCAGGGACCTGCCAGGCCCTGGCACTGCTGGTTCCCACCACTCCTGAGTATCCATTTCCTACCAGCTCCCAGGCAGGTCGCACTGTTGCATTGTGTAATAACATATTGATTAGCCAATCACTCCAAATTTTAGTACTGTGCCTACAAGATAATTTAATTATCTGCCTTTGTTTAAATTGTAATTTTATTTACTCTTGATCCTACTCTATAAAATTCACAGGCTTACGGTGTGTTACGTGTCTTATTAGTGCTTAACTCCGGCGCTAATTTTCAATACTCCATCACCACAAGTATTAAATAATTGCTACTGTTTATTCTTGGTGATTGCACCGCGCTCGCATCCGCGCGCGGCATCGCAAGAGCCGGCGGGGCTGAGCGGGGCCGGCCCTCCTGGTGGATCCAGGTGCCCTCAGCGTGCATGGAATGTGATTGGAATGCGATTTCCCACTTTGTCTTCCTTCTCTTAGGTAAGGAAAGATCCGATTGTCACGCACGTGCTCGGAGAAGCAGAACCAAAGCTCCCAATTTATGCAGCCTGCTCCCTGGGTTTTGTTAGGGATGGGATGCTGGGGGTGCAGAGCTCTGTCCATCTGTTAGGGGATGGGAATCATTGAACTCCTACAGGCACAGACCCAGAGCAGGGCAAATCCATCCTCTCCCACTGCTGCAGGGCCAGGCACAGACCCAGAGCAGGGCAAATCCATCCTCTCCCACTGCTGCAGGGCCAGGGACAGGCACAGACCCAGAGCAGGGCAAATCCATCCTCTCCCACTGCTGCAGGGCCAGGGACAGGCACAGACCCAGAGGAGGGCAAATCCATCCTCTCCCACTGCTGCAGGGCCAGGGGCAGCTCAGGTGCACTGCAGGAAGGCGCGCAGGTGGAGACATCAAAGATGATTCCCCAGGTGCATTCCTGGCTCTGAAGGCCACCAAGGCTCTCAGCAGCAGCGGTTCCTCCAAAAGGGAAGATTAAGGCATGGAAAAGTGCTGCTGCCAGGCCTTCCCACCCCGGTTTTCTGGAGAAGGTGTAGGAAGAAATGGTATTCAAGACATTCTGCTGGCCCTGGGGCGAGTGCAGGAATGATACAGCTGCCTCTGGGATGAATGCAGAAGAGATTTTAGTGGGTTTAGATTGGTGTGACATGAATTATTTTTCATAATTAACGAGACTGTTGATTTTACATGGTAGGTGTTCAGGTACTCTGGTGATCCGTGGCTGTTAAACACCCAAAGGTAATTCTAAATGCTGTTGATCTATGTCTGTTCTCAAGGGATGACTAATCTACATTTCTCTTCTCCCTCTACAATTAATCCCTGGATAATCTTATCTGCAAACACAAATTTGGTACCTGGAGGCAGATGAGTCACAGATCTGCAGCGGAGGTTCCGTTCAGATGGAAGATCTCTGGCACAGAGGGAGCTGTGGGTGCTTCCCCCACCCGGCCCCAGCTGCCACCCTGCCCCTCCTCGGGGGTGCCTCACCATCAGACCAAGCCCAACCCAGCTGCCACAGAGCTCTTCTGACTGTTCTCTAATCCACAGTGTCACCTCAGCCTCAGGATCCTGCTCCTCTCCCCACCAAGCCTTCCTCCATCATCCTCCTCCTCCCAAGGGCTCAAGGCTCCCCTGAGCCTTCCTCCCTGGGCACCACAGTCCTTTCCTCTGACCTTTGCAATGCAAACTCTCCTGCTCCTGTCCTGCCTGAATCCCAGCTCAAAGATCACCCTCATTGTGCTCTGCCCTCCTTGTGACACAGCCACCCCTCCCATCCTTTATTCCAGCTGATTCCACCTTCCCACCACACTCCTGTCACACCCTTGGTGCTTTCTTCCACCCCTCCCAGCCCCTGTGACTCTCAGCAGGGGCTCCCCAGCCCTTCCTTTTGCCTCAGCCCCTCCAAAACTCTGGGACTGTGTCCCCACATCACCTCTGTTTCCCTGAGTGCCTGATCCCCTCTCCAGGGCTGGGCCAGGGGTCTGGATCAGCCCCACATTCCATGGGATGCTGGACAAGGGAGGTGCTGCACTGCATGAGCCATAATGATAAGAGAAAAAGTCAATAATTGCAAGGATTTCTAATGCATCAGCTGCCAAGGAGTGAAAAATGAGCTGGTTCCAAGGGCAGCAACGGCACTGTGAATTCCAGGAAAGGGGACATGGACACCTCCCAGTGGGAGCTGCTGGGCTGGAAGCGTGGACACCCTCCCACCTCATCTCTGGAGCACAGCCACGATTCCCAGAGGGTCTCACTGAGTCACCCTGGCAGGTCTCACAGGGAACACAGCAGAGCTTCCCTGTGCCTTGGAGACTGTAATTGAGTCCTTAGGATAGAGCCAAGCAGTTTGGTCTCACTTTAAAATAAGTGTTAGTGGTTCATGGCTAATTACTCCTGAATTAGCTAGGTGATTCATCAGGTCTGATTATGAATGCATAATGAATTTACCAAATCCACATGTATTAGTGAGATATTAATTCCATACGAAATCCCACAATTCATTCATGTGCCATTTGTTTTCATTCCCTTCTTTTAATAAGCTAATTAGTTCAAATTATTTGTACTTCACTAAAGGCTTGAAACACATATAAGGAATGATTAGCTTAAAACTCAGCAAATGGACAAGTATGGAGCTCACATTAATTGTGACGGGATGTTCATAAAGAATTATTATCTCTCAGCCATCTCTGTTTGCAGCAATAATAATAATGTCTAATCATGACAAGTGGATAAAACATGTGAAGCCCTGAACTAATGCAGCTGTACATGAATTTCTAAAATGAATATCTCCAGGCTCGGCACTTGCCTTTGAAGTCGAGCTCAGCAGAAAGTTTTGTCTCTCTCCGACAGAAAACAAGACCACAGCTTTGGGGTGGATCCAGCCTTTTCCTTTGCTCCCTTCCTTCCCCAGCATGTAAAGAGCGAAGAGAAAGGGATGTGGAATTAACCCCCCCATGCCCACACCGTTCAGCTGTTCCCCTGCTGGGGCAGGGTTGTGGCATTCCAGGCGTGCCCTGCCCACCTCACAGCAGTGCAGGACATCTGGGGTTTGCCTGCACCCAGACTTCTCCCCACAGCAAATGCCCCAGACCCCCAGAACTCTCCAGGATTTGAGGGAAGAAGGAAGAGAAGAACACCTGCATTTTTTCTATGTGCAGGAGGAATGGAGACACAACAACAATGACAGAGCCAGGTGCAACATCTCCCTTTGGAGCAGTGCTGGGATGAGGATGTTTTTAGATAGAAGAGGGGGGAAAAAAGACAGGATTTGTCCCTTTAAAGCAAATATTCTTTCCCAGTGTCAAAATTCTCACCCAAGCACTGTTGCCTCTTTCTTCTGTTTTTATTTTCCTTCTCCCATTTATTTCTGTTCAAAGAGGGGGAAAAGTCTCCTGCTGGCTCCTGCTCTCCAAAGTGGGTCATGCCAAGGCTTCCAAAGGAGCCCTGCCAAGGAGCTAAATGCCTCCCTTCACTGGAGGCTCAGGGTCTGGAAAGGGCTTTGTTTGTTTTCCTGCAGACTTTGACTGGCTGAGAAATGCCATCCTTCCACCCCTCTCAACACCCCATGCATTCCCTCCCCTTCTTTCCCAAGCCAGACATTCCTGGCCCCTTCCCTCCTCCTCTCCCTGCTGCTTTCTCCACTTGGCTTTTAGCAAGGAGCTGAAGATCATGGGATTTTTTAGGTTGGAAAAAGTCTCTGAGATCGCTGAGTGCAACCATCAGTGCAGTTGGATGCAAAGGATCCAAAAGGGCTTGCAAAGGATCACATTTGAGCCTGGAGCTCTGGATCCCCCTCAGGAAGGAGGCTGGAAGGGACACACAGGGCTTTGTGCAGGCAGGGGATGTGATATTTGGGAGTCTGTGTAAATCTCCACAGGGAATTCTGTGTGTCTGGGACAATACACAAACTCCTTTACAATAAAACTGCATCACTGACATCCTCCAGTAGCCTGTTGGGGCCTCTAGCTGGTTGGAGTGACCCCCGAGAAATGTCAGAAAGTCTCTTTTCCCAGCCTGGCACTGGAAGAAGGAGTCAGAGCTCTTCATTTCTCAGTCTCAATGTTGTTTATTGTTTCTTATCTATAAAATTCTTTCTCCTGCCCTGCCGAGGTCCATCCAGCAGGACAGTTCCAGACACTCTGCCTGCCCCAGGGCAGTGTTATGTCTTTATACTAAAAACTACATGTACAATGTTTACAATTACTTTCCAATACCATCACCTATGTTAGACACTGAGCTTCTACTCTAAACTAATCTATAAGTGCCACCATCACAGCAGAAGAGGGAGGCCAAGAAGAAGAAAGAGAAAGGCTGGACACACCCAGATCCCTCCATCTTGCCCTCTGAACCACCATGCTAAAAACTCCAAAATCTACTTTTCCACCCCATGATAACTTCACTAGTATTCTGCCTAAACTGTTGTGGCTTGCAGATCCTCATCTAAGGTTGGTAATTTGCTCCATGGGTCATAATCAAACCCACAGGTGCTCTGGGCTCTGTGCCAGGGTCTCTGAGCCCCCTGGCAGGGTCTGGGCTGCTCAGGACAGCCAGAGGGATGTCCTGGGTCCTGACAGTAGCCAACACCCTCCCTCAGTGAAAGCACATCTTCTCCCTGTGCCACCTCTTCCCCCAAACCCAAAGGCCCTTGGTGTTTTGGGGAGAATAATTATTTTTATGGTATCTCTGACCTTTGGGGGTGATCTCACCCCTTTGCTTTGCAAAATTGCAAGGAACACGTGGCCCCTGTCCTGCTTCCCTTCATTATTATTCCCTTCAGTATTACATATTTTGCAGCCAAATGTACATATTTTATCATTCACACGCTCAAATTTAAATCCAGTGCCTTGGAGGAGAAGAAAATGGAAGGGAAAAGGTGCTGGGAAATGCAAATAATTGATGGATTGACTTTCCAGGGGTTTGTTCTGGAGCCCTGGAGGTGAATCTCCCTTTGCCTCTCAGGTTCAACACCATCAATCACCTCTTAAACCTCATTCTCTGCACACACAGCACAGGTAGGGATTGATTAAAGATGCCCAAGTGCTGTGATCAAAGAGCTCTCCTGTCCACCTCACCCCAAACAAGTGCCTGGCACTGTGGGATCAGGAGGAAAGTTTCCCATAGGACCCTGTCCTGTGTGGCACAGAGGAGGCAGTGAGCCTCACACGTGTTCCGCACACACGAGGGATGTAGCAGCTCCTGGGTCAAAGTGGATCCTGTGTTTACTCTTTTGTGGAGCCAGAATTACTATCAAATCACAAAAAAGGGGGTTTGGAGCCTATTTCCAACCCAGGAGCTCTGTTACTGTCACCTCTTCCTTAGATCCCCTGATACAGGACAGCAGAACAAGACTCCAGAGACAGCAAGAAAGTTTTGGGGAGCCCTGACTTCTCATACCCTGGAGGTCATGGCACCCAAACCAGCAGGTGAACCCTGTGACAAACTGGGTTAAACACAGTGAAACACATGCAAACAGAAGCACAGATGCACACCCTGTGTCCTATAAACATCAGGCACAGGCAGCAAGAGCAGCAATCAGATCCAGAACAGGCAGTTTGCAAGGAGAGAGCTCTCAGAGAAGGGGACCATGGAATTTCAGGTGGTAATGGGGTGACTTTGGGCAGAGAGGGGCAAAGCATCCTGTGGCAGCACCCAGCACATCCAACCCAGTGGGTGAACCTGCAGGATCTGTGCTCCAAGATGTTCTGCAGGTGCCACTTTGGGTGCAGGTGTGTGAGCCAGGGCAGGAGGTGGGCATGGCCAGGGCTGGGGACACTCAGCACAGCCCCAGGCCAGCCGGCAGCAGAATCCAAGGGTGGCCTTGTTTCCTCAGTGGGTTTTCCAGGCCTGACTCGATTGTTTGGGGTGACCCCAACCAGCTCCTGCAGCCCTGGAAGCTGCTCCTCACAGAGCTGCTCTTTCCAAGCACCTGGAATTCCCTCTGTGCCTGCTCCCCTGCAGCCCCGTGTGCCTACATGAGGAGACCCCAGTTTGGAAGTGTTTTCTCAGGGCCTTTTCCCCTCTTCTGAAAGAGCAATAAAAACCTGAGCAGGCAGGAAGGATCAAGGGCTTTGAGGAGTGTTCCCTGAGGCAAACCCACAATGACACAAACGCCATCATCAAATACAGGTCCTGCCACCTCGCCCCAAACTGTCCCCATGGCAGTGCCAAGCACAAGTGTTTGTGCAGTGACCCCACAGCTCTGGGTGGGGAAAACTGCAAGAGAACAGTGGATAAGATAATCTAACTTGTCATAGAATCCCAGAATGATTTGGGTTGGAAGGAACCTCAAAGCTCCTCTCATCCCAGCCTCCCACTGTCCCAGGCTGCTCCAAGCTCTGTCCAGCCTGGCCTTGGACACTGCCAGGGTGGGGCAGCCCCAGCTGCTCTGGGAACCCTGCATCTTCTCTTACCTATTCCAACAAAACCAACATGTGGAGCAAAACCCAGCAGTGCTGTCTGATTCCTCAATTTGGGGCTGATTTAAGTCCCTGAAACCCCCGGCAGAGAATGCATCCAGCGCTGATGTATATAAAATATTCCAAGCAAATCAAATATACAATAGGTTAGGAGGAATAAAAGCAATCAGCCAGTCTGCTACTAATGAATTCAATAGCAGCAAAGCCCATTTCCTTCTGTTGGTTTTCTATAAACAATTTACAGAATAAATGTATTTTTGAGGTGTACAAATTGGTCGGTATTAAGATGCTTGATAAACAGTTTCTGGGGAAAGACAGGCTGTGGAAGCCTTCAAGTACTTCCTGAAATGCTAATTTATTTGCTCGCACCCTCACTTTTAACGGAGATGAAGCGTTTGTGCCGGGAGTGAGTTAAAATCCTGCGGAAGAGAATGATGGCAGAGCTGGAATGAAACCCAAAGGACTGTGTATAATTAGATGGAGACACACAGTGCCAGCTGCTTCAACAGCACCTCGGATTTGCAACACATCCATGTTTTATTATGCGTAAGAGAAGACATCAATAATAAACCAGTGGGATATCCAGGTGAGAAGTTTTCGCAGCGCAACCTGGCAAGGCTGCAGTGATTTTGTTGCAGTTTTCCCCAGTTATGAATGGTGAAACACCCCAGTTCACCATCATTTTAACCCCAAAATCCCATTGAAACTACACATTATGCTGTTACAACTTCAAAAAGCCCCTAAATTGTGTTTTTGGCTCTTTGGTGCCTGTCACCCTTGCAGGTGACTTAATAGGGGATTTTTAATGCTTTTCAAGGTTTTTTGGAAGATGGTTTTGCAGCAGCCAGCAGTAAAGATGCTCCTAAAAAAAGAATAAGTATCTAGCACAAGAAGTCCATAGCTAAGACTTTCTAAGGCAGTGATTCCAGGGGATTTAATAAGAATGTAATTTGTATAATTAACCATTCATCACTGTCAATTTCATTAAATGAATGCCAGAAATATTACTGGGGTAAAAGGTAAAAGGTCTTTGACTGGTGGGTTTGTGCCTCAGCATGGCAGCCCATGGGCCATGGATGTGCAGGATGCTCCCAGTGCCACACCAGCGCTGAGAGCACATCCAGGGTGGAACAGGAATTCTCTGGCTGAAGAGCTCTGGAGAAAGAGTGAGAGGTGAAATCCAGCTCTCAGTCAATAGGATTTTACCCTGCAATGTCTGAGAGGCAAGAAAAATTACCTATCATATAGGAACGGCTCGGTCTGATGTTCTTCCTGTCCCTTAGAGAGGTTTTGAGAAGTCTATAAAGCAGAAAGCAGTGAGGAAAGCAGCCCAGGAAGATAATGAAATTCTAATATGTGAGCCATCGTGGTGGGAAGAGCAAAGGATGCTGTTTAATGCAAGAAACATGCACTGAGCTGGCAAAATTCCAGCTGCCACCATCTCCTGGGGTGGCTGGTGGGGCAGGGAATGAGCTACTGGCACCAGGAACATTTAGCAGGGCATGGAGAAGGAGGGTACCGAGGCACCTTTGGCAACCTTTAATTCCCAAATCCATCAGTTCTTGAAAATAAGAGAGAGACTCCTCATGTTTTGATAACTCCACAAGAGCCTGTAGACATTATGCAAATGCTCGGGGAGCGCTGTGAAGAATAAGGCCAGGACACCCAAGGCAGGGAGTTTATAATTGCTTTTTAATATATTTTCTAAATTCATTGTGCATGCGCTATCTGTCCCAGGGGCTGAGCTGGCAGAGGGGACAGTGTCAGGTGGAATAAATAGGATCTCATAACTTTAGTCATTCTGTATTAAATAGCATCGAGCAGCACAATAAACAGAGGGACTGGGAAGCACATGCAATAACGAAATAATTCAAGCACTGTGCATGCAAATCTTTCTCTCTCAGATCACCCTCATTAATCACCTTGTGCTCATTTATACACTTAAAGAAGCCATAAACAAAGGCAGAGATGGTTCCTCTCATTATTAGTTTTTTTATTGAGTTAACTTCCAGAATATTTTATAATAATAGTCATGGCTGGTGATGGAGTTGCCTGCTCTAACCAGCTCATAAAGTTCCCCCTGCTCCTCCTGTCTTGGTGTGATATAGGTGGTTATACAGACATTATGAAGCTTATTGAGTCAGAAGAGGGAGATGTGATGGCAGCTCCATCATTTCTCCTGCCTTTGGCTTATTCCAGGCTCCAGAAGGCACCAGGGGATCAGCACTTTGCTATGGAGACACAGATCCTGGGGGAAAGGGAGGAGGGAGACTGATGAAACCCCAAATCCAAATCAAAACAAGTTGTTCAATTGTGACAATTCCCTGCAACCTCTGTGTGTCTCCAGCCTCCCTAGAAAATTAGGCAGAAAATAAGGAAGAAAACAACACCCATTTTTCTCTGGGCTGAAAGAACCTGGGGAGAGCCCAGGACCAGAGAGCTGCTGAGAGCAGGTGGTGATGCTCCCGGTGGTAGTTTTTGGACCTGATGAACACTGTTCTGCAGCCTACATCATTAGAGGATTTTTGGTTTTTTGTGACATTCTGCTTGTGCCCAGCAACACTCCACGCTCTCCTCCCCCGTCAAAGAGGTCATGGCTTCTTCCTTAATTACTGACTGCTGCTGTTCTCTGCACAGAGCCAGGCAAAACCAGCCTGAAGTTTAGTTAAAGGATAAGGAGAGGCTGCAGGAGATGCTCTGTCCCTTTGGGATATCAGCAGAAATAAGGGGATGGGGAAATAAATACATCCTGCTCACCTTCAGAGCACTCCATCCACTTTGCACCCACCTCTACCCCCCAGCACAGCTCCCCCCTTCAGAGTCCCTAAATCCTGGCCAATATATCCTGAGTGCTCATACATAACTCTGTCAAGTAAGAAGATTAAGTGATGTTAACTTAAGTCTAATATGAGGCTGGGTAATAAATTTCCCCGGGAGCTGCGGGAAGTGGGCGCCGTGGCGGAGCGTCAGGTGCCTGGCAGCACTAACACACGTCTTAGGGAACTTATCATCTAATTAGAAGGGATAAAGCTGATTTTTGCAGTGTGGTTACATGTGGTAATGAAGCATGCAGAAAGCCACACAAGATAGATGGCCACTCTCACTGCTGAAGCTGAAAACTTGCTTAACTTAACAGTCTGTTTATTACATTTACTCCCGAGCATCCCTGCTTAATAATGCCAGCTCATCCTGTGCCCTGCAATTAAAACCACTCTGTGTGTTTGGAGGGCTTGGGAGGGGGATGTAACACCCTGGGAATAAGCAGAGGTTAAAGGTTGGTGCCTTCCCTTCCTAAAAATGCTTCTTGGGAAATCAGGGATGTCCATGGCTGGTTTTGTCCACCTTACAGAGGTGAGAGGAGTTTGGTGCTACTGCCCTGGAAGTGCTCAAAAGCCGTGTGGATGTGGCACTTGGGGACAAGGCAGGGCTGGGTTAATGGTTGGACTCGATGACCTCAGAGGGCTTTTCCAAAATGATCCCATGATTCCACAATTCTTTATCACCAGCCCACAGTTCCCAGGGCATTGTATCCCCACCCAGTGACTGATCCAGTGGGACACGCTGGCATCCTGCTGCTCTCCACCCCAAACTGAGAAATTGCACTGCCAACTTGGGGGGAAAATTCTGCCAAAAACCAGTCTGAATGCAAATTTTGCATCCAGCCCTGTTTATCCACTCTTAATCCATTTGTCACAACAATTGTCAGAAAACTTTTCTCTCCAGCGCCTCCAGAGCCCAGAGCGAGGGATGAAGAGTAAACTCATGCAAGGACAGGGGTTTAAGCATCCCATTAAGATTAACTTATCTGCAGTAATTGACTTAACTAGGGGATTTTTAATGCTTTTCAAGGTTTTTTGGAAGATGGTTTTGCAGCAGCCAGCAGTAAAGACGCTCCTAAAAAAAAAAAAAGTATCTAGCACAAGAAGTCCATAGCTAAGACTTTCTAAGGCAGTGATTCCAGGGGATTTAATAAGAATGTAATTTGTATAATTAACCATTCATCACTGTCAATTTCATTAAATGAATGCCAGAAATATTACCTTCACCAGCACGACCTAACAGGATTGGAATATATTATGTGAGAAATGAACGCTTAGTGGGGTTTTTTTTTCCTCTCTCTCCCTTTCCGTGCCTGGGCTCTGGCTGTCAAGAGGAGCTGTGAAATAATTTAAAACAGTAGTAAATGAAAACGACTAAAGAAAATGTGTGGATTTGGGTAACCAACCCTCATCATTATGTATGAAAGTTCAAGTCAAAATGTTTTCCCTTGTTCAAAGAGGAACGGAGTGGAGGAGCTCCTGTCGGAAGGCTGCGGTGATGGGAGCCATCTGCTGAGGTCCTCAAGGATCTCCTGCAGGGTGGAGGCAGCCAAGAAAGGGCTTGTGGGGGAAGAAATGCTGTCCTAAACTTCTAATTTTGTTTCTTTCTATTTTGAGGTAGATAGATGAGTGACAAGAGGTTTGGAGAGGCAACAAATGAGAGTTTCATGTGCATTTCCCACTCCTCTGTTGGGTACAGAGAAACCCCCAGACCCTTTATCTCCAAACTCCACCATTTCTCACAAGAAAAGAAAGGAGGATTTCTTGGGCAGGGTTCCTAAAATTCCTGTTGATCAGCCATTAGAGGGCAACATCACACAAATTCATCATGACAGCACAAAAGCCCATCCAAAGTGTACCAGAAGAGGCTGAGGGGAAGAGAACACCCAAGGAAAACCATTTCCATTGGAGGCACGTAGGGAAGAGTTGAGATTTTACCTTTAGACATGTTTAATAATCTCTTCAGATGTAAGAAATGAGGAGGAACCGAGAAAGCAAAGTTGGTTTTTGTGCTTTTTTTCTCCTTTCCTGTGGGTTTCTGTGCCTCTGCCTCGTTTGAAATGCAAACGAAGAATTTATGAAAATGTTCATTTCACAGGTCGTGGTGGCTGCGATCACAGGGAAGAGGAAGGAAGTGGTGGAGGAGCAGCTAGACAGACAGATGGGATGCTGGAGAGATGAAAGGATGTTTGCAGACCAAGAAACCAAACGTTTCTAGATGCTTTTTTGGGATAAATTCCCCACCAGGGCACAGAGGAGACTTCAGCTTCGTTAGAATTAAGAGTGAGCAATGAAAATAAATACCAGTGATATTTAAAGAAGGCAAAACCTCAACACAACAACAGTATCACCCTCCAACGGTGGTGGAGAAGAGCAGATGGAAAAATCGATTCTCGCTCTCTGAGCCTCACAGAAATTTCTGCCTTTCTCATGAAAACAGAAAACTGCCCTTTTTTTGCTTGTTTCAAATTAGATGCAAAGGTGGGTTGGTGTAGAAGCTGAGTGTGGCTCCTGTGTCCTTCCCTACAGAGCTCCCCAGGAGCCAAATGTCCCCCTAACGTGTCCTGAGAGTTCATGGCTATTTTTCACATATTCCTCCTTTTTTTCTCATTTACAATGACCATGTGCTGCTGTTCTCTGGCTTAAAAATCCGGAACAAATCAGCATTTCAAGTCAAAATGTCAATTCAAAATAAATGTTTTCATTTAATTTCCTGTTAAAATGTCATTGCTGCCAGGTTATTTTGGGTTGGGAAAGAAAGAGAAGGCTTTGGAAAACATGGACTCTAAATTAAAAAACCCACAAAATCAGTGCAGGTAAGGGGCCTGTTTCCTGTTGCAGTTCTATATGTGAGACAAACTGCTCATCCCTTTGGACTTCCAAGGGTAAGAGCAAAATCTTCCTGACAAAAGATATCCTGGGATTCAGGGTTTTCTGCTTGAGTTTCATTCTGAGGAAAATGCGGATTTTCCAGCAGGATTTTCTTTGCCTGCTAAGTAGTGGGATGGAGCCAATGGGACCTGTCCACTCTTGGTTCAGTGCAGAGCCTTTCCTTGTGGGAGCAAGAGGGATTGGAATGAAATGATCTTCCAGGTCCCTTCCAAGCCAAACTATTCTATAATTCCATGGACCAATTTCACCATGTCCCACCTGAAAGCAGCAGTTTGGTCTTTATGGTTTCACCATGACAAGGACCCACGTGGAATGATTTTTTTTAATGCCTTACCTCCATTTTAAATCCAGGAGGGAAAGCACAGCCAAGCAGAGTTGGTCATGTCAGATCAAGCACCAAGGAGGGAAGGAAGAAAGAATGAAAATGAAATGTTTATGAGCTCTGTCCATTTGTGTGTGTTGGTTTGTAGCACCTGTGGTCACAGAGGAGGTGACAAAATCAATCAAAAATATCTTAATTTGGGCCTGGATGTCCTCCCAGGACGCTGATTGCTGCTGGGGATGATGAGCTGTTCATGGCAGAGGTTCAAGAGAACCTTCTGGAGGTTCCAGGTGACTCAGTCCAGGCTTCCAGGAGCAGCAGCCCCAGCTCCCTGCCCTGCTGGGTGACAAAGGACCACACATTGCTCTGGCACTGAGTGTCCCTCCCAAGAAAACACGAGTGGAAGGATGGAGGGATCTTTGGGGTCCTCCCCCTGCTCAGAGCGGGGAGGGAAGCTGCAGTTTCATATCCAGAGGTGAAGGATGGAGCGAGAAATAAATACATAAGGGGACAGAAGAGAAGAATTTATGGCCTGCTAAAGGTGCAGAGCATTTAAATCCGAGAGATAAGTAATTTTATTTATGTTGATGCCAAAGTAAGGAAGATACACGACTTTCTTAAGAATAACTCGCGTCTCCTCAGGCTGGTCAATGCTGAAAGGCATGTAATGATTTTTTTTTTATTATTTTCATTTTTCCTCCACCCCTTTATACATGAAGATGGATGCTCACTAACAGCATTGTATTGTCAGGGCTGTAAATTAGGGAGCAGGGAGAGATCGTTCCCTATCCATCTCTCTGCCTTGGGGAATGCTTGGCAAACTTCTTTCAAATTTGTGCTGCGAGCTGCACTTTCTCAGAGAAAATCCCTCCTCCCATTTAAAGACGATCCCTAAATTCTCCCTTCCCTACTTCTAATGGGACATGGTGTGAAGTGTATTGACTGCTAAAGATTGGTACCAATCAGGTGGATTGAAAAAAGTAGGGAAAAAGGAGGACGGAGCAGAACCAGGGGCAAGGGAAGGGAAAACATACTCTGAAAAAAGAAAACAAAGACTCTCATGGATTTATCTGTCTGGAAGCAGCAAAGTTGTGGGGATCTTCTTCCTGCTTGGGGGAGCTGGGGGAAATGACAATCGGCAAACCAGTGAGGGTGGAAAAAAAATAGAAAGGAAGAGGAAAGAAACAAAAATAGGGAAATAAGCTGTATATGATATGAACTGGATATGATCAGAGGGGTGAAGACATCCCTGAGTGTCTCTCCAGCCTTGTCGAGCAGCACCACTCATGCATCTAACCACAGTTAAATTGCAGGGAGAAGCTGTAATCCACCCCTGAAAGAAAGAGGAAAACTTGATGGGGGCTGAGCTCCATGGAGGCAGGGCAGGGACCATGGAAGAGATTCTGGGAAGCCGAGTCCCACTGTAGAAGGACAGGGACTATGGGAGAGGTTGTGGGAGGTGGAGAACAAATAGAGAGACATCAGTTTTTGGTACCCATGTGCAAACAGGCAGAGACACTCAGACCTCCAGAGCTCAAACACCTTCAAACAGCAAAACCACCCAAAAGCATATTTTGGTTCACAGCTCCATAGAGAAGGAACAAAAGAGACATGAGGGTCCCTTGCAGCAGCAGCAGCAGTTAAGGGCAAAGGGCAAAAGCTGCCCCTACCCTTCAAACACCAATTTAATCATAAATAATAAATTCCCTTCCCATTTCCCACTTCCCATATTTTGCTTGCAGCCATTTATTTTGATTCCAAATTATTCATTTTACTGAGTTCTTATTTTATCTCTGTGTTTCCCCGTGTATATCGATTTACAGGACACAAAGGAGTCCTCAGACTTCAGGTAGCCTCAAGGTCTGGCTGGAAGACTTTGAAGCAAAGGATTCTGACAGAGCTTTTAAGACATGGCAAGAGGGAAAATAAATGTATTACACACATATAAATACCCAGGTTTGTGTGTCAGAGTGGTTTCCATTCCAAAGGAGCTGCTGTCACCCCTTGATATGAGTTTGGTAGGAGACAGGGACAATGTGGGACATCAGGAAATAGTTACAGGTTCACCACAAACATCATCCCCAGTGTTATCATGGGAGCTGGGAGAAAGTTTGCACCCAATTTATCATCTTCTTGCCAAGAGAAAGAAAAGCTGACAAAGGACATTGTGAATCATCGAAGTATTCTCTTTTATTACTATTATTATTTTCCTGATTCAGAAAATTCAACAAATGGCCAGTGGCAATGTTTTCAAACCGAAGTGACCATAATGTGAAAAATAAACTGCGGAGAAATAACCCTTCAGTGCTGAAATCAAATGTCCTGACTTGGATTTAGAAAAAAATAAAGCAAAAAAAGATTGGTGAGCCACCCAAAATAATTCCTGTTTAACTCCTCAGCGCATCAAATACTGAAAATAAATATACAATTAACACAAAAATAGTGATTTGGGTTGAAAGGGGGCTGTAATTAGCTGCTGGCCTTGAGAGCTGCCTGCCCTCCCTGCTGCTTGCACACATGGAACCGTGGAATAGCTTTAAAAGGTCGCGTAGTCTAAACACGCTTGAAAATGTCCCTGGTGAGCTGGAGAAACCCAGAAATCACCAAACCTACCCCAAATCACCAAACCTACCCTTTCCCTGGGAAATCAGCCTCCTGAGGGTTGGTTTCCCAGGGGAACATATTTATTTTTACAGGGTGGAAAGATGTGTGGGTGTGAGGGGACCATCATTCGTGGCTTCAGAGCCACGGGACTGGGAGTGCTTGAGGCCCTGAGGTTCAAGTGGTGATCATTCAGTCACCTCCCAAAGTGCATCCCATGGCATCCTCACCTGTGGTGGGGGCTCTGAACTCCCAGCAAAGCCTCTCCCAGAGCTCTGATGGCTCTCTCCCATCAGAGCCTTTCCCTCCTCCTGCAATCCGGGGATGCTCCAGCGGGGTCTGAAGGGACGCGGAACCGCGATTTGGGCAAACAGCACACGGCTGAGGACAGAAACAGCAAACTCCTCCCTGGAGCACAGATGGGAGGGAGAGGGTAATCTTCTGGAAAAGCCTCTAATTGTCTGCCCACACCAATAATTCCAGCGTGCTCGTCCCCCTCCCCGTGTGTAATTACAGCGCTCCATCTGTCTATCAGCAGGTTTGTACAGCTCCTGACGGCAGCTCAGCCCCGCAGCCACACCAGGGCTGGCTGGGCTCTTTCTGAAGATTTAAGGATGTTTCTGACACACATCCCAAAGGCAAGGCTCTGCGGACAGCAAATCCGTGTCGTGAGCTGGCGAAGGCGCCGTTAAAAATCCTGGGATAATGGCTACGAGCTGCATTCCAGCGCCAGAGCAGGAGGGGCCGAGGGGGCTGGTTTGTTTGCAGCACTTTGCTGTTGCTTTAGGGCTGGGTTTAATTTTTTTCTTTAAGAAACCCTCCTATTTTAATTCATAAGTAAGTCTGGCTGCTCTGCAGCAGCTCGGTGCCACTGGCTCTTGAGTGAGCCAAGATAAAAACCCAGCTGGGAGTGCTGGCGCTTTCTAGGTGTGAGAGAAAGCCCAGGAGGGTGGTTTTGGTGGTTTCACCCTCTTCTCCCATACCTTCCCAACAACAAGCAGGTGAGGATGCTTTGTCCAGGGAGGTTTGGCATTGTGGGGTTGCCTGCAGCCCCTTTTGATGGGAAATTCAGGTGAGGTGGGAAATTGGGGACTCAACATAACTTTGTGACCCAGACATTTCAAATGAATCCAGCAGAGAGGGTTGAGGTGCACCACAATTAGAGAGAAACCAAAGGCCATATTCATCCCAACAGAGCTTTGAAAGGGTGTAGTAGGGTGTGTCTTTGCAGAAAAAAACCCAAAAATATATAAAAAATAGAGATATAAATAAACCCTCACAGTACTGTTTGAACAAGGCGGCTCCAGCTAAATGATGTCCATGCACTTCCATCATTTCACAACATCAAGGCCCATTTTTCAATATCAAGGTCCTTTAGATGATAAATGAGTTGCAGGATTTGTGGTGGGGTGATTTTTCATTCTCCTTTCCAAGAGGAGTTTTGGGATCAGGCATGTCCAAAGCTACCCATCCACTACCCCAAACATCAGGCTATGGAATCCCAGAATGGTTTGGGTTTGGAGGGACCTTAAAGCTCATCTTGTTCAACTCCCTGACATGGGCAAGGACACCTTCCACTGTCCCAGGCTGCTCCAAGCCCTGTCCAGCCTGGCCTTGGACACTTCCAGGGATGGGGCAGCCACAGCTGCTCTGGGCAGCCAATTGCTCACCAAGCTCTGAAAGAGCTTTAACTTAAAGAACTTTTTATCACAGAATCCCAGAATGGTTCAGACTGGAAGGGACCTTAAGGATCATCACATTCCAGTTGGGTTTTTAATCCAAATCACGCTTTTTTGTGCCTTTTTTTCTTTCTTTTCTTTTTCATTCTTGGGACAGTAAACTTCAGAAGGGATTCCCTTAATCCTTAAACTAATTGGATGCAGCAGCTCTCACTGCCTATCGATGATAA
>NW_005054459.1:1475016-1512733 GCF_000277835.1 Geospiza fortis | reverse complement strand
GGAGCTCTCCAAGTTTCAGGAATGCTCAAGACTGCCCAGAGAGAACAAAGAGCTCTCCTTGGTTTGCTTGGTTTTATTGCTCTCCTGGGTTTGAAGGTGGGTTAAGCCCATTTCTCTCATTTTTTGGGTAAACTCAAAGATTCCTGTGTGTGGCTCTTGTTGCTGTCCAAGAAAGGCAAAATGGATGTTAAATGACCTGAGTGCTTCCAGCCTCCTGGAGAGGCCCCTGTGGAAAGGTCACACACGTTGCCTTGGCACACAGAGCTGGGCACAGGGAATGAAGTGTGATTCACACCAGGGAAGCAGGAGATATTTCCCCTGGGGCTGGATTGCAGCATTCCCTGCCCTAAGAGCAATCCTGCCCCACTCGCTCTGAGCCCAGCATTTCTGGCAATCCCAAAGTCATTAACACTGGAAAAGACCAGCAGGATCATCCAGTCCAACCCTCCCCAGCGCTGCCAAGGCCACCACCAGCCATGTCCCTTGGCACCACATCCAGGTGTTTTCTGAGCCCTTCCAGGAGCAGTGACTGCCCTGGGCACCCTGTTCCAGGGCTTGGCCACTTAAATGCCTCAGAGCATGTCCTGACAATGCTGGAGCATCACAATTCCAAATCTCTCTGGAAATGGAGGAAAGTGTTCCTGCCTGCCACCATCTTCCCAGGCAATTTAAAATCTGGGAGGTGACTGAATGATCACCACTTGAACCTCAGGCCCTCTGGTGCTCCCTGTGTTGTGGCTCTGAAGCCATGAATGATGGTCCCCTCACACCCACACATCTCCCCAGCCTGTAAAAATAAATATACTTATCCCCATGGTCGCCGGGTTATTTCCTTCCCCCCTTCTCAGTGTTTATCACATTTTCTCCTGGCAAATTGCAGCACTGCTTTGCTTTTGAAAGGAACTAAATGAGCCTGTGAAGTCAAGCATTGGAGAGTATCAAAATGTCTGAAATAAATAATATCAGAATAATGATCCTGTAATAGCACAGATTGTTTGTTGTTGTCGGGTACTTTTCCTTTCCCCCCCTGTTGTTATTTGTGCTACAAGAGCGCCCGGTTGGGATCCTTGTTTCCTTTTTAAAAGCCACGTTAAAAGGGGAAGTAATTAAATCTCAATTAAAGGCAGCAGTTGCTCCCCTGCCCACCTTCCCATCTCCTTCCAAGGCAAAAATGTTCTCAACAAGAACGTTTTAAATATCACTGCTGACCCTGAAGGAACCAAAGTGTCTGGATAATGGACTGGGGAGCCTTTCCCCTTCACATCAGCAACACAAAGCTCCAGCCAGAGTGAATTCTGGGGCTTTTTGTGCAGCTCATTCTTTCCCCCAGGGCACCATGGTCACTCAGATGCTTGGATGGAGTTTTATTTCCTCTCCTGTAGGTTTCCAGCACTGCACCAGCAACTTCTCCCACTGCTAAATGGGATTTCTAACAAATAACCAAGCAAAAGGCAAGGCTGGTAATTCCCTCCCTAAATCAGGGCAGGAGCAGAGCTGCCCCAGGATGGCACAGGCAGAGGCTCTCCCATGTCCCAGCTTTCCTAAGGAAAGGAGAAGGAGCCCTGGAAGCTCCTGTGAGCACGAGCTCAGGGAAATCATTCCATAAGTGCCACTCTCCGTGAGTAACCATCGCCTTTCACATTTATTCAGTCACAGACTCCTCCCTCAGCACCAGGAGTGAGGGTGGGGAACTCCCACAGCACCAGGGAAAGGTGGCAGGGAAAAAAAAAATAACCCCCATGTAATTAGGTGTCTCAAGTAAAGAGTTGATTTAGATTTAATAAGAATGTTATTCTAAGTCAAACAAATGCCAATTGGTTATTAAGAACCTCATTACTGCAGTGGAACACCTGCCACCAATGGGTTTTTTCCTTGTTTTCTGGCTGCAGACTTGTTAAATCTCAATAAATACTCTTTTAATAATTAATTAGCATTTAATTAATAGACAATAACAGTTGAGAAAGGTTGGTGTATCCTTCTGTATTGAGCAGGAGCTGCTTGGGAGCTGAGACACGAAGCAGAGAGGGACACAAGGACTTGTGTCCGTCCAGGCTTGGATGATGGACCTGCATCCAGCACTCCTGGCCTGCAATTTGCTGAGCATCCACCTCGGTCCAGAAATATGATCTGATCCCTTGGGATCCCACCCTGGACCTGAGACTGCCAGGTGGATGCAGCTCACACACAGACAACTCTGGAGATGCTGGAATGCCTCAGCAAAGCCTTGGCAAAGCTTCTGGGGCTTGAAGAGCTAAAACCACAGCAGTCAAAAAATAAACAAACAATTCCCCCAAGGAATTAGAGGGATTTGTTTTGACACTGGCAGAAAAAATAAGAGGGACATATTTTCCACCTTTAGTTTACTTTTAATTTCAAATTATTCCTCTCTCTTAGCAAAACCTGTACACAAACACTCGTTGCTAAGAGGGAACATTGCACCTGGGAGTTGAGCAAAGCTCTGCATTTGATCTCAACCTTTCTTTGTTTTTTCTATCACTGGTTTCCTGAAAATCACAAAGAATCTTAGGCTCAACCCAAGGCAAACCCTAACCCCACCCCACGCTGCTGCCCCAGCCCCTGGCAGCCTGCAAAGCTGAACAATTCCTGTTCCCTCTTCACCTCTGGAGCCAGGGGTTCATCACCTCTGCCCAAAATGTGGGGGCATCACCCCTGTCCTGCCTCCCTGGCAGATGTCAGGGGGTGTCCTTGTGGATCAAGGATATTTACAGGGACCAGCCAGATTTACAGATGCAGCCGGAGCTGCTGCAGCACTCAGATGGCCAATGCCAACCAAAAGTGGCATCAGCTCTCTGGCTGTCCCCCCGTGCTGGTCAGGCACAGGAGAAGGAGCCCTGGAAGCTGCTTTGAGCACTCTCTCATCCTTCAGAGGCTCAGGGGTGATGGGGGGAATCCATTCCCTCCTGGTGGGCAAAACTCCCTCTGCTCTGCTCTCCCAGGAGTGCAGGACCCTCACAGGATGGCTCATAGAGAGTCCTGGGGTTCACCCGTGAGTCAGGGGGCACCTCCGAGCCATGGGAATGCAGCAGCTTCCAAAGAGCTTAACATTTTTACAAGCAACACCAGGGAGGCCAAGAGGGTTGTGTGTGCAAAATGCAGCCCTGTGAGCAAGTGAGAGACCCCTTCTTTCTGAGGAAAAACACTGCCAAATCTTTGCATCACCACACACCAGCCCCCAGACCCCTGGGGGTGTCAGCTCTTTCCTGGGACTGATGGGTCTCCCCCTCCTTTCTGGGGTGAAGGTTCATTCCACTCAACCACGGTCTCACCTCCTCCCCGGGGTGGATAAAGAACCTTGGCATTGGGTAGAGACTGAAGAATTCTCAAGTGGTTTGGGTGGGAAGGGACCTTAGAGCTCATCCTGTTCTATCCCTTGCCATGGACAGGGACACCTCCCACTGTCCCAGGCTGCTCCAAGCCCTGTCCAGCCTGGCCTTGGGCACTGCCAGGGATCCAGGGGCAGCCCCAGCTGCTCTGGGCACCCTGTGCCAGGGCCTGCCCACCCTCCCAGGGAACAATTCCTAATTCCCAATATCCCATCCATCCCTGCCCTCTAGCACTGGGAGCCATTCCCTGTGTCCTGCCCCTCCATCCCTTGTCCCCAGTCCCTCTCCAGCTCTCCTGGAGCCCCTTTTGGCACTGGAAGGGGCTCTAAGATCTCCTGGAGCCTTCTCCTCTCCAGGGGAGCACCCCCAGCTCTCTCAGCCTGAGGGGCTCCAGCCCTCAATGAGGTCCCCTTTGCACCCTCCCATTGCCCATCAGAGCCCATCCAAGAGGCACCCACATGGATCTGGCCAGCCAAGGGTTACCTTGTTACTTCCTTCCTGATTTATGTAAACTCCTGCACCGCGTCCTAATAAGAAATCAGTTCCTGTCATCATCTTTATTTCTTATTCCAAGCTGCAACACTAAAACACTCCACGGTGATTACAAATAGCAAAGTTATTTTTTGCCAAGTCCTCGCATCAAACTTAATAGCACGGTGTAATGCCACCCCGCGCTGATGTGTGGCATATTTAATATCCATCTTTCTTGGAAATAACAGTGCTCTGAAATTAGAAGGGACTTAAGCAGCGAAATAATTAACGTGGATAACCATCATAAATGCCACAAATGGAACAAATACAGATAGCAGCGAACCGTGATTGTTAATACTCTAACCTGGTGTGACAGAACTTTAAAAAATGAAACCCTTTTCCCCAGAGACTGGTGGGAAATTAGAGAAAAAGGGGATTTCTCTAATTGCGTCGTCCCTCCTCGTTAGCAGCCACCCATCCCGCAAGGCACATGTGGTACCTGCACTCCCAGCCTGCTGCACCCCATTAGCAGCAGGCTCTTATTAGGGCCAGGCTTATCAGTGCTAATTATTTGGGTTGCTATTAGAGGGAGCAGCAGAGGTGCAGCACAGAATGCTTCACATTCCAACTTCAGCACAGGAATGGCCAATCCAGCCAGGATTAACCTGAACCCACCCCATATATCCCTTTATTGTGGGGAGAAAAAGCCTCATGGTGCGCCCTCAGTGCCTCTTTTGGGTGAGCATCCCTTCTTTTGTCTGTTTGGTGGGTGCTCTTTGGGCCAGGCATCCTTTGGCTCTGGGCATGTGGTGCTTCCAACCTTGAATCAGAGAATGCCAGAATGGTTTGGATTGGAAGGACCTTGAAGATCATCTCTTCCCAAGCCCCCGCCATGGGCAGGGATGTCACCCACTAAATCAGGCTTCCCCATCCAAACTAGATCGAGTTTCCCCATCCAAACTGGCCTTGAACACTTCCCAGGGTGGATTAAATACACATTAAAAGAGGAGATTATAACAGAAATGAGAGGGAACAGCCCCTTTGTCCACAGGGAGCTGCAGCTGGTACTGTGGAGGGATATGAGGGCACACAGAGCCCATCTGGCACAAACAGGAGGGTCACAGACTGCAGGACATCTCATCCCAGCCCTGCTGAGTGTCAGCATTTTCACTCCTTCCCCTGAGACCTCCTTTCTTCCTTTCAATTATCTCCAAATCCAGTCTGAGGGAGTGGAAGGATTTCTCCTCACCAACCCCATGCTGTGCAGAAATGACACCGACTGTTCTGGGCTGGGGACAGAAGGGCAGCAGCTCATTCCCTCCTCACCCTGCACACCACAGACCAGGAGGGAGCCTGTGTGGTGTGTGAGGACATCACGGAGCCGTGAGTTCACAGCGTCTCTGAGGCTGAGGAGGTGAAGGCCGAGGTGTTTTCAGCACTGGACAAGACTCACGTCCCTGGAACAGGGTCACTGAACAGCACCTTGAACATCAGCAGCACCAGCAAAACCATGGAAACCATGGAACCACAGGACATTCTGGGTTGCAAGGGATACACAAGCGTCATCGAGTCCAACTCCTGACCCTGCACAGGACACCCCAAGAATCCTACCCTGTGCCTGAGAGCAACACTCAAGATGGAAGTAACAGACCATGGATTAAAAAAAAAAGACCTTGCAAAGTCCTCTTCACTCCAAACCACTGAGACCACAGCAGATTTCATGCCCCGGGGACATATCCCAACCTCATACTGAAGCATGCCCTAGACCAGGACTTCCACTGCTCTCTGTCTGGATCACAGCCATGACCTTGTTTCAATCCCAAGAGCATCAAGGCCTCAGCAGCCTGGAGCCTGCTCCACATTGCCAGATCCTACTCAATATTGGGCATTTCAAGAACCCCAACATCTGCTGGATGTGATGCTCTAAATTCCCAAAGGATTTTGGCTCTGGGCAAGGCGGGGGATTTTCACCCGTAGCCTCCCATGATGATCAGAGGGTTTCAGAGGGATCAGAGGGCTCTGAGTCAGCTGCAGCTGAATTTTGGTGCCTTTTGCAGGGCTGCAGCACCGGGGTTTGGCAGCATTTCACACATCTCCCAAAGCAGGGGCAGGTGTTTTTACACCCAGCCTGTCCTGCTAAAGGAGCCCAGTCTGCTCACCCAGCCCTTAGAAAACAAATCAGGAAGCAGAAAAGCCAAAGGAAAATCCGAAGCAGACAGTGATTTTCCTAACTGGCCTAGTGGAGGAGACGTGGAAGGAGCTGGCTGGCAGATGGGTCCCCTTGGGGTACGTGGCTTTGTCACTCCCTATAAGGCAGCGTGGAGCAGCCGCCGCGCTCGGTCCCTCCCTCTGCCTGGAGATGGATCAGGAATAACCCTCCCAAAATCCCAGCACCCTCCTCCCTGCGGGGACAAGGCAGGGCCATCCTCATGCCTGCTGTGGCCACAGGAGCATCCCTGCTCACCTCCAGAGAGGTCCTGCAGGACTCTGCACACACACACGGCCAAGGGTTATTTATGGTGCCTGCGTGAAGTCATTGAGGCAGAGGCGAGTGTGAAGCGTGACATTCTGTGATGTATGGGTTAGGACAGCTTGGTGCTGAGAATGCCATGAAGTATTAATCTCAAGGAGATGCTACTGAACTCAAGAGAGACTTAACATCAGCACAGAGAGATCAAAGATATGATATCTCTGGCAGAGTGCGCTATCAGAAGTGATCATAGGAAAAACAAAGGGGTCATTTTAGTGCCTTTGCATTAGCAGAGCGACTCGTAGCCTCCAGGCAGAGGAGAACAGCAATTTTTCCCCGATCCAAACCAACGTGCACATGGGATTTTCTGACATTTCTTTACATCTCATTGCGGGCTGCCAATAAATGGAGGCATAAGAACGTCAAATCGCTTTTCTCTCGGAACTCGTGAGCTGCCCTCGGTATTTTTCCCTTTTGGAGCTTTCCAGACAGCCCACGACCCGAACTCTTAAGACCTCTAAATGCAAAACTTCAGCAGTAAATGAATGCTTAAGCATCTAGGTCACAACAACATCTGCATGCTGGGAAAATCCTGACAGGAGACTCAGCCACTCTCTGTGCAAGGGGAAAAAAGGGAAATCCTGTCCTGGCTAAACCTATGATGGCTTTGGGAAAGGGCTTTGTGTAGCGCTGGATATTCACCAGGCACCAAAAAGCCCTGAATGTGTTTTGAGCTGCTCTTTCTCCAAACCAAGTTATGCTTTTCTGTACTGAGGGCCAAAGAGTTTGGCGAAGAAAGTGTTTGGTCCATGCAATGTTTGTCCTTGGAACATGGGACCAACCTCCTGGATGCATATAGCTCAGGAGTGTCTGGAATATTTTGAAGACAATCATGCCTGGAAATTGTTTGTGGTGTCCATCATGTGCTGGAGAGGGAGGGCTGCACTTGAGTGTCCTGGGAAGGAGCAGCAACACAGATATTTCATGGATAGAGCTGTCCTGAGGCTCATCCCAGCTGCCAACACTGTTTCCTGCCTGCTCAGAGGGCAGCAGGATTCCCTTTGTAGTATGCAAACCCCTGGAATGGGCACTGTCCCCTTCAGACTTGCCCCTCCATGCCATGCCTCAGTTTTCCCAAATCACAGAATCAGAGAACCACAGATTATCCTGAGCTAGAAGGGACCCACAGGATCATCCAGTCCAACTCAACAGACACCCCGACAATCCCACCCTGGGCATCCCTGGCAGTGCTGTCCAAACATTCCTCGAGCTGTGGCAGCCTCGGGGACGTGCCCATTCCCTGGGGAGCCTGGGCAGTGCCAGCAGCCTCTGGGGGAAGAACATTTCTCTGATATCCTGCTTAAACCTCTCCTGGCACAGCTCCGTGCTGTCAGTGGGAGTGGATGCTCTCCTTTGAACAGCAGCTTGGGAGCTGCAGCACAGAAGGATGTGAAGAGTTTTCTACTGCTCTAAGAAAACAGGAAAGCCTGGAGACTTCAACTGGTGGAAAATTGAACCCTATGGGAAGTCAAATCTTCGTGCAGTGCCCCAAGAACCTCCTAAGCTCAAAATATCAAAAAGACCTCATGAAAATACAGAGTCAAGCAAAAAACTAAACCACCTGAAATTTTCCAGTTCAGGCCCTCATGGCATCCCCTTCCTGAGCCCCCACTCGAGCCCCTCATCGCACTGTGGCACAGCATAGAGACACATGCTCCTGCAGCTCCCTGCAGCCTCTTAATTCCCTTATTCCATCTGCAGCTGCCTGCACTTTCAGGGGGTCACTTCCCAATGCTTTTTAATTACTTCCATTAGGTAACACCGTGCCCTGAAGGCTCGTTGGGAAATCCTCCGTAAATCACGGTATTATCAGGACTAAGGAGAATTCAGGCTCCCCAAGGACAGAGCTATTGTAGTCCTTGTACAGGAGAGGGCAAAAGGCACGAGGAATAATTAAGAGATTTGCTCTATAGCCCAAAGGTACTCAGAGCTGGAGTCCAGACAAATCTGACACTGATTTCTGGCCCTTAATTCAAACGTGCTGGGGAGGGAAGGGGCTGCTCAGCTTGTCTTGCATGGCTTCGGGCCTGACCTGAGTGTTCCAATTATATTCTCTGCTATATTCAGGCCTCAGGTGTGGTGATTCCACATGCTCCAGGCTGGAACGGAGCAGGAGGCAACACCAGGAACAACTAGTGGCTGCAAGCAAAGTCAAGAAAGCAGCAACACATTGGAGGATCCTGATGAAGAACACACAGGAACCTGACCAGGAGTGTTTAAAACTAATTAGGACAAAGCCTGGGAAGCAGACAACACGATACAACATGGGACTGGATGTAGGGAACAAACCCACAGAAGCCCCTATCATGTAATTTTTAGGGGTGCAGTTCACCCGTGGGGCTGAAGGAAGCCCTGCATGTCCCTGGCAAGAGAAGAGGCTCCATTCTTGCTCACTTCGGGATCTCTCACTCCCTGGAAAGAAACCTGCTCTTCTGGCAAGATCCAGGCTCTCATCAGCTTCCTTATGCCAACAGCCAGGCAGGAGTCTGGTGGCCTCCTGTATTGTCACATAACATAAAGTCTGAATCATTGCTGTTCTGCTTCCATCATCGTTAATATTCTTAAAAGGTTCCTGGAAACACATTTACACACGGCTACATGAGCTGTTTCTGCGTTGTCTTGAAATTTAAATGTGAGTTTTAGCCAGGCTTTTGATGTGCTGTTTACTTTAATTATTGTTCTCCCCCTGTCTGTGTCTTGCCACGATGTCATTTAATATTTTATACGTTTCCCGAAGTCCCCTTTCAGTCCCCAGCGTGCGCAACTCCGCGTCCTCCCCCGCCTCCTCCCCACCCCACAACTTGCACTTCTAACTTTTCAGGGGCCGGCTGTAAACAAGATGTGGCATGTCACCGAGATTATCCTCCCGTGGTGACTGCAGAGGGGATAAATAAACCAGGAAACAGATGCTTCCCAAGCTGGCACGGGGAGCCGACACCAGCTCTGTGCAGATGCGCGGCTCCTTGCCTGGCACAGGCAGGTATCCGGCAGCCACAGGGATGGGAGGATGCTAAAAAAAAAAAAAAGCATCTGCATTCCATGCATCTTTCAAGGATACACTGGAAAATCCTGGAAATCCGCTTCTTTCCTTGGGCCTGGCACAGCTCTGTGTTACCAGATTGCTTCAGCCACACAGGAATGCGAGGAGTTCGCATTGCAGGTGCCAGAAGATGGCACTCCAGAATGCACAGCTCTGTGCCTGCCTTTGCCAGCCCAATAAAGCCGAGGATGTCTCCCTGTGGCTGCTTTTATACCAGCTCATTACGCTAGGAAAACTTTGGTGTGAGTTCTGCACGTTGTGAGCATGAGGGCTGTTAATTTGATATTCCTTCTCTGGTCCCTAATGGCCAATCCAGGACATGTCTCCATGGCCAGGGCAGGGGATGGGGGATGGGAACTTGGCTCATCTCATTTGTGAGCTCCCAGATGTGAGCCAGACTGGCACCAGGAGCCAGGGACGGCCATTCAGAGCGCAGAGGAGTCTCCACATCCACCTGCATTCCTCCACTTGGGTGTCCTGAACAGCCACCCCTCTTGGCCAAAGCAGACCTGGAATATTTGGGCAAAGTCTTGAAGGCTGCACCAAGACAAGGAGCTAATGTCATGATATCTATGTGTCTATATAGATATCTATATGATGTCTATAATGTCTAATCTTATGATAGCAAGAGCTGGTGACGCTAATATGGCTTTTCTTGCAGGGGTTGGGGGAGGAGTGATGGAGAGGGATGTGGAGAGCCATGGAGTGACACAAACACCCCCTCGCTGTTCAATATCCCCTTGGCAGGGAGGAACAAAGTGCCTCTGCCATTTCCCACCCTCTGCCTTCAGGAGTGGGAACCAAATGAGCTGAGGGAACCCCAGCCTTCGGGCAAGGAGGGACCTGCTCAGAGCTGTGAAATCACACAGCATTTACAGGTGCTGCAAATGTGCTGGGGAAGAGCGAGGCACAGAGCGAGGCACAGGAGGCAGCCAAAGAGCAACGCAGGAACGAGCTAAAAAAAGACGGATGGTGAAAGGAGGTTCTGAGCATCCTGCCCTGTTCTGGGCCTGCTGGGGCAGTGCTGTGTTCACACCTAATCCAGCTCCAGCCACGGCTGGGTGAGCAATCAATAACGCTGCGATGGCACGGGTGGCTAAAAAGTCTTGAGGGACAGAAATCCGATGCTGAACTCCAGGTAACGTGCTGCAGGGGGGTGGTGAGGCTCTGCCCAGGCAGCTGTCATGGCATGACAGCCTGAGGAGAAACTGAAATTACTCACTGCCAGACATCCTGGCTGGATGCTGCTCCCTCCTCCTCCTCCACTGCTTCGGGGAGAAAATGCTGCCGGGGAGCAGACTCCAGCTCAAGCTGTCACTGTTTCACTGGGCTGCCATGCCAGATGGGGCTCCCCCAGGTTTTGGAAGCACCAAATCTTTCTCCAGGCCCAGGTAAACATGCCCTTGGAGCAATGCCAAGGAATCTGGGATGCTCCAAGAGTTTGCCACAAGTGTTGGATAAAGAGGATGCAAACTCCAACCTCCCTTACCCTGGTGTGTGATGGGAAGAGCACCCAGCCCGAGCCATGGAGGGAAGGAAATCAGTGGCTGGGAAGGTCTGCTCAGCTCCATGGTTATGGCTGAACAGAGAGGATGGAGGGAACAGCAATACGAGGAGCAGGGATGATGTCTGACCCAGCCACCATCAGCAGCACAACAGCAGGAGGGTAAAGCATCATCTCCAAGTGCCACAGGAAAATAATGACCTTGATCCCACTGCTCTCATCCTGACCACTGGAACCTCCAGTGTTTTCCAGATCAGAGAATCCAGATGAGGAAACCCAGATCAGCATTTTGGGTTGTTCCTCTCACAGAAACCCCATTTCCTCTTTCTTTACTCCCTTTACCTTGCCCCCACATGTCCCACACCTGTGTGACCTGCTCTGCCCAGGCGAGGGGACACTGGGGTTCTGCAGTCCCTTCATCACATGTGCCCATGATCCTGCTCAGTAATTCTTGGAGCATCAAGCTAATTAATCTATCACTCAATGAAATTGCACTGAGCATTAATGAAGCCATTTAGTATTCACGCAGAAACTTCTCTCTCCATTTCCACAAGTGCTCCATTGTAGATCAGCATTTGTTGGGCAGTAATTAATGGTACTTAATCCTTAAATCCTTAAATTGTTTCTAATTTGGTAAGCAGCAGAGTTGCAGCAATCCATCTCTTTGCTGCATTTCTGTGGAGCTGTTTGAGACCCTCCCCTGGGTTATCCATAGGTTCACCAGGGGCTGTGCCAGGGAAGGAGGACTCTCTGACTTTCCCTCATTTCTGTCGGTGACTTTCTGAAAAATGACTTCATCTCTTTTACATCCGTGTGTCCATTTGTGTAACTAAGGAAAATGCTTATTTTCCCTCAGGAGGGTGAGTCAATAGCACAAAGAGCTCCTAAAGCAAAGGGATCGATGTGTAGGAGAGTGGAGACTTCCACCTTTTGATCTCCCATGCATGTCCAGGAGCTGGGGGACACTGAGGCATGAAGTGAGAGAACAGGAGCCTTTCACTCCTTGCTTTGCTCTTTGAAATTGCTGCTTGTTCACCAAGAGATGAAGCAGCACTTACTGCTCCTCACACATTTTATGGAAGTTCTGAGCATGTCCCCATGCAGCCACAGGAATAAATGAGTCCTCCCAGAGTGAGCAAACACCTCCCTGATGTGCAAACAGATGCAACAGATGTGTTCCTTTTCTGCCCAGTGGTTTTCTTTTGAAGACAACCAGAGTTTCATGTCAAAACAGCAGAACCAAAGGCAATGCAAGGTGCTGGAGAATTGGATTCTGAGAATTAAAGGGAATATTGGGTCACTCTCCATGCAGCTCCAGGGGCTGGATGAGAGCATGGAAACAACCACAGGTATTTGGAGGACCAACTCCTAATCAAGCTGCTGATGAAGGTGAGTCCACAACGCTCCACATTCCCTGTCCCATACCCCACCCTCCCAGCAGAAGTGGGGGTTTTATTCCTCTTTCAGCTTTCTTGATGAAACCAAGCTGGTTTCTCCTCTTCTCTTAACTACAAGACTGTTCAGTCTTAACCACAGTATCCACTTGATAACCATCCCTTATTTTGTACACAAAGCAACCCCAACCCTCTCAGCTTTTCCTCACTGACAGCTTTCCAAAAAATCTTTCTTTTCTGGACACACTTTGCATTTATCCCGCTGTGCAATACCACAGCTTCCCACCTCTCCAAATGTTTGGATACACTTTGTGTTTGCTTCCTCAAACAGTGACCAAATATTTGAGGTTTCTGGTTTGTTTGGTTTTCTTGTTCTCCAGTGAAAGTAAGCAGGGAAAGAAAAACATAAGGGGAGGGAAAACACCCATAAATCTCCCGGTGGTTACTCATCACGCTGAGCCAGGGAAGAAAAAATTCCCTTTCTCACCTCTTTTCAGGCCACCCCATCCTCCATTCCTGCCCTGCTGTTAGGCAGGGCTGTATTAGGACTGATTATGACCCTATGGGGAGACAAACCCCTAAAGCTGAGGGTATGTGCTGGCGTTCCACGTGCCAAATCCACAGTCCTTTGTAAGTCCCTGCTGTGGGAATGTGCTGGAGAAATGCAGACTCACTCCTTGCACAGACTCTTTCAGCAGAGGTAACCTCAGCCGCCTCCAGAAAGGGATTGAAAAGGTCTTTGGTTTGCAGCTGCTGAAGGGGTTGGATGAGAAGAAGAGCTTACAACATTTTTTGACACCACACTTTGATCAATTGGACAGATTTAATATTAGAGAAATATTTCATTTTTCAATGTGGATGGGAGAGAGAAAAAAAAATCTAATCATCCATCCAGAAGGCCTCTATATTTTTCATAATTCACTGGAAAGAAAAGTAAAAAATACAATCCCCAAACCTCTGATTTAAAATCCAACTTAACTCGAGGTAATTTCTATCATTAGTTCAAACTGTGCGATCTTCACTTTCTCCTTATTTTTCAAGCCATTGTTCTGTGTTTTTCCAAGGTATTATTTAACCAAAGCAGCCTCTAATTGTGTTTTCTCTTTGCATTCATTTTTAAGGAGGAAATGAATGGTGTGGGGGAAACAGCATGATGAATTCATGTCAGGGAAGGTGGATGGGGCTGAATCCCACACATGGATTCAAATCTGTTTTCACAAACACCAGAAGAAGGAAACAAGACACCTGGAGAACATCAGGGAAAGGTTTCCACCTGCCACCTCTGCAAGGTGACGCTGAGGAGGCACCGTCCCAATAACACAATTAAGGAATTAATGGGAGACTCCTCAATTCTTTGGGAGCTGAACCGGGTCGGGGACGCTTGAACAAAGTCGTCGCTAATGGACTTGGTGTGTTCATCAGGCAGGAGCTGTCCCAGAGCCTGGCTGAGCTTTACAACATTTATAGCACAAGTCACCTTCTCCTTTGAAGGAGAATCAGTCCAAAAGCCATCCTTCAGTATCCAAATCCTGTCCCAGGAATACTTCTTAAGGATGATGGACCTGCCAGTGCCTTGGGATGGGCAGCTGCAACAGTGTAGGTCCTGCCTAGACTAGAGGTCTATGACCTCCTCCAAATTAAACCTCTTCCAAAGTCATCACTCTGCCCTTGATCTCTTTCTTCCCATCTCCCTCTGCCTCTCATTTCCTTGGATGTATAAAACAGATGATGATGGGGAAGAGCAGCATTATTACACCTTGAATCAGGGCAAGGTCTGGAGGAGGAGATTGACCAAGGACTGTCCAAGACACTCAGCAAAGTGTTTCTGTTTATCTGGTTTCCAGGCCCTCTTGAAAAAAAATTCCCCAAAAACCCATGGAAATAAACCCAGCCAAAGTATGCTGGAGAAATGAGGTCAACAGGAGAAACACCCAATTAGCGGTGTTTTGTGGCTGGATGTAGTGTGCCAGCTGGGATTCAGGGAGTTGCTGCGCCTCAGGAAAAAGAAGAGAAGCTTAAAATAATAACATCTAGTGCTCAGAGAGCATTTTGCATCTTCCCAGTGTGACATGAACTTTAATTAGTTTGTGAGTCGAGATGGTGCTGGGTGAGTGAGAGATACCTGTGCAACATGACCAGTGCCAGAGGCTGGTGTGGGGCTGTGGGGGCTGTGTCCAGTTTGGGAAGAGGGACAACTCCAATGCTTCCAGGTGGCACAGGGAGGAGGAAAACTCCTGGCAGAGGGATGGAGCTGTCTGAGCTTCAGAAGGGGCACTGCTGAGTTCAGCTCTGTGGCTGAGTTCCAAGAAAACTCTGCTTACATGGAGGTGAGGTCATGGTTAAAAAAATAACCCCCAAATGCTCTGGGCTCGAGCAGCAGCACCTGAAATGAGAACTGCAGGGTGAGGATGGAAAGTCTCCCACTTCCATCCTGCAGAGGTTTGGGATGCTGCAGGAGGCACACAGTGGGAAATGCTTGATCGAGACAGCTGGGATTGGACTTCAGTGTTTCTGCAGAAGATGTGTGGTCTGGAGAAGATTTCTGATATCAGAGACAGGGGAAAAGGGAGAATTGCTCATTTTCCCATCTGAAATGTTTCCCTCAAAGAGCTTGTTCATGCCAGGAAATGCTGTTTCTGGTGTGGTTCCTGACTGGCTGAAATGGCAGCCAAGAGAAATTAGATGGCTGGTCTGGGGGTCTCTAGCTGCTAGAGTGACCCCGAGATGTGTTAGAAAATCTCTTTTCCCAGCCCGGTGCTCGAAGAAGGAGTCAGAGCTCTTCATTTCTCATTCTCAAGGTTGTTTATTGTATCTTAGCTATAAAAATTCTTTCTCCTGCCCTGCTGAGGTCCGTCCAGCAGGACAGTTCCAGGCACTCTGCCTGCCCCAGGGCTGTGTTATGTCTTTATACTAAAAACTACGTGTACAATGTTTACAATTACTTCCCAATACCTATCACCTCTGTCAGACAGTGAGCTTCTACTCTAAACCAATCCAAAAGTGCCAACATCACAGCAGAAGATGGAGGCCAAGAAGAAGAAGGAGAAAGGCTGGACATGCCCAGATCCCTCCATCTTGCCCCCTGAATCCCTGTTCTAAAAACTTCAAAAATCTATTTTTCACCCTGTGATAAATTCACTATCATTTTACTTAAACTGTCTTGGCTTGCAGATCTTCATCTAAGGTTGGTAACTTGCTCCACAGGTCATAATCAAAGTCACAGGTGTCTCAGGCTCTGTGCCAGGGTCTCTGAGCCCCTGACAGGGGTCTTGGCCGTCCTGGACAGCCAGAGGGATGTCCTGAGTTCCGACAGGCTGGAAGGTTGGTGAGGTCTCTCCTCATTAGCAACCCAATAACATGGGCAAAGACTTGCTTATTCTCTCCATCTGTGGCACCAGGGCATTTTTCCTGCTCCCTGCTGGTGGCAGGTGCTCAGGAGCTGTGAGGGCTCTCACTGATCCAAGATGACAAGAGACCTCCTGGAGCCTGCCAAGACATGGCCTGGGGTTTTAGCACTGATGGTCTGGGGTCACCACCACGCTGATTTAGGCCAGAGGTGCAGCTCTCTGGAGCTCCCTTTGGTGCAAAAGCCAATTAGCAAACAAGTGAACAAACCCCTTGTGTTGGCCAAGCCACCGGCAGGGTGGGACTGGGAGCTGGAACATCCCACAGGGAATGAGCAGCTCCCACAGAGCAGGCATGAAGGGCTGCCATGGAGGCTCACACTGATCAAATGCAACCCCAAAATCAAGCCTGCAATAATAAAGATGGTGGTGGTCTCTATTCAGGTCAAGTGGTGAGTGAGTGAGAATATATTTATCCCCTCCTGCTCCTACCCCAACATTCCCTGAAACAGCAGGGAGCAGGCTGGGAGATTTGCAGTGAGCACCCACACAGTGGCTGAAATGATAAAGAATAATAAAGCCCCTGAAAATATCCTTCAGTGATTAAGAAATCAGCTTGGTTGTGACCAAGCATCCCATAGAGTGAACGTGGAATTGCCATTTAATGAAGAGTCAACATCTGGTTTTACCCTGAAATACTGAAACAATGGTATAAAAATGAACCAAAAAATAGAATTACTTGGTGAAGGGGCTACAGATCAGTGGGACACTCAAAGCAAGAGAAGAGAGAAAGGCACAAATGCTGTTCAGCTGTCACAGCTCCCGGGTCCTCGACTCTGCTCAGCTTTTGCCCTCCTCTGCTAATTTGCTTACTCCCCCAGCAGCAACCTGGTTTTCCTTTACTGGAGACAGCTTTAGCCTGGGGAAGCTATGGAAAGCAATAAAAAAAATAAACTGTTTCTGGGTCACCACCAGTTCCAGTCCCTGGGGGTTATTTAAACAATGATTTCTCCTTTGCCTCTGTCAGAGCTGAGACTCAGCCCCCAAGGTCCTTCCATCAATAACTCCTGAACCACCTTAAGGGCAGCAGCTCCCCCCAACAGGTTTTGAAGCCAGGGCCTCCTAGATCACAGGTTTTCTCTGCACTGATGTATTTAACACAAAGAGATGGTGCTCCCGAGGCCAGGGAGAGGTGTCACAGTCCAGGCAGGGCTGTGTGTGAGACTCTGGCCCCCAGAGCCACCTCTGAGGGCTTTGGGTCACCCAGAGGTGCTTGGGACAAACGCTCTGCATTCCTGGAGGCTTTTCCCTCTGCAGCCATTAACCTCTGTGGCACTCAGCTGGCTCTGGAGCAAAGCTGACACCCCAGTGACCCCCCAAACTCACCCCAATCCCCAGAGGGACAGTCTGGGATGAGAAGAAAGGCACCGTGGGCTGCTCAGGCCGTGGGGTCTGGCAGCAATGCCCTCACCTGAGCTGCCATTCCCCAGGGACACCAGGCACCTCCAGGAGCAGAGAGGCACCTCCCTGGGAAAGCCAGCCTATATCAGAGGTTTTCTGTCACAGACATGTTTTATGAAAAATCCTTTCCTTAGGATTTTTCCTCCTGAGAAGCTGAGAGGCCTCAGGAACAAAATGTAAACATTGATTATCTGCTGCTGTGGAATGCAACAAGTGGATCTGTGATTGGTCCCACGTGGTTGTTTCTAATTAATGGCCAATCACAGTCCAGCTGGCTCAGACTGTGTGGTCAGTCACAAGCCTTTGTTATCATTCCTTTTCTATTCTTAGCTAGCCTTCTGATGAAGTCCTTTCTTCTATTCTTTTAGTATAGTTTTAATATAATATATATCATAAAATTATAAATCAGCCTGCTGAAACATGGAGTCAACATTCTCGTCTCTTCCCTCATCCTTCGGCCCCTGTGAACACCTTCACAATTTTTCGTAGGGATTTGCAGATAACAGCAACCTCCCCTTGCCCTGAGTGCAGCCAGCACCTCTGTATGGCCTTGAGAAACCCATTCTGCAGCTTGTGATTAAATTTCCCATTTATAGACACCCCAAACAGAGCCCCCTCAAGAGAACATTCCCATGGAGCCAGGCTGGCAGAGCTGGGGGTGCTCCCCTGGAGAGGAGAAGGCTCCAGGGAGAGCTCAGAGCCCCTGGCAGGGCCTGAAGGGGCTCCAGGAGAGCTGGAGAGGGACTGGGGACAAGGGATGGAGGGACAGGACACAGGGAATGGCTCCCACTGCCAGAGGGCAGGGATGGATGGGATATTGGGAATTGGGAATTGTTCCCTGTGAGGGTGGGCAGGCCCTGGCACAGGGTGCCCAGAGCAGCTGGGGCTGCCCCTGGATCCCTGGCAGTGCCCAAGGCCAGGCTGGACAGGGCTGGGAGCAGCCTGGGACAGGGGAAGGTGTCCCTGCCATGGCAGGGTGGAACAGGATGAGCTCTAAGGCCCCTTCCCACCCAACCCATTCCATGGTTCCATGGTCAGCTCTCCCAAAATCCCTGCTCTGCCCATGCTGCCCTGGAGGGCTCCATGCTGGGGCTGCCTGTGGAGGCCCCTCAGGCACACGGGGAGAACAGAACTGCCCAAAGCAGAGCCAGGCTTGGGCAAACTCTCTCTGTGACTCTCTGGGCTGAGAGACAAAGGCTGCAGCAGAGAAAAATGAAACCATAAAAGCAGAGGTGTCACAGAGCCCTGAGAAACTTCCTGAGGAGAGGTACCTGGATGGATTGCAGGATGAGCTGGGCTGCAGGGAACATCTGCCTGCAGTCTGCACTCTGTCATCTCCAGCACCTGAGCAGGCACTGGGCACAGCTGCTCCCAGCCTGAGCTCTTGGACACAGAGCTCCCCCAGAAATCCCCTCCCAGGGCCTGACCCTGCAGACACGGCCTGTGGGACTACAGGAACTGGCAGCACTGATGCCTTAGGATTGTAGCTTTTATCATTTCTGTAATATGAATTACAAAATAATTTTGTACATCACAAAATAATTTTTGTAATATCAATTATTATTTATAGTTTTTGTACTACAAATAATATTGCAGAATTTGTAACCCTGCAGTTCTTTAGTGTAGAACTCTAAACTCCATACACAGTGGGAGCTGCTGCTTCCCCATTCTGGGCAGACACAACAATTCCTCTCCAGGCCTGGCAATCAAGGACACCTCACTGCCTCAGGCCCCAGAGATGGAAACAAAAATGAGTTGGGGGAGCAAAACTGGGGTCAATGATTTCATTAGCTGAAGCTGTAATTGGCAGATTCACCCCCAATATGCAAATGGACCAAACTTATAAAAGTGTGAAACCCGTGAGTCCATTTTTGGGTGTAGCCCCTGGGGGAGCTTTGTCTGCCCTAAATGTACCTGAATGCCCTTCAATAAATAAAACTGCTTTTTATTCTCTTAATTGTGTCTGGCCTGTGTTTTTGGGTAGCCCAAAAGGCATCAGCACCACTAAAAGCAAAGGCTTCAATGAGAGGAGGCCAAGCCAACGGAGGCAGCCGTGGCCTGGATGTTCCATTTCTCTCTGTCTGTGCTCAGGAGAGAATGTGCTCTCCCTGCCCAGGTGTGTTTGGGGGGTGGAGGGGTTTTGGGGAAGGGAAGGTGGATTGCAAGGTGAATCACCGAAATGAGAAGAGCAAAATCTCTGCTGGGATGGATTTGGTTTCTGCCTGAGGAGAAGCAGCACTGAGACACAATGGAACAATCACTGCTGGGGGTGCTCCATACCCAAATAAACCTGGGCCTAATTCACCTGGGGGGGGGAGAGGGGGCTTCCCTGATTACCCTGACTGTGCCCAAAGAGCCACTTCAGCTCTAGCAGGGCTTCCACACCAAAACCACTGGCAGCACACCATCAAACCAAAGCACTGGCACCTCCAAGGTGAAGAATTCCTGGCTGTCAGGGAGGCACCGAGGAGGAAAACATTGTCTAGTATTAAATAAAAAATAAAAATAAAAAAGAAAATAAAAACTATAAATATAAATATAAATTAAAAAAAAATTGGAGGAGAAGGAGAGGAGGAGGAGGAAGAGCAATTTAAAAAGGAAAAATGATGGAAATCCCAACACTTGAAACCTTCAGTGTTCCAGTGCTTCCAGCCAGGGGGATGGGCTGGCCAAAGGGATGAGGGAGGGTCCTCTCTCACTTCAAGCCGTGCCCTGTAACTACAGCTTTATCCTCATCACACACATCCAGCCATCCATGAGCCCTCCAGGGCATGCACTTGCTTCCCATCATGCCCAAAACTGGTCAGGGAATGGTCAGGGCTCAAAAAAACAAAAGCTTGGGGCATCAGCCTGGCTGTCAGGCTGAGATCAGCACCATGGGGGCACTGGAATCCAACGCTCCCCGGAGTGATTTGGGGCTACTCTGGAACAAATACTTGCAGGACTTGAAAAATAATGAGAAAAACCCCCAAGTGGATGCACTTCTAAGGGCAAAAAAAAGAATGTTTTGACCAACCTTCCTTTGCTGATGGCAGATTGCTCAATGAAATGGGTTTGGACCAGCCCAAAAGACATGTCTGATAAGAAATATCACTCTGGGAGCCTTGTCCTGGGAGAGCGTAAGCAAATAAATCGCCGGGGAGACAACAAGGCTATCTCTGACCCAAAGCCCAGCCTTCCCCACCACCAGGGATGCTGCATTTGTCATTTCTCTCCTGTGCATTCCATAGGAGCCTCAGCTCCATTCTCTTTAGATGATATTTATATTTTTCTAATCTACTGGCTGTGATGGATGGGAAGGAGATTTCTCCCTGCAAAACCATTTACAATGGAAAAAAGCCAGAAGCACAATATAGAACTTGTGTGTGTGTGTGTGTGTGGTGCTTTAGACAAATAAACATTGCTCCTTTTTCTAAAACATCTCAACATCTTGTACAGGAAATATTAGATCTCAGTTGACTGGAAAATGAAACCAGCTTTATGTTCTCTTCCAAAGCCTCTTGTGATATTAGCAATATTTTTTTCCCCTGTCGAGAATAATGGCTTTTCTACAGGCCAGCAGATAGGAAAGTGCTTACAGAGATTTCCAGATGCAAAGACTTCCCTGAATTACCTTGTCTTAATGTACTTCAGAGTTTGGAGCAAGTTCCTTGATGACTCTGGATAATCAGAGCCTGTGGAGGAAAGCCATGTGGAATCAATCACCCACTGCACAAGCAGGATAAGATGGTGATAAAGGAATCCCATGGGAGTCCCCACAGGTCTTGGCAAGCTGCTTTAGGGCTGGCACAACATCAGTAATCCCATTCCAGGCAGGGCACACTAAAGGCACAACGAGCCAGGTTTGGGGTCTGGGTTGTTTTTAGGAAGTTCCTCTCTGCTGCTGAAGGATGAAAGGAAATGGAACCCCTCAAATTCAGCACAACCCCCTCGATTCTGCCCCAGGTGAAGCTGGATCTGGCTGGGAAGTGCAGAAATTTCCCCAACTTGCCCCTGATAAAAGAAACTCACTTCTGGCTGAAAAACTGAGAATCAGAGAATGGCCTGGATTAGAAGGGAGCCTGAAGTTCTTCTTGTTCCACCCCTGCCATGGCAGGGACACCTTCCCCTGTCCCAGGCTGCTCCAAGCCCTGCCCAGCCTGGCCTTGGGCACTGCCAGGGATCCAGGGGCAGCCCCAGCTGCTCTGGGCACCCTGTGCCAGGGCCTGCCCACCCTCACAGGGAACAATTCCTAATCCCCAATATCCCATCCATCCCTGCCCTCTGGCAGTGGGAGCCATCCCCCTTGTCCCATTCCTCCAGGCCCTTGTCTCAAGTCCCTAATCAGCTCTCTTTCAGGATCCCTTCAGGTCCTGGAAGGCCACAATTAGGTCTCCCTGGAGGTTTCTCTTCTCCAGGCTGAGTAATCCCAAATTTCCCAGCTTCTCCTCACAGCAAAGGTGCTTCCTCCCTGTAATCATTTCCCTTTCCTCTGGGCTCCTCCAGCAGCTCCAGCTCCTTCCTGTGCTGGGACCCCTGAGCTGGAGGCAGCTCTGCAGGTGGGGTCTCACCTGAGAGGAGCAGAGTCAGCTCCCTCAAGGTGCTTCCCATGCTGCTTTTGAGCCCCCAAGAGTGTCCAAACCAATTCCAAACCAACAGAATAGGCCAGAAAAGCATTTCAGACCTTTTTCCTCACATCCTTCCTGCCCGTGCCGTAAAGCCTGGAAGATCAAAACCCCAATCCCAAACCGAGAGTTGCTATTTTTTCTTCTGTAAATTGAAACCAGGCAAGAGGTAGGAGTCCCACGAACCCAAAACCTTCTCAAAGCAAACACTTTATTGTTTTTCTAAGCCACATTTTGATGAAAATCTAATTTTCAGCCACAGTAAGGTTTCAGTGAAAATGCTGGAATAGCCCCACAGAGAAACCCCTGCATAAGGAGATGTTTCTGTTCCCTTTAGGATGGGAATTGCAAAACAAAGGGCATGAAAAAACCCTACGTTGTCACTACTTATCATTCCCAGTTAACAATATAAGATATATGATAGGAGCAAAACAATTTGGTGGCAGAACATCATAAATGAAGTCTGTTTTCCCTGGAAACTGCATAACCATTTGAATTAATTTAATTTGAAATATCAAATTAAATTAAACTGTAGAATAATCCCCAAGGGGAAGCATATTTCATTTGCAATGTCTTCTGATAGAGTATTCTCTGCCAAAAGTTTTGCTATGCATCTGGCTTTGGATCTAAATTTATTACATTAGCTCTGGGAAGACTTTTAATAGAAAGTGAGATTAAAGGGGAAGAAAAAAAAAAGGAGGAACTTCTGACAGGGAAAAAAAAGACCCCAAAGTCGATAAAGAGCAAAAGAAGTGCTGAACACGGATGGATCTGGGCTGCTGCAGCTCACCTGGCTCTGCCTGTGCCAATCCCAGCTCCAATCCAAGGGGAATGAGATGTGTCATTAAGCAACTGGAGAGCTGCAGTGTGTGTATCCATATGCACAAATGGGATGTCTTCAAATGTACCTGACAGGCTCCGACACCTCCCGACTCTGCCAGCCAGTGTAATAGCAACCCACGGGGGGAAATCAAAGAGGGGCAGGAGAGGATCAGTGGAGGGAGATTACATGCTTTTAAATCATCTCTGAAGGATGGAGACAGCAAAGGAAGCACTTTCCTGGTCAGGTGGAGCCAGGCTGGGATTTTCATTTCCAAAGGAGAGTAAAGAGGAGAGGGGAAAAAAAAGCAAAAAAATCAAACCTCACCAGAACAGCACCGTCTTATTAGTAATAGCTACCTTGCTTTTTAAATAATCTCCGAGATAAATACAATCTAGGAGAGATCTCAGACACTCTTTGGTTCAACAGGTTGGGAGGAGGGAGGTGGTGACCCCATCAGTTTTCAAAATATAGGTCACACACAAAAGCAGCACTTACAAAATGAACGCTCTTGCTTTTCACGGCGAGAAATTGAAGAAAATTGCAGCCAGCAGATGCCTGTAGGTTGATGCAGTGGGAATAATCTATTTCTTTCTTTCTTTTTCTATTTTTTTTTTATAGTTTCCCCTGCGAGCAAATACAGAGCAGCAGATGTTGGCATGGAAGAAGGGATTTGCTCTAAACAAACAACCCACTCCCTCCACAACAAGCTTTGTACCAGAACAAAATCAAGCACAACCCCCTCACCCCATCCCCTTCCCTCACCTGCCCCCCATAACCCAAATGCTCAAAGGTCTCTCAGTCAAAACAAAAAGCTTTAGGACTTGAACCACCAGCACTTTAGTAACCTCCCAGTTTGTTTTAAATCTTGATTGGGAGAATTATCCTGACAAGAAAATTAGCGGAAAGTCAATAAACCTGTAGCCCGGAGACAGAGCAGGAGGAACTGGTGGAACTCATTTGCTCACGCACACCAAGGCAATGTGGGGCTGCCTGGGCTGGCAAAGTTCATTACAATTTTGCCTGTGAAGCCATGAAGTGCAGGTAATCATATTTAAAGAGATAAGAAACACAAGGAGAGCGAGCCTGAGCTGCGACACAGAAATTCTCATTTATAGCAGTCACGGGTGGAAAATCAATACCCACTTTTGGATGCAAAAGGAATGTCAGACTTGACAAAGCTTCTTTGGATTTTTCTAGCCCCCTCCCTCCCCTCGCCTGCTCTGCTACTACTTCAAAACCAAAAAACACAAGGAGATTTGCATGCTCGCTGCATCCAAGGCTCCCCCCAACTTGGCTCACAATTCCTTGAGATTTTCTCTGGCAACAACCTCATTCCATCTATCCTTGTCAGAGTGCATCTTCCTCCCCGGTCCAAGCAAATTGTCTTCATGCCACTTGCTTGGATCCTTCTGCCTCCCTTCTGCGCTCACATCGGCAGATCCAGCTCCAGTGCCAGAGGGGGGTTTGTATTTACATGGGAATTGAGGAAGTCTGCTCCAAAAATGCATTTTGGGAACAGGACAGATTATTCTGCTGCTTCTTTTTATTCATTTTTTAAGGCGATAGGAGAATCGTGCATTTTTTCCCTTTGCCCTCTATAAAATAATGAATCATTGGCAGCAAATGGTTCAACAGGCCCTGGCATTTATGAACTTCCCGTGCTCAAGCCTCGTTATTTATGAGCTGATTCTTTCTGTAGCATTCCTGGAGAAATGGGGGATGCAAACATATTTCAGCCTTTGGGCTGCTGGGATGATTTACTGTGATGTCAGTGAGGGTCCTGCCTGGGATCCATTGGGATCAGGGTGATCAAACACAAGCACTGTGTTAAAAGAAGGAGCTGCAGCAGCTGAGAGGAACTTCCATGCAGTTTGAGGACCAAAAAACCACCCCTGACCTCCACAACTCCTACTGCTTGGGCTAAGATAGGACAGGGAATTGCATCCTTGCAGCCCTGTAAATTGGCAGAGCTCCTTCTGCTCCCTACATGAGGGATTTTTACGTCCCCAAGGATCTTACCAAGGATACCATCCCTAAGGATTTTACATCCCCAAGGTGCGTTCCCAGCTGTGGTGACAGGAGCTGGACAGTGGGCACTGGTGATCCCGCCTGTTCTACACCAAGGTGACACACAGAGCTTCCTTCTCCTCAGAGCTTGTCCTGATCCTGCAAGCACAGGTGAGGAAAAGAGTTTCCATCACATCCCTGCCTAAAAAGGAACTATCTCCATGGCTTGCCCCACTAGAACATTGTTGGTTTTCCCAGCTTTTACAGAGATGGGGCAACTGAGAGGTGTTTTAAAAGATTTGATTCCATTATCAGTCTCCATGAAGGGTGAGACATAAGAGATGTAAAACTCAATGCCATTCTATCAGAAGCCAGCCTATTTCCTGGTTACAATACCTTATAAATGTTTTTCAGCCTATTAGCTGTTGCCACACAATGCTGCTATTACTTCTAACACAAATCACCTTTATTTTTACCCCACGTGGTCCTGCTACAATGCATCTTTCACAGTTCTAATTCTCTAAAATACCTGGTCTTTCTGCAAGGCCATATTTTGAAGCTTGTTGAAACTTGTTTCTAGTTCAATCTCTCTCTCAACAATGTCATCTCTATTCCATGGCCTTCCCAAGTCAGCACACCTTATCTCAGAGTTTGCATACAGATGTACAAGACTGTGTGAGCTTTCTGTCAGGTTTTGAAAATTCTTTACAAATCTATTTCTCACATGTCCTCTTCTTTCTTAACTGCAAAAACTTCTTTGATGGTCGTATTCATCATCTGCTGCACACAGTGAAGTGTACAAGGCACTGTTACTAACACTACTACTGTAACAATCAGTAGTAGAGTACACACCCTACCTATTTACTATACGGTAAATACATCAATCCTCACAAACACGGAGCAACCAGGAGCAAGGCCTTGGTACATGCCAAGGCCTGGATCTCACATGGATGGGCTGACTTGGGCCCACCTCAGAATTCACAGAATTCACAGAATTCACAGAATCACAGAATGACCAGGTTGGAAGAGACCTTCAAGATCATCGAGTGCCACATCCAGTCTTTGTTAAACACCCCCAGGGATGGTGACTCCACCACCTCCCTGGGCAGAACATTCCAGAACTTTATCACTCTTTCTGTAAAAAGCTTCTCCCTAATTTTCCAATCACTATTTGCCTTGATGCAGCTTGAGGCTGTGACCTCTGTTTGTGTCAGTGCTGCTGGAGAAAGAGCCCAACCCCACCTTGTGGGATTCCCATTCTCTGAACCTGAGAGAAGCAGTGACAAAAGCAGAGAAAAGAATGATTAAAACAATTCTTATCTCATTTACTGCTCCTGTGTTTTTGGAACATGTGGAATGTGTTAGAAGATTATTTATCTGAAGGAATGTGCTTGATTAGTTTCTGGTGTGAGTGTTTCGTTTTCTTGACCAATCTCTGCAAACTGTGTAGTGACAGTTGGTCAGGAGACAGTCAGGAGATTTTGTTGGGTGCTTGTGCAGTTTCAGTTTAGATGTAGTACAGAATAATATAGTATGATGAAGTAATTAATTAGCCTTCTGATATCATAGAGCCCTCCTCATAATTTCTTCCCTGCATTGGGGCCCTGATTTTCCAATACCACCTGACCACATCCTCCTTTCAGGAGCTGTGCAGAGTGATAAGGTCACCCCTGAGTTTCCTTTTCTCCAGGCTGAGCACCCCCAGCTCCCTCAGTCATCCCTCACAGGGTTTGTGTTCCTCATTCTCATTGTCAGAGTTGGGAAGGGAGAGTTTGATCCAAGCATCCCTCTCAAGAAAAAAGAAATCAGGAGGAATTTCCTTGACTGAGTCCTGGAGCTGTAACAGGCCTGGATTGAACCGGGTGAGTTGGGGGATCTCATCAGGAGCTGCAGTGACAGGACAAGGGGGAATGGCTTCAAGCTGAAAGAGCAGGGATTTAGATTGGATATTGGAAAGAAATTCTTCTCTGTGAGGGTGGGGAGGCCCTGGCACAGGGTCCCCAGAGAAGTTTCCTCTATACCCTTGAAAATGTCCAGGGCCAGGCTGGAGGGGGCTTGGAGCAGCCTGGGACAGTGGAAGGTGTCTCTGCCCATGGCAGGGGTGGCACTGGATGAGTTTTAAGGTCCTTTCCCACCCAAACCATTCCATAATCCATGAACTACAATTGGAGGAAGACTCTGGTGTTTGTACATCCCCCAGTGCACGTGCCATTCCCGACTCCTGTGCCTCCCTGAGCACCAGCAACCAACAGGAAAAGTTCTAGGGCAAGCTGTGAAATCTCCAAAATGAAAATCAATTCCATCTCCATTTCACAGGGCCTAATGTGGCATTTACAACATAAACAATCACTTCTGTTAGGGAGGGAAATTAAAAAGCTGTGCTACATAAAAGGGAGCAATGTTTAAAGTTCTGCTGGAAATGAGCAGTTGGGTTGGAGAGAATTACAAAGGGGTGCCAGGCACGGAGGGAGCCACAGCTCCACTGCCTCAGGGACAGAGCAGGGGACTCAGAAACCAACAGCAAAGCTGGTGGGGGTGCTTTGAGGGAGGCAGAGCATGGAGCTGAGGTTCACAGGACAGCCAGGTCGCAGGAATAGCTCTGATCTCAAACAATCACCACCAAGCTCCTCCTTTCCAGCTGGAGAGGAGCTTCCCAGAGCCAGAGAGGAGCCCAAGCCAGAGCTCTGAGTTAATTTTACATCCCCATCTCTCAGCAGGGTCAAACAGCCCTAGGATGCAGAAGTCCTGGCATTAATTACCACAATGTCCTTCAGTTTCAGCATGCAGTGGGGCTTGTGAGCTGCCCCTATGGGTATGACCCTCTGGGCTGCCAGCTCAAGTTAATACCTAGATTTATATTTTCCTGAGATGGTCCTGTTGAAAGGGAAGGGAGAAAAAAATTCCCATTTTGATTTGCATTCCCTAGGGGAATACTGGACTGATCCTGCCATGGGAAAAAATTGCAGCTGGGAAATGTGAGAGTGTTTGAACTGTGACAAGGGTGAAGTGCTGGAAGAGCACCTGGAGAGCGCTGTCGGGTGATGCCAGCAAAGAATTGAATCAGCTGCAGCCCAAACTCTGGAACCTCTGCAAACTCAGCCCTGAGATGGGGATGCCTGCGAGAGGAGAGGGCTGGATGTGCCACGGAATCACAGGATCATGGAATGGTTTGGGGTGCAAGGGACCTTAAAACTCCTCCAGTGCCACCCCTGCCATGGCAGGGATACCTCCCACTGTCCCAGGTGCTCCCAGCCCTGTCCAGCCTGGCCTTGGGCACTGCCAGGGATCCACAGCTGCTCTGGGCACCCTGTGCCAGGGCCTGCCCACCCTCCCAGGGAACAATTCCTGCCCAAAATCCAACCTAACCTTGCCCCTGGCAGTGTAAAACCATTCCCTGTGTCCTGTCACTCCCTGTTCATTTAATGAGTCCCTCTTGGACTCCTCCTGGGGAATCTCACAACCATCTCCTGGGCATGGGATGCTTCCCAGCTCCAGCTGGAATAGATTCTGTGTATCTCCCCCTGCCATGAATACTTGGCTTTCCCTTTGCCCAAAGCCCAGCAGGAGCTGTAGGATACTCAGGGAATCCCTGCACTCTGCTCAGCTCCCACACAGCAGCAGCACCCATGGAAGGGATGAGGATCCAGGTGGCAGCAGGGACAGGAAAACACCCCAAAAAGGACCATGTGAGCCACCAGGAGCTGCACAAGGGATGACTGAGGAGAGCCACAGGAATAATCTTCCAACACAGAAACAACTGGTGGCAGGAGGGAGGAAAGCTCCTCTCCATGTCCACAGAAGATTGGATAAAAATAGTAAGCAAGGAATTAAATTGCAGCAAGGAAATGTTAAGAAAGACATTAGACATAGCTTCCTGAAAAAGAAATAAAATAAAAATATAGCTTTGCACAATCTCAGTTGCTGCAGGTTCTTAAGCACTGCTAAGACAAACTTAGTCCAGGTGTGGCAGAAGTGTAGAAGTCCTGTCAGCCAGGCTTGGTGATGCACTTGCTGTTCAGTCAAACCATCCCCATGCACAGCCATGGAAAACTTGGCCTAAAAGAGCACCCACTGGCAAGGAAACCGAACAGCACAGGCTCCCAAGCTCTTTGGTCCTGTTCCTCACCTGTGCTGGGAGTTCCTGAGCAAAGCTCCTCTGCCCAGGATTATGTTGGACCTGAACCTGGCAGAGGCATGAGCACCTTCCCCAAGGCTTTTCTCAGCCCTCTACATGCACTGACATCTCCTGATGCAAGAAGCTAGATCCTATTTTCCCTGTCTCAGGAAAAAAAGATTTTGCAGGAGAAAGATCTTTCCCTGGCAGAAATAGCACAAAACCCCAGCAAACAAAACCACAAGGTCTTCATTTTCCTTTGAAAGGGGAGTAGCTGTGGGGGAGGACTGGCTCCCAGATCATTCCAGGGGATGTCTTGATTTACCTTGATCAGAACAATTTAGCAGACATTTCTTTCCAAAGAGCACTAATCACTTTTTTCCTCCTTCCTGTGCATAAAATAAGATTGAAACACACTGCACAAATTGCTTACCACAGTCCCAAAAATGCTAATCAGCTGCAAACATCTAAATCACGGCTCCAGCCCCAGCTTGGTAAGGTAAGAAAACAGTGTCAGTGCATAGAGAACTATTATTTACTGGTGTCAGAAATAACTCTGGCATTTCCATAACTGTGAGCCTGCATGACAACTTCCTCCGGGAAACTGCTTCAGCTGCAGAAAAATCCATGACTTGAATGAATTGGGTAATTTTTTTATAAGGAGCAAGGAAATATGAACTAGGATGCAAGCTTAACCTTCCAAGGGCTCTGTCAGCTGGTGATCTGGGGAGAAATGTGCTTTTTAATAAACAAGCCAAGGAATTTTTCAGTGCTCTGCTTGGACATGCTAACTCCTGCTGTGTTGCTAAATCCAAATGTGGATGGCAGTGCTGGATAGCAGAGCTGGTCAGGGCTGTTGTGGGTTTTAGGACATCAGTGGTCACTGGGAGGACCATCCATGGAAGCCTTGGGTGTCAGTGGTCTTTTCCCCACCCTGCTCTGTGAGCTGCCCTCCAGCTCTCCTCCCAAGGCATCCTGCTCTTCCCTGCCACTTCAGCTGAGCCAGAATGGGAAATTATTACTGAAGAATGCCAAGCCAAAGACCTGCCAGGCTGGTGGATGCCTCTGCTCCATCACCATCCCACTCCAGGCTCCAGCATACCCTGGCAGAACTTCCCTCTGACAGCCACCACAGCCAGAGGTGTCCTCCTACTCCACATCCGTGTCCCAGGGGCAGATTCCTGCATGAAGAGCCCATGTAAGCCTCCCTCCTGTGGTTAAAGCAGCATTTGAACAGGCTCCAGCCAGCCTCAGCAGCAGTAGGTGCAGCTGCACACCCCGGCTCCAGCAGAGCCTTATCACCACTGCCAGCTGTTTCCCCCCTCCAACCTCATCTTCTCCTATCTTTTGGGGAGCACTCCCAGTTAACAGGGCACGTCAGAACCATTTTCCCTGATTTTGTGACCCTCTAGGCTGGCAGCTCAAGTTAATACTTAGATTTATATTTTCCTGAGATAGCCCTGTTGAAATGAAAGGGGGGAACATTTCCCATCTTGATTTGCATTCCCTAGGGGAATACTGGCCAAGTTCATACAGATTTATGAGGGTGGGGGTAGATATTGACTCAGTCTGTCCAAGGGCTCTGTGGAGGAAGGGACACAGAGGACTCTTATCTTGCTCACACTCTTATAAAGCCTGGGTCGACTCCACTGAAGCTGACTGAGGATTTACACCACTACAACCAAGATTAAAATCTGGCCCAGACTCCAGTCAAACGAAGTGAGCTACTGAGGATTAGGGCGCTGCTAATAACTAATTCTCACTGCAGCCGCCGAACAGATAAATGGAGTAATGAAAGCGTGGTGGATGGGGAAATGCTCCTGGGCTGTCTCCAGATCAGGGAAAGGCAGGAGTGCTACACATCCCCAGCAAAGGGAACAGAGGGAAATGATCAGCTCTGGCCACGGGAAGCAGCTCCTCTGGCAGGAAGGAGGAGCAGGGCTTTGTGAGGAGGATGCTCAGGGAGGGACCCCGGTCTCCCTTTCCTCCCAGCACACAAAGCAACAAAGCCTTAGCAGGAACTTGAATGAAAGGCTTTTACACAAAGGTAAGGCAAGGGTGAGACAAACCTCGCTTTTCTCTCTCAGAAAGAAGCCCCCTTAAACCTTCAGCTGAGCTTTCCTTGCAGTTCCACTGCTGGAGCCAGAGCTGCCCTCTGCAGAGCCCTTGCTCACCCACCTCAGCCCATCCACAGCCCTGGAGGAAGGGATGGCTTTTCCCAGGCATTGCCCAGCCCGGTGAGAGGCTGGGTGAGGCTGAGAGCACCAGCACTGCTGCCCACTGCATGGCACAGCCTCTCCTTGCCCAGCCTCCCCCATCTCCTGCAAGGCCCTTTCTGCCTTTACCCTTTCCCAGGGAACAGCCGAGGTAAGGCTGTGCATATGCTCACTGATATTTCAAATCCTCCAATTAACAGGAAGATAATTCATGCATTTGAGCATTAAAAAGGTACTTAAATCAGAATAAATTCCGCTTCATTGTCTTCCAAGATTCACCAGCTCCCACAGCTGAAGGAAATTGAAGAGGCAAACACAGCCTGCTCCTCGGTCCAGCTCTTCTGGCCACCACATCCACCATCACCCTGTGCTTGCCCACTAATGAATTGCTTTGTCAAACCAGGTAATATTAATCAGTTCAGTGTATTCCAACCCGAGGGTGCAGCCAGGGAAGGTTATTTTAAGCTAATTGTCTGGGAATATCCCTCCACAGATCGAGCATCCCTCTGTGTGAATTCCATGTGACACTACAGAGGGGAGAGTTAAAAGCATCAGGAAGAAAGAAACAATCCTGCGTGCATCACCTTGAAACAAAACAAACTCTTATTTCAAAGGCTAGCTGCTTTAATCTTCCTTATAATGGGTTTCCATGTTCCTACAGTTTAACAGGTTTGTGGCTTCTGCATTTAGCACTGGAATAAACAATGCTCCAGTAATTGCCAGGTCACTGGTATTTACTTCTGTCTTTTTAAAAACCCTCCCAGCACAGCTGCCTTGAGTAGGACAGACTGTAATTTTCTTTACTGTCTCCCACTAATGAAGGCAAGAGGGCAGGAGGACCAAGTCAGATGGTGGAAAATGAAGCCAAACAGCCTGGTTGACTTTCAACATGATATTAAAATAAACTCCCACCTGTAACAGATTAATTGGCCTGGTCTTTGGCAGCCTGACGGGAAATAAAGACCACTGCTCGAAACCCAGTGCATCATTGTTTTTAATTATAGCTATTTTTCTCAGCTGGCCTGGTGAAAGGATTATTTTCCCACATGAATGTTTCCTGTGCAATTCAGGATGAGCAGATAACGGGGATGGGGCCAGTGCAAAGCATGGGGAGGGGACAGCAAACCAGGAGTGCTCCAGCACGCTCCCAGAGCTGGGATTTATTGCTTCCTTCAGTGGAACGGGTCTCTGGGCTCCACATGCCACCTCCCAAAAAACAGAGGGCACTTTTAACTCCTTGCTCTCCTTTTATCTCCCTGCTGCTCTCATGGTGCAACAGCCAGAGGCAGAAGCAGGGACAGCTCCCAACCTGTGGGGACATGGGCAGGGCTGGGACTGAGGCTGGCACGGGTGAGACATCACATCCCTGACCTAACAGAGCGGAGCTTGGTGAGTCCACAAGCACTTCCCAGTGTGGTGATGTTGGGGAAGATGAAACAGGAAAGCCTTATAAATATGATTACCTGGCAAAAGATTTGAGAATATGGAAACTATAAGTGAGATTGAAATGAAAGCAAGCTTTGAGATACCTCAGTTACTGAACAACTGGAAAACAATGGTATGGCCAGCTGAAGGTGATCCCCTTTTGATGAAACAACACCCTCTGCTTGCAGACAGGCCCAAGGGTCAGAGCAGACCCTACAGCTTGGCAGAAGGGGCCCAAAGAGGAGTTTTTAGGGTTTAAAATATAACACAGTATGGTAATGTAATGATTCTTATAGGCTGTATGTAAATGCTATAGGATTTGTATATTGTATTAGATTGGTTAGTGAGAATTAGAATATTCAGCACAGAAGAAGATTTATTGTATTGTAACGGGAACCTGATCCTCTTTTACTCTTTACCTCTCTCTCTCTCTCTCATCCTCTTTACCAGGCTCTTGCCTTCTCTTTCTTTACCGCTCTCTTTACCTCTCTCTCCCTCTTTGGGCCCTGCTCTGAGCTGTGGCTGGCAGCTCCCAGCAGGGCCCTGCACCCAGGCCCTTTCAATAAACCCCAAATTCCAAGCCCTGGCTTCAGAGATCTCTGGTCTCCATCCATCCCCACCGTCCCACCCCCTGACGCTCCTACATGGCCCCTTCCCAGCCCTTAGGAAAACCAGTTCATTTTCCCAACAGAATAACACAAAATCTGTCTGTATCCCTTCATCCCCTCACCCTCCTCACTTCCACCCTGAAATCACATCAACACATTCCCTGCTCCTTTTAAAGTCCCCATACTCCTTGAATCTGGATGGAATTCCTTGCCATTTTCTGGCTGTGAGTTGGCACAAATGCTCATCTGCATCCTGAAGGAAAGCCAAGCTGTACGCACAGGTCACCCAGAAAACACAGGGAGAAGTCCCTGCTCCAGGCAGAGCATCGCAAGAGTTTGCAGCTCTAAATTTAAGCTCTTTCTGCAGGTTGAGCTATTAATTACAGCTCTGGAGTGTTTCATGACAGTGCCTATTCACTGCCTGTGCTCTGCCACGAGGCGCTGGAGTAGCACCGGATAATTCATGGAGGGGAACAGGAATGGAGGTTTACAGCTCATTGGGAAACTCACTTCCATGAGGAAGTGCAGCAGAACACAAGGAGGCACTGAGGATTTCACCACATCTCCTCTTTATGCTCCAAGCTGGTGGATCTGAAAAGCAAGGAATGCTTGGTCAAAAACGAGCCATCAAATTTTGGCCAAAATTAGCTATATGTTCTTTCTTTGCTATGCTCAAATGTTTGATGGAAAACAGACAGCTCCTTGAAAAGCCAATGCTAAAAAAAACCCAACTTATTTTCTGTGGGAGAGGGAAAAAAAAAGAGAGCACAATCTGCTATCAGCTCAACCATTATTAAAGGGAGAAATCCTAATCCCATATGCCGCCACTTACTCAACGATCTCCACCGCATGTACACAGTGTCCTTACAGAGGAGAGATGAGAAAAGAAACTCCAGAAAGACAAAACTGGCTCCCCTCTAAACTGGTTTTGGTAACAGAAACTGAGCAGAGCAGAGCAGATCCTCCAACCTTGTCCTGACCTGGACAGACTCATGAGGTTCAACAAGGCCAAGGGCAGGTGCTGCACCTGGGCCAGGGCAACCCCCAGGCTCAATCCAGGCTGGGGATGAAGGGATGGAGAGCAGCTCTGGGAGAAGCCCTTGGGGTGCAGGTGGGGGAGAGCTGGACAGGCCCTGGCCCAGAACCCCCCTGTGCTGGGCTGATCCCCAGCCTGGGCAGCAGGGCAGGGGGGATTCTGCCCCTCTGCCCCCCAGGTGAGACCCCACCTGCAGAGCTGCCTCCAGCTCGGGGGTCCCAGCACAGGAAGGAGCTGGAGCTGCTGGAGGAGCCCAGAGAGCCCAGGGAGCTGCTCCAAGGGCTGGAGCCCCTCTGCTCTGGAGCCAGGCTGGGAGAGATGGGGGTGTTTATCTGGAGAGGAGAAGCTTTGGGGTGAGTGAACTGTGGCCTTCCAGAGCCTGAAGGGAATGACAAGAAAGATGGAGAGACACTGTGGACAAAGAATGGAGTGACAGGACAAGGGGGAATGGCTTCCACCTTGGATGGCAGGGTTAAATGGGATATTGGGAAGGAATTGTTCCCTGTGAGGGCAGGAGGGCCTTGTCACAAGTTTCCCAGAAAAGCTGTGGCTGCCCCTGGATCTCTGGATATGTCCAAGGCCAGGTTGGATGGGACTTGGGGCAACCTAGTCCAGTGGAAAGTGTCCCTGCCCATGGCAGGAGATGGGACTGGATGAGCTTTAAGTTCCCTTCCAAGCCAAATTAATCCAGGAGTCAATGATTCTATGAATTCTTCTCCTCACTGTATTTCTGGGCATTTTTGCTTGGCCCTTTCTTTGTCTGCTGTACCACCAGGGTTCAAAAAGTCCGCAGAAAAAAATGATAAATAGGAAAATCTCTCCATGGCATCTGAGATGTGATGCTTCTGGCAGTAAGATCCTTTATGTTCTCTTCAAGTTTTAAAAAATCTGAGCAGAAGCTGAATCCTGAGAGAAGAAATCAAAAAGGTCTAAAAAGCCCCAAAGCTGCTGTGGGGTAACTCCAGAAAAGGGAGAGAAGCCTCCCACGATGTGTTCCTTGCAGGTAACAAGGGGATGCTTCATTACAGGCGGTTTCACAGAACTTGATGTCTTAAATTTTTTACAGCAGCCATGGGCATGGCAGGATCTGGTGATTTGCCACCTGTGCTGAATTCATTACCTGCAATGATGGCACCTTCCTAGGAGCAAAGGAAGAGAAGGAAAAACGAAAAGCAAGAGAAGTTCCTCCAGCAGGGGCACACCGTGTGGCCTCCTGTGTGAGCAGCAGGCCCAGCAGGCGGTGCTGGATGAATTAATGCTTCATTAAGGACCTTTCCCAGCTCCGGCGCTCCGGCGTGGTGCTGAGCATGCTGAGCTGGGGCAGCGCCGTTCCTGATGAGCTACAACCCAGTGCCTTCAACATTTGGGTTATTAGAGTCGAGAGAGCAACTCCAAGGTTATTGCCTCGCTCCAAACCAGCTCTGCATATTTTGTGAGTGACTGAAGACTCTGCTGCTTTTCCTCTGCCTCTCTCTCACAGCCACTGGGCCCCGCGGCTGCGTGTGGCGGTGACAAAAAGCTCACAGTTTAGCTCCAGTTGCTTCCGTCTCATCATAAACTTTACAGGCTGCTGGAGGGCCCTTTTCCCATGAAGAACGAGCGTGGGAGCACGGGCTGCACACAGCAGTAAGGCTGAGAACACAAACTCCAGTTGAGATTTGCAAGAGATGATGGGGAATTTTGCCTTGCAACTCCCATTAATTTCCGTCGCAGCCGGGTGATGTTGAGCACATGATTTATCGGGAGTCTCGTGCTGGTTTGTGTTGCTTTCCACAGTAAAATATTACCTTCCCTTTAGATAAGAACAATCCCCCCTCCCAAAGTCCTGGCTCTGCCAGTGGCACATCAGGAGCATTAATAAAAGTGAGTGGAGCGTTAATAAATTAGCAGGTACCTCACAAACTTCAGCACAGAATCCCAGAATGGTTTGGGTTGGAAGGAACCTTAAAGAACATCTCATTCCACAATCCTGCCATGGCAGGGACACCTCCCACTATCCCAGGTGGCTCCAACCCCCTCCAGCCTGGCCTTGGGCACTTCCAAGGATGGGGCAGCCACTGTGCTCTGGGCACCCTGCGCCAGGATCTCACCACCCTGACAGGGAAGCATTTCTTCCCCAAATGCCATCTCTCTCTCTTTCATCTTAAAGCCATTCCCTCTTGTCCTGTCACTCCAGGCCCTTTATGTCAAAGGTAATGGGGAACTGCAGGGTTGTTGTAGATTTTTGACTGATTAGGGCAATAAAAACCAAAAATCAGCTTTGGGAGCCCAAACTTCCGCACAGGCTTTGCACCCAACACCCACATATCTGGTTATGGGGAATATTCTTCCAGCAAGAATAAAGGAAAGCAGAGAGAATCAGACATCAAAATTACAATTTCCATTAAATCCAGGCAAATAGGGTGTATACGGACCTGTTTCTCCTGCAGGTACCTCTCAGCAGAGGTAAGCAAATGGAATAACCAGATATGTGGCATTAGAACAGCCCAGTCCAATCCCAGGCTGTGCTGCCACTGAGGAGGAAGAAAGGAACTCTTGGGGAATTTCTGAAATAATTTTACTAATGAAGCCAAACCTCAGGTGAAAGCTTTTCAATAGCACTCACTATCCACACCTTGGGCACTTGGAAAGAGCTCGTGCATCCCACTGTCCTGCTTGCATTTATAGAACTTCCCCACACTCAGAAGGGTCCCAAAGTGATTAGAATTGACTGGCTACAGGATTCATTTCCCTGGGCCTGAACTGCATCGATTCTGGTGTAGAGCACAGCAGCTCTTTAACGATGAGCAGTAACAAACCATGAGAATTCGAGGCAGGAGGTCAAGAACGACTCAGCCATCCAAAACCACCCAGAAAAAAAAAAAAGAGATTGAGGGAAAAGCACTGTAGTTAAAATAATCTAAAATTTGAGCAGAGCACATGGCCAGCACCTTCAAGCTTCTGGAAATTTCCTTCAAGCCATATGCAGGCAGGTGATTACTTTCTCAATTTTGTTTGAAAAAGCCCAACGTGGATGTATAAAAACTCCCATTATTTGCTGGGTACAACAGAGGGAATTACCAGCCTTATTTGACAGCATCTTGAGCTTTCTGATTGATTTCCCAGCTAAGCTGTTGACCAGGGATGACCCAGCAGGGATGGCAGCCCCGGCTCGTGCAGCTCCCTCCAATCTGCCTGCAGAGCAAGTGATCTCCATGCACCAGGAGTGACCCCGCAGGCAGAACAGTTTCTTGGCACCTTTATTAGAAAACAGTAACAATATGAGAGCAAAGACCCCTGGTTTTATTTGAAGGTGCACTAAATAATTTATTTTCCAGTGAGACTTTCAGCTGGTCTGTCTGCCTTGCTGTGGGAATCACAGAATCCCAGAACAGGAATCACAGAATCCCAGAACAGTTAGGGTTGGAAGGGATCTCTGGACATTGTCCAGCCCTACCTCCTGGCTGAGGCAGAGTCACAGAGAGCGCGTGACACAGGAACACATCCAGGTGTGTTTTAAATATCTCCAGAGACAGAGACTCCACAACCCCCCTGGGCACAGGAGATGCAGCCAACAGGAGACACTAACCTGGATTTCTGCGTGTCAGACCCTAATTCTGGCAGCAGGGACCAACAGAGAAAGACCTTTAATACTAAAACCCTTCACACTGGCCATGACTTCCAAACATCCTGGGTCTCTCCATAGTTCCTACAACTCGACAAGAGCACACACACCTTGGGCTTCCCTTCTGGCTGGGGCTGTGCATGAGATGTGCCACCTCCTCCCAGCCAGGCTCGCCTCCCTCCCCTCCCAGAC
>NW_005054459.1:1471891-1475006 GCF_000277835.1 Geospiza fortis | reverse complement strand
GCCTTGCAAAATGCTTTCATGCTGCTGGAAGGACCACGGGGAGAGAGGACAAAGGCTGTGCCAAGCCTGCCATTAGCACAAACCCTGCAGATCCAAAACCACGGAGCCAGAATTACAAGGCTGGACCTCTCTGCACCAAAGGATTTAGTTTGCAGTTTGCACACACCAACTGTGGAGAGGGTCTCTTTCCAACCTCCACCAGCATCCCCCTTCCTGGCTGTACAGCTCTTTCTGAGCCTTGGCTTCACAAACACCTAAAACCCTACAAAAGGTTTGAAAGGACAGCGTCTCCTCTCTGCACCCTGGCTGTGCTGCTTTCCCAGGTTCCTGGGAAGCCTTTTGTGACACGTGATGTTTCCGTGTCTGAGACATAACACACGACAGACCTTGGTTGTTCATCAGCCAAACAGCCTGTTTTATTGCTCAGGGCTTGCTTTTATAGGCAATTCAGAGCTCCCGGCTCTTAAACAGCCATTGGTCTAATCCCTATGCCTCCCAGACTCTGAACCAGTCAATGCCTGTATTTTAGGAGAGCTGTTATTGGTTGAGACCTCTGTCAGTCAGCCCAGAGGCTGGTTTATAGAGATGGGGTGGGGTTTTTATTCATCATGGATTGATGTTCAGTATTGTGGGAATCTACAAAATCAGAGGGTTTTGGGAAAGCTGCAGAAGGCAGGCCTCAGAGGCAGCAGAACTGTGATTGGAGCAGCCATGAGATAGGTCAGCAGAAAAATTATTTAAAAAGTAGAAAAGCAAGGACAAATGGAACAATGGTCTGAGTATAAATGCTTGTCTAGAATAACTCTCTAAGCTACAGAAAAGTTTATCTAGCAAGGTATTAGGAAGTTTGAAGCTTAATAATGGAGCTCTGTGCGTTGTGTTTTAAGGCTTACAAGTAGGTATTGGATTCGAAATAAGCAAGCATTGTTTAACCAAAGGTACGTGTGCTTATAGTGGTTAGACAGAACTGCTGTCAATGTGCTTTTGCTTTGTGTGATTGGTCAAAAAACTTATAAAGTAAGTTGTAACATTGAGTTCTTGGTCTGCTGCCTGGGATGTGAGCTGGTGGCATCTTCCCATTGTCATAACCATGTAATGAGGCTGATGCTGGAAAATAAAACAGCTCAAGGCACGTTCCCAGCAGTCCTGTCCCATTTGTGATTTGTACAGAGACCCCTGGCCAGTGATGAGTACAAGTCAGCCTGTGCTGTAACAGTTTCCCCTGTCCCTGGCCAGGCAGGGCTGTGCAGACCGGAGGTGAAGCGCGGTCATTGCTGGAGGTGAGGGCTGGAATGTCCTCTGGTTCCCAAATGGATGAAGGGAGGGAGAGGTGGCTTCCACGGCACACAGCTTTCCTAAAAGAGCCAAAACGTCTGCTGGAAACATCTGTAGCCAGCTAGGCCTGGAGAAGGCTGGCTACAGGGTGGATGAGTGCCTCAAGGGACCCAAAACTTCCAAAAACTGTAACACTGCCTGAGTGGGTCTGTCCCAATGACACCGAAGGTCTTTCTTAGCCAGTTCAGAGCTGCTGAGCCCTGGGGATGAAGATTCTGCTCTGAAGGTAATAAATCAGAGATGACAGAGGGAAAACTGATGGGGAATGCACGAGGCAAAGAGCATGGAAGTTGGCTAAGAGATCCCAGAGACCGCATGGGAGAGAGTTCATTACTTTTCTCAAGTCAGTGCTGTTAATTACATTCAGGGCTCAAAATAAAAGTCATCTCTAGGTGAGGGAGCCTGACAGGGCTTCGTTGTATTTTGTGTTTGCTGAGTTACCTTTCCTGCGTCGCTCACCTGGTGGGGAAGATTTGCTCGGACCGTGGTGACAGCAGATAAATCACTGGCTTTGCTGCCATCTTTGAAAAATGAATTTCGGGCCCCCACATTTCTCATCAGTGCATCTCCCTTCCTGCTGCCTCCTCACTGGCACAGGAGGGCTGGAGGCTATTTTAAATGGAAAGCCAGGACAAATCTTGTTGGAAGTCAGTGCATCCCTCTGGGTGTCCAGAGTTGCCGGGGCCCCTGGCGGGGGGCTCAGAGACCCTGGCACAGCCCAGAGCACCTGGGGGTTTGATTATGACCCGTGGAGCAAATTACCAGCTTTGTATGAGGACCTGAAAGTCACAGAAGTTTAAATAGTATAATAAAATTGTCACTGGGTGAAAAGGTAGATTTTAGGATTTTTGGAATGGGGGTTTTGGGGACAAGATGGAGGGAACTGGGCGTGTCCAGCCTTTTTCCTTCTTCTTCTTGGCCTCCATCTTCTGCTGTGATGTTGGCACTTACAGATTGGTTTAGAGTAGAAGCTCACTGTCTAACACAGGTGATAGGGAAGGAATTGTAAACATTGTACATGTAGTTTTTAGTATAAAGACATAACACTGCCCTGGGGCAGGCAGAGTGCCTGGAACTGTCCTGCTGGATGGACCTTGGCAGGACAGGAGAAAATTTTTTATAGATAAGATGCAATAAACAACCTTGAGACTGAGAAATGAAGAGCTCTGACTCCTTCTTCAAGTGCCAGGCTGGGAAAAGAGACTTTTGAACTTTTCTCGGGGTCACTGTGACAAGCGAGAGATCCTGACGAAATCTGTGGTTGAGTTCCTCTGGGCAGCCCTTGAGGTGAAGTCAGAGCTCCTGTCCTGGGGGCTGCTGCAAACACAACCTGGTGGGTGCCCACCAGCGGGCACTGAGCCCCTACCTGGGCTGGGATCACTACAAATCAGGGTCTGGGTGTATTTTTAGGAGTGGATGGGCAGCCAGGTGCCCTCACCTGAGCTTGAAGGTTCGTGCCAGAGGCTGAGCAGTCACCACTGCCCAGCACCCACTGTGGGCACACTGGGGGCTCAGGAAAGGCTCTCGGGGGCTCCCCACAAGTGAAATGCTGGGGGCTGCTCTGCAAGGCTCATCCAGGCCACCAGGCTGAGCTTTTCCAGGAGGAGCCGGCCTCCCCCACCAAGTGAATCCAGCCGCTGTGAAAGAGCCGGATCCGCCGGCGATGCCGCTACCAGGTGTTTGAAACAAAGGCATGGGAAGAGCAAAATTAGGTCAAATCTGCTGATGAGAGATGAGTAAATAACAGTTGCTATTCCAGGGAGCTTTTGTTCTCGCTAAA
>NW_005054459.1:1462731-1471832 GCF_000277835.1 Geospiza fortis | reverse complement strand
CAAAGTTTCATGGGAGCATAAAAGGAGGCTGCGGGGAGGGAGGGGGTTTAAACTGTGCACGCTCATGGAAATGTGTAGCTGAGGCTGTGAAAAGTGATTAATAGAGCCAATCAACAAACAATAGTGAGAATATTATTGAAAGACTTTCTTTGCGAGTGTCTGAGCACGATGGACTGACAATACAGAGGAGTGCGCTGCTTCATAACTGGAATTTTTTCTTTGCAAGTATAATAAGAAAGTGGCTAATAATAGGATGGAGAATATTTTCAAGGTGTGTTTTATTATCCACTTATCTCTGACGCTTGCCAAAAGAGGCCTGAATATTCCTCAGTACATTGGAGACTTTCTGGCAGGGGAGAAAGACTGATGAGTGCTATAAAATAGGGAGTTAATGAAAGCAACTACATCTAAATGCAATATCTGGGTCCCATGGCTGAGATTTCCTGCAGACCGACACCGTATCCCTCTGTGGCTCGGGCTCTGCAGCCAAGTGAAATGATGTTCTCTGCCACAGGAGGTGGGGGAAGCTGAGAGTCATTGCCAGCATTTAATGACACAAAAGTAAGATCGTAGAACCGTAGAATGGGCTGGGCTGGGACCTTAAAGATCATCAAGATAATTGCCATTATCTAATTTGCTGATAAAAAGGAGTTCCACAAGCCCCCGCTTCCCAGAGGGATGCAGGCAGAGAAGCTGGCAGTCTCCAGGCAAAGTAATTCAAGAAAAAAGCCCACAGTGCTTTTTTTCTCATAGAGAGGGAAATAAGGGGCATAAATGCTCAGTTACACATATTCCCTACCAAAGCACCTGGGACTACCTGAAATCCCAGAGCTACCAGCAGCACCCCAGAGCCATTCAAAGAGCAGGACCCCCCAGGTGTCCCCTGCTGAGGGGAAATGTTGGAGTTTGGCTCATTTGTCCTCTCATTCCTGCGATGTGATCCCAGCCAAGCTGAACATGCAGGAGCTGGAGATGTGCTTTATGCTCTTTGTAATACCAGCTGACAGTAGATATATATATATTTATATAAATAAAAAAAAACCCCTCTGTGAACAAAAATCTATCTATATTTGAAGCATCTAAAAGAATTACTTCGCTGAAAAACATGGGAGATGTTGATGGCAGTAGAAGCTGTCAGAGAGGTGCAGAGATTTAGCACTGCTGGGCTTTAAGAAATGCTGTTTTTGTGGATGCTCCTCGTGTGCTGCAGCTTCCCCAGCTCAGCTCCATCACCTCCCCTCATCTCCACAGCCACCAGCCCTGGCATCCCTCACCTCATTCAAATTCCAGAGGTTCCTCTCTAACGTGCTGAGTAAAAGCTTCCCACCTCTTATCCCAAGCTTTCAATCTCGTGAGAAATGTTAAAACGAAAACATGAAAATTACAGGAAAAGTATCCAAAGGATCATAACCTGCCACAGCAATGAAAAATCCAATTGGGCTTGGAGTGGAGCTGGGCTGATGTAAAATAAAGAGGAAAATGAGGGATGTTTAGTCCCGCCTGTGGGAAGTGCTGCTGTGTGGGGCAAGAAAGAGAATGCAAAATAAAACCATAGATGGAACATTTCTTGGGAATTAAAGAATTATGGAATATCCTGAGTGAGAAAGGGACCAACAGGATCATCCAGTCCAACCCCTGGCCCTGCACAGACACCCCAAAGTCCCACCCTGGGCATCCCTGGCAGCACTGTCCAAAGGCTCCTGGAGCATTTTGGAGCAGCCTTGGGGCTGTGCCCATTCCCTGGGGAGCCTGGGCAGTGCCAGCACCCTCTGGGGGCAGAACCTTTTCCTGAAATCCAGCCAAACCTCCCAGCACAGCTCCAGCCATTCCCTCCGTTTCTGGATGCACCAGGCACTGCAGAGGGACGATGATGGCTTCAGTTATCCTTGGGAAATCAGCACGACCTTTGGAAAATGGCAGGAGTAGATGGTAGAGAAGGAAAAGGGGGTGTTGGAGTGCCTGTGCCAGTAGCAGTGCCCTGCTAACACCCATGCCAGGCTGTGTCCTGATGGACCATCCCTGCATGGAGCCCGAAGTTCTGCCGACAGCCCCATCCCAGATTGGCTGCACCACCCTTTGTGTCTCAGTTTCCCTCTCACCAAACCCACTGCAGCGTTTTGGATTCCCCTTTTCCAACCTCACTCCCCCCAGGTCCCACCTCTTAGCCTGAGTTAAACCAACAAACCCCACTCCCAACCCCCACAGCTCCCTTTGCCAGGCATGGAAAAGCGACTTCCCTGCCAAGCTGTGCAGCTCCAGCCCTCCATCTCACCCAGCACTGCAATATCCACGGAGCCACTCAGACACAGGCAGGGTCTATTAGTGCTAATGAAACTGGGGAGCCCAATTCCCCACGCAAATGAACCTGCAGGAAGGGGATTACATCTCCTCACATGCACGAGGTTCAGATCTGGCATTCGTGGCTCTCTTTAAAAGTCTGACCTCATTCCTGCCTTGTAAACACCCTTCCAAGTATGAATAATAATAAAACCCCCTCACTTTTCTTGCAGAATCATTACATTGTTTTATTATTTTCCTATTCATGCTGTCAATAATAAATCACATTACCCAAGATGTTCACATTTATTAGACTATTTAGAGCTCAGCATCGCTGGCGTGGGCTTGTGTTCGTGCTGTTACCAGAGCTCAGGGTTTGTTAATAACTTCAGGTCCCCAGCACACACCTTTCATTAAACAATGCAAGAAGGGACAATAGTCCTGAATTAGCAACACCATCCAAACATCCCAGTGCCATGGGAGTGTCAGGAGAGGGGCTTTGGGCTTCAGGGCCAGGCTGGACAGGGCTTGGAGCAGCCTGGGACAGTGGAAGGTGTCCCTGCCCATGGCAAGGTGTGGGATTGGATGAGTTTAAAGTTTCCTTCCAACTCAACCCGTTCTGGGATTCTACAGAGCTCCTGCAGACATTGGCAAAGGGGAAGGAAAGACTGAAGTGGGGGTAAGAGATGCAAAGAAACAAACAGAGCTTAAAAGCAATGTTCACTCCCTTCTCCAACACCAAACTAATCCAAGAAACAGCAGGGAAAGCTGAATTCCTACAAATTAATTCTCTGCTCAACTAAATTGCCCCTTTACTTCCTCACCTGCCAACCTGAACATGGAATTTTTGGCCCATTTCCAGGTGTGACCCTGGGCACATTGAACGAGCTGGAGAAGGCCACACAGGGCCCTGGGAAATGAATTTCTACCAAGTCTGCAGCCCCTTTCCCGGGGCCCTTTGGGCCACAGAGAGTTTTAATGGTGACACACATAGTGTGTGAGCTTGCAAAGCTTCGGATCACCAAGAGAAGCACGTGGGCTTTGTGAGGAGCTCAGTGTAGAGTCAGAAGGCCTCAACCAGGGTGTGCTGGGAGAGAAATTGAGGGACAAGAAGAGGAAGAATTTATTCAGCAGATACACACAACACTGGCATAGCAAATCCAGGGTCTTTACTCTTGACTTCACTGCTGAAGCCAGAGAATCTCCATCCCTTGGCGCCAGAGCAGCGGGATTTGGGGATGCACCTTCCCTGCCAGCCTCCTTGAATAAAGTGCAATTTAGCACTTGAGGTTTGTTTGTGCAGGCTCAGCCTGGGGCTGCTGCACAGCGAGGGCGGGCACAGCTCCCAGGGCAGCAGTGAGAAAACAAACCCGGCCCTGGCTGGTGCATGTGAGCAAAAGGGAATCATATGGTTGAAGAGAAGAGTAATTGTAGTGGAAATTCAAAATCACTTCACTGAGCCAATTTCATGCTGTCCTTGTTGATCCTGTAAATCAGCAGCGGCAATTTATTCCTAAACAACAACAATCCTGAATGGGGAAGAAAATGAAATAATTGTGTTTTGACCAGCTTGAGACAATTCCTCCATATTTATAAACACAGGTGTTGAGTGTAAAAGCCCTGTCATGCTCATCAGGCAGCGCCAGGCTGGGCTGTGCAGCATGGCCAGGGCAGGAGGCTCCTCCTGCAAAACTTGGCCAAGGGTTTGGGATTCCCATCTGGCCTCCCAGAAACCAAAAAAATTCATCAGTGTTTCAGGGAAAAGCAAAGCCAAAACAGCCAGAGCAAAACACCCCCAGGACTGTCCTGCTTCTGGCATCTTCCTGTGCCAGCCCCTCCAGCCCATCTCACTCCCACACATGTTCACCTGAGCTCTGCTGCTTCACCTCTGTCCTTGCTCATGAGAGTCCTCACTTCCCAGCCCTTGGGACACGCACAAATCACAGAATCCCAGAGTGGTTTGGGTGGGAAGGGACCTTAAAGACCACTGAGTTCCAGCTCAGGGACACCTTCCATTATCCCAGGTGGCTCCAAGCCCTGTCCAGCCTGGCCTTGGGCACTGCCAGGGATCCAGGGGCAGCCCCAGCTGCTCTGGGAAATCTGTGCCAGGGTTCCCCATCCTGACAGGGAACAATTCCTCATTCCCAATATCCCATCCATCCCTGCCCTCTGGCAGTGGGAGCCATTCCCTGTGTCCTGTCCCTCCATCCCTTGTCCCCAGTCCCTCTCCAGCTCTCCTGGAGCCCTTTTCCCGGAATCAGCTCTGAGCTCTCCCTGGATTCTTCCCCAGGTGAGCATCCCCAGCTCTGCCAGCCTGGCTCCAGCCCTCAGAGCATCTCCATGGCTCTCTGGCCTCGCTCCAGCAGCTCCCCACCTTTTCACAAGCAGAGAAAACATTCTGGTTCCTGTTAAGCAGTGCAAGGCACGCAGAGCCCTTTGCTGCCCTCGGAGCAGGGGATGCTGAGCCAGCCAAGGAAGGGATTGGCTGGAGGGGGCACTGCTCACACCCCCTGCAGCCTCCCCAAACCTCAGATCCATCCCGTGCAGGGGCTGCAACAACCTGCATTGCCTTTGGCTATCTCAGAGCCCTTCATCCTAGATCAGAAGATAATCAATTGGCAGAAAAAGAATCTGACATCCAACCACTTCTGCTTTTAACCATCCTCAGGATTGTACCTGTCAGTCTCCCACACTACTCCATGAATCCCTGGGGCATTTGGGACTCCCTCAGCCTCTGTGTCACCTTCCTAAGAGCTCTGACAGCCCCTGCATCACAGAAAAGAGGTGCCAGCAGCCAAGACCCATTTGCAGAGGAAACCAAGGTATAACAGCTCTCCAGGTACATCAATCAAAGTGTCTTCTAGGGGAATATTCTGCCTTTTTTCCCTAAAAAATATATTTGGCAGATGATGAAAACAATGTCAGACTTTGTCTGCCTCACAGCTCTCAGCAGAAGACCTCTCAGCTCATTTTCTACAGTCACTACTCCAGGTGCCAGATCCTTTATGATCCCCACTGGATCTAGCAGCTGGAAAACCTTCCAGCCTCTCTCCTTATCCATTTCATTAATTATTATCTTTAGTTTCACCCTCGTTTCCTTAAGCTATTTTGACAGCCTTGTTGGTCCATCAATCAAGTGTCTTGTAAGTACTTTTGAAATTCTTGGTGAATCTCAACCAAACTTGACAAGGGATGATGAGACTTCACTGTTAAAGGGGAAAAGGAATATGAGAAGACCTAAAATAACAGCAACAAAAAAGCAAGATGTAAAAAGGGGCTGGGTAAAGGGAAATGCCCCCTCTCTCTGGAGGTAGAGAATATAAAACATAAAATAGAAAACTTCTTCCCTCCTCAGCACAAGTTCCTTATTCCTGTGCCCTGGGGAGGGGGAAGGCAATGCTCTCCTCCCCAAAAATCCCAGCACAGGCCACGAGACAGTGCCCAGGAAAGTTTAACTGCAATAAGTGGAAAACTTTCCTCAGGATGTTTGTTTGAAATCTCTATCCCAGACAGGGAGATGTGCCAGGGGGAACAAACATCATCTCCATTAAGATTCCGCTGCAGGAGGGTCAGGAAATGCCTCCTGTGAGAAGTTTGCCCTCTGAGCCTGCCGTGCCTGGAATCTCTAGAGACAGAGACAAAAGACAATTCCAAGACATTTTATTCCTTCTTTTCTCCCTTAAGCCCCAAACACCCCCATGGCACTTTGACCTTCCAGTTTCACTGTCGCTGTAATGAGCCCCAGGCATCCCTTTAGCAGAAGCCTTGCTGTGACACTCCTTGCTCCGGCTGAGGACAAGGACATTTCCTCAGTGTTTTTCTGGGATCATTCACAAATCTCCCCTTTCCAGCCCAAATTCAGCTGCACGGATCTGCTCGTGCTCAAGTTTATTGATGCCACGGGCTCCAAGGAGCAGGGAGATAATTTTATGGAGTTGTGGCTGATGGATTGATGGAGGAAGGAAGGGGCCATCCCACAGCTTGCCAGTGCACGCTGCAGGAAATGTACTTTGGCTGTCATTTGGGCTGAGATGGACAGATGGAATCAGGGCATCGCCGCAAGGAAAATTATGGAAATAGGAGGTAATGCCAGTTTGTGCTTCATCAGGCTCAAGTAGATGGTGTAGGATGAGAAGAAAGCTCAGGGAAGGGCTGGGGGGATGCAAAGCAGCTTTAAGAGCAGGGAGATGTAGCAGAGGTGGATTGCTGCACCACTGGCAGTTTCTCCTGTCCAATTAATGTGCTGACACAAGGGCTCCTGTCAAATCCGAGCTCTTGCCACTGCCCTCGTGACTTGGTCCCTGGTCAGAGTCTGGCTTTGAGCACCTTCATCACTTGTGAGAACTCAGCACATCACTCCGATGTCCAGAGTCACCGAAGACCCCCTCGGGGGGTTCAGAGATCCTGGCATGGTGCCTGGAACACCTGGTGGCTTCTCTTCGATCCTTCTAGCGAATTGCCAACTCAGTATGGGGATTTGAGAGTTACACGAGTTTGAATGATGTATCTGTAGGGTGCACATGGGGTGAAAAATGTAGATTTTAGGATTTTTGGTATAGGGGTTATGGGGACAAGATGGAGGGAACAGGGCATGTCTCGTCCTTCTTTATTCTTCTTGTTCTCCATTTTCTGCTGTGATGTTGGCGCTTTGGGATTGGTTTAGAGTAGAAGTGCACTGTCTAACACAGGTGATAGGTATTGGGAATTAAAGGTAAATATGATGTACGTAGTTTGTAGTATAAAAAAGACAACACCACCTCCGGGGCGGTCAGAGTGCCTTTGGCTGCCTTGCTGAACAGACCTCTGCTCAGCAGGGAGAACATTTTATAGATAAGAAATAATAAACAACCCGAAGACCGAACATCGAAGAGTCCTGTCTCGTTCTTCAGAGTGCGGGGTCACTCCAAGACCACCCGACTTATCTCGGGGCAGAGAACAGCCAGCCAACCCGAGAATCACTCTTCTGTCCTTGCCTTCAGCCCTCAGGGAGGTTTTAGCCTCTTCTCCAAGGAGTCCAACACCAGGCACTTGGCACCTCACAGGGATTTCTGGACTTTGTTTGGAGGCTGATGCCCACAGTCCAAGCCACAATTACCTGAGATGGTTTTGCTTCACACAGTGCTAACAAAACCTCTCTCTGGTGTCCTGCTGCTGCCCCAGACTGATCCCTGATAAAGGTGAGAATACCTCAGACACACACAGAGCTGCATTTCCCATTACTGCTGTTGCTACTGAAGTTATTAAGATAATTGCTGTGCCAGCCTGGCCGCAGCAGCGCTGTTAGGAGCTGGTAATGCTGCCTGCCTGCTTTACACTTGTGGGGATGGATAAGTGGGGGAGATTTACACCCAGGCTGACAGTCAGCTGCATTCCCACACCTGATAATTTGCACTCAGAGCCCCAGAAAGGCCAGTGCCTCTTTTCCAACCTGTTTGTTTTAGTTTCCCTTTGGTTTTGCTATCAACTAAGTGCACTCAAGGGTAAAGACTCCTCAGGGACCTGTGAAATGGTGCTGCTGCAAAGACAACATCTGTATTTGTTGCCACGGCGATGGTTAATAACATTAAAATGGAACGTGGGCTCTTTTTGCAGTGGGACACGTGGGCTGGTGCCCCTGCAGAGTGGGGCAGATGGAGGTGTGCTAGATGGATAATGAGCTGATTGGCTCTCACAATTAAAAGATAACTACTGTGTGAATATTAAGAAAAGCTTTAGTGATGTACAGTTATGTTATTGTGGTTTAGATGTCCTCTGTTCTCCCCACAGTTCCCTGTCCCCCTGTATTGTTGCCATCACACAGCCTGGGCTGTCCAGGACAGGTACAAAGGAGCTGCACAGGTGTCCCTTGCGTGGGGCAGGTGGGAATGGAAAAGCTTGGGGGTGCTCAGGGGGTGGGCAGGGCAACACCTGAGCTCCAATGCAGTCACAAGAAAGCAGTCTGCACCGATAAATGGCAAAGAAGAGCTGCCTGACAGACTTTGGGAAGGGCCAGGGCTGGTGATGCAACCCCAGGGGTATAAAAGCCTGAGCATCCACCCTGAAGATGAACCAGCCACGTGGTGTGCATGAGGGGCAGTTCCCAGTGCTGCAGCTTCTTCCTTGTGTGGTCCTTTGTTGTATTTTTGTTAAGGTTTAATAAACCTCTTTAAATTTTCAAGGTGAGCAGTTGTCTCTCACAGAGGCAAGGGGGGGACACAGAGCTCGGCGCCTCTGCCTCACACACACACTGGGGGGCTCCTGTGCCCATAAGGAGACACCAAGGACAGCTTTGCATCCCAGCCAGGATGGAGAGGATGGAGAAACCTGGAAAACGTGAGAGGGGTGGTGCTGAGGCCTTTATAGCTGGAGAAAATGCCACCTTGGGGCCACACCATGTCCCTCCGGCCACCAGCACCGAGTTCTGCAGTGCAGGAGTCTCCAGGATGACCTTTCCTAGACAGACACTAGAAAGCCATTACTGAGCACAAGCCAATTTGCTTTGCAAGTCTAAGTGGCAATTTTCCTTCTTAAATACATTACAGTTGAAGGTAAATGGCTATAAACAGAAAGTTACTCCTCACTCCCTCCACAGAGACCTCTCCCTGTGGTTATGAGCCATGATCTTAAAAAATACTGTAGTGAGGCACTGGCAGCACAGGACACGGTTGTTTTCAGCAAGTGACTTTTGAGCCAGGCTTTTATTAAGAAGGAAAAAAAAGATTAAGTGATAATATCCGCAGGGGGCAATGACTTCTTCAAATATCCTTATGCAGCAATTTTACCAGGGAGTGAAAAATTAAGAGCAAGGTTTAAGGTCTCTTGGATTTTATTCCGAGTAGGTGCAC
>NW_005054459.1:1461775-1462671 GCF_000277835.1 Geospiza fortis | reverse complement strand
TTAGGTGAGGAATTTCAGTACCAGGAGGAGGAGGAAACACAGGGACTGCAAAGAGCTTCCCCCCAGTCCCACTGCAGCCTCCAGAGAGCTCCCACTGATGAGGGAGGCCATGGTGATAAAAAGGGGAGGTGGTGTGTACAGCAAGGGAGACCTGCCCTGCATTCTCACCACCCACAGGTCTCACCTGAGCCCTGGGAGACTGTCCTGCCCATCTGCACCTGCAGGTCTCCAGGAGAGCCTGTCCTGTCCATCTCCACCTGCAGGTCTCACCTGAGCCCTGGGAGAGCCTGTCCTGCCCATCTGCACCTGAGCCCCAGGAGAGCCTGTCCTGTCCATCTCCACCTGCAGGTCTGGTGGCCAAACAAAGGCATTTCCCCTCCCAGCCCCTCCTCGTGCCTCTCAGCAAACAACCTGAGATTAAACTCTTTAATTAGCAGCTCTCAGAAGCATTGTGGGATTCCCTTCTTTTTGATCAACTCCTTGGTCTTTCCCATCCAATACCTGCCTGCAGCTGCAGCGCAGTGGCTCCAGACAGCCTCACACAAAGGCAGGGTAATCACACCACCCACCTTGGAGAATTTAATCCTTCTCATCTCTTATTTTGGCCTGACATTTCTGTTCATTAGGAGCACGCTGTGTACAACACTGTACATCTTCATTGGGAACCCACCGCTTCTATTAAATGTAATTATTTCTCCCTGCGGCTTGCATGCTAAAGATGGGCACGGAAAAGCAAGAGGCTGCTGCAGGAAGGGATCACAAAAATCTTTTATAATCCATGTAAAAGACATGCAGCAGCCTTCATGGACTGCCTGAGCCTGGATCCACAGGTTTTGGAGGCATGCAGGACCATTGGGATGGGTTATTTGGGGTATTTCCTCCTCCGGGCTCAGCAG
>NW_005054459.1:1414473-1461744 GCF_000277835.1 Geospiza fortis | reverse complement strand
TGAGGGCTGCCCTGCCCTGGCTGAGCTACAACACCTGGGCGTGAGCAGAACATCTGCTTTGCCCTGAAACCCCTCCAGGAACGAGAGACCCACGGTAACCCCTGGCACTCTGTGCCAGCAGCTAATCAGGCTCCTGTTGGAGGTGTTGCTTATTTTCCAGCCTGAATTTGTTTGCAGGGTTTATCATCCAGCTCCTGGGTTTTAGTGCCTCGCTGACCAAGCCACCCTCCTAATGCTCCCCTGGGACCAGGTTATCCCTGTCTCTCGCCTCTCTGTACATTTTCCAAACCCAGACGAGAGAGAAAAATTAGGGGTAGACTAAGCCCTAAACTTTTCCTTTTTTCCCCTCGAGCATTTTCCCACCTTGTAACATTATTTTGTCTGAAACATTTTTTTTATTATTTTCCAAAGTGTTTTCAGCTTGACCAAACCAAAAAGCCATTTACAAAGTCATTTTCAAAGCAGTGGCACATCTTATTTTGGCAATTTGGTATCAGGCCTGTGCTCTTTTGAAAAGAAATGGTATTTTAGACGTATTACAAAAGTAAGTAACAGTCTTTCCGAGTACTTAATTTGAAATTAAATGCTATTTCAAAAGTAAGCAAGAACCATCAGAGCACAGTCTGCTTATGTTGAATGAAAGAATGAATCCTTTGCAGGAAGGGGTTTGCCTGAGTGGGATTTGGGGTTTTTTATTTGTTTTTAAATGATGTTTTTACAATGTTTCAAAATGCTGTCATTTTGTCACATTTTAAGCTTAAATTGCCATTTTTGACTGAAGAGGGGAGCCCAGCTAAAACCTTAGGGCAAGAGTTTCAGCTGGCCAGAGCCAGAGGGGATAAGTTCCACCCTTGATTCCAAATGATGGCCAAGCACACAGAAAAACAACCTCCATTAGCAGCTCCCTGGCACCGGGACCTGCGTGAGCCTTTTCAATTCCCAGAGTCTCAGAACTTGAAAAAGCCATTCCGCACTTATTTAGTGGAATATCTTTATTCAACCCTAAATGTAGGCAATCAGCATTAGGTTGATGTATTCCAGCCAGCAGCGACTTGGGGGATCCACTTGAACAGGAGACTTCATGAATATTCTACAGACTGACATTTGTTTGCAGTATTTGAATATTTCCTAATAACCAGGGGAAAAAAAATGCGTTCCAGGAGGCCAAGCTCATGAATGCTTTATAAAGTCAGGTCTCCCCTGAAATATCATAAATGGCAAACATTGCTCACTACATATGCAAAAAGCACTGGGCATTTCCAGCACCTGAGCTCCACTGGGAGCTCCCCTTTCCAGGCTGGGGCTGGTGGGCAGCAGGTCCCAGCTCCAGGTCTTGTCCATGGGATGGAGGGGAGGAGGTTCCCATCCCTGCCTGACACTCCCGACATCCCCAAAGGTTGTTTTTTTCATGGGAGCAGAAAATAGGTGCCTCACAGTTGGCAGAATCACACAATCACAATCAGAGAGCTTTGGGTTGGAAAGAATTTTAAAGATGCTCCATTTCCAGTCCCCCGCTGTGGGCAGGGATGGCACTCCATGGCTGGAGAAATCCCTTCTTTTCAGGGAACTCTTATCAAGGATTATTAGTATTTTTTATGAGCCTCAGTCCTGCAGCAGCACTGCAGGAGTGTTTTATTTTTTACTGCTGTATCTTTTCTCGTTCACATCATAAACTTCAACCCCTCAAAATATAACTTTCAATCTATGCCACCCCCAGTACTTGAGCACAAGGCAAAAACCACACTCGAGGTAACTGCAGCCATTAAGGATGTGAACAGTTATTTCCTCCAGCTCCTCCTCGGTGACCCTTATTTAAAGCATTCCAAAATCCAGCCTTTTTCCAACCTTGGCCTGTGCTTGTTGAGGGCAAGTGAAATGGATTTTCATTTGCTACACAGTTCTCTCCAACCATTCAATCTTTCTGCCCTTATTTATCCTTTTACAAAGTCAGTGGGTCCCTATCTAATATTAATATTTCTTTGTCTTGAAGAAGTACAAGGATTACTCATAAAGTCTCTGCTTCTGCATATTTTGAAGAGTAAATAAGGGGATTTTGAAAGCCTATTTGGCATCGGCCTAAATCTGCCTTTCAAAGCTCCTTTGTGACCAAACCAGTTGTCCAACACACTCCTCATTGTCTCAACAGCTTCATAATTCTGACAGCACTGTCTCACTCCAAACAGATTGCTTCCAGCTCCAGGATTAGTCCAGTGACGTGCAGCCAAAGTCAGGGAATTCAATTCCTCCTAAAACGCTCAGAAAGCACCAGAAAGCTTCGGTGTTGTTTGGAACAAGCAGGCAGATAGCTGGAGTCAGACAATGAGGGATGAATCCATCACCTGAGATTTCTCTTACAGCCAAAAGGGAGGGATGAGCACTTTGAGCAGGCAGGGCTCCTCAAATGCCCATTTGCAGCTGAGACAAATCATCCCTGAGGTTGTCTCTTCCCATTGATTAAAATCCCAGGAATCTGGGAGCACCAGGCTCAAGGCTCATGCTAGGAGACTCCACCTGGAACATGAATCCATCCTCAGAAACACCAGCCTGACACAAAATCCTAACAAACCACAGGGGCTGCCTTCCAGCCCAGCTTCATTTCAGCCTCTTCCCTGCATGCAAGAGATTCCTCAATCCAATCAAGTGCTTATTAACTGCCCTGAGCTCTTATCAGCAGAAATGTGCTGCTGCTGCCAAATTAATGCAACAAGGATGAAATCACCCCTGGAATGTTTTATCCCACAAAACCTGTGTGTACATCCCGGTAAGGATGTCCTGATGGAGTCCAGGTCATGCTCCTGCAGAGCCAGTGGAGGTCCTGGTCCCATTCTGGGTCTGGTATTTCCACCATCAGCCATCTGGAAATGTTTCACTAATTAAAGGCTCTCCCTGAAAACTCAATTTGGCGAAGCTCCTCCGGCTCTGCAGTAGATTTGACCTAGGTGACCCCAACTATTGTGTTCTGCAGGTTGACAAGGTGCTGAATAAACAGGTAAGCACAGATTTTGTCTCTTTTACTAATAAATCAATTTTAATTACGGCGACAACATCAATGACAGAATCGAGTCAAACTGCTGGGGCCATTCTTCTCCTCAGCTAACTATCCCAAATTAAAGGGTGAATTGCTCTGTGCTCGGGGTATTGTCATGCAGACGAGGGAAAACAACTCGCTTTCCAATTTCCTCATGCAAATGCAGGCGGAATTGTTGAGACACAGAATATATTTTGCCATCTCAGTGGTTCTTTAGAAGATAAGAGGAGCCGCTGAAGTTTTGCAATTTGTAAGCTGGCAGCTTATTAAATAAATAAATAAATAAGAACCCCCACCCTGCAAACCCAAATGTTTAAATAACATTACAAGTAAACTGTCAAGGTCAGCAAATAATACGTTTAAACAATCTTGTATTCTTTTTGCCTTTCTGCAAAGACTATGCTATAATTTATGGGTTTATTTCCTTTTCAAAAGAAGTTTCTTGATACAGTCTCAAACTCTAGCGGAATATTAAAAAAAATAATAGCAAAATATTCCAGCCTGAAGGCTCTTGCAGGGTGCTCTGCATTCCCGAGCTGGTGCCTCCCTAGCACGAGGCAGGCGGCACTGCAACACCAATTTCTGTCAAGTTACACCCGACCCAATAATTGCAGGAAGCCAGAGAAAGCTCCAGACCACACCTGGTGTGCAACACCCACCAAGAAGAAATAAACTTGTGTGGATATTCAGAAGAGCCAAAGCAAAGGAAAAAAAGGCAACTCAGTCACAACCAAGTAGGACCTGATGTTATTTTTTACCTTTTCAGGACCAAATGAAAGCTCAAGAGCAGTTACGTGAGTCTGAGCTCTCCTCCCAGGCTCCTTATGTCACTCCTTCCCTTTTATCCCACATCTGAGAGGATCCCTGCTCCCACAGAAATGCTCTCCATGCCCTTGGGGTTTGTGTAAAGGCTGGACCATGTGCCCTGCTGCAGGACACCCTGTGATGGGGACATTTCCAGGGTGTCACCCACAGCTGTGGCCAGTGACACCACTAAACACCACCTGTACCCACACTCCCCCAGCTCATGTAGGGTCAGAGTTTGGTGATTTCCATGCTGAAGTCACCCCCAGCACCATTAAACTCAAATCTCCAGCGCCAGGGACAGCAACAGGAGCCAAAGCCCAGGAAGTGAGACCTGATAGATCTGGCAAGGAGAGGAGATCACAGAATTATTGAGTCATTAGGGTTGGTAAAGACCTCCAAAATCATCAAGTCCAATCTTTGACCAAGTTAAATTCCAGGCCCACTAAACCATACCTTGAAATGACACAATCACTTGTTTTTCTGAGTACTTCTAGAGGGGCTGACTCCTCCACTTCCCTGCTCCAATGCTTAACCACTCTCCCTACAAAGAAATGTTTCCTAATAACTAACCTGAACCTCCCTTGGTGCAACCTGAGGCCGTTTCCTCTCCTCCTGTCCCTGTTCCCTGGAAGCAGAACCTGACCTCCCCCTGGCCGTTCCATCTTGTCAGGGAGCTGTGGAAAAACAGAAGATCCCCCCTTATCGGAACTCAGCACATCCCTCTGGGTGTCCAGAGTTGCCAGGACCCCGCCAGGGGGCTCAGAGACCCTGGCACACAGCCCAGAACACCTGTGGGTTTGATTATGACTCCTGGAGCAAGTTACCAGCTTTGTATGAGGACCTGAAAGTCACACAGGTTTGAATATGTAATAATAAAATTATCACAGGGTGGAAATGTAGATTTTAGGGTTTTTGGTGTGAGGGTTTTGGGGACAAGATGGAGGAACTTGGGTGTGTCCAGCCTTTCTCCTTCTTCTTCTTGGTCTCCATTTTCTGCTGTGATGTTGGCACTTTGAGATTGGTTTAGAGTAGAAGTGCACTGTCTAACACAGGTGATAGGTATTGGGAATTAAGTGTAAATATGTTATACGTAGTTTGTAGTATAAAAGGACAGCACCACCTCAGGGGCAGAGTGCCTGTGGCTGCCCTGCTGAGCAGACCTCAGCTGGGCAGAAAGAAAATTTTATAGATAAGAATTAATAAACAACCTCAAGACCAAAAACTGAAGAGTCCAGATTCGTTCTTCAGCTGTGTGGGCTGAAACAGAGACATCCTGCACATCTCGGGGCAGCAATTAACAACCAGATACCTGAGACTCCCTGAGCCTCCTTTTTTCCAGTCTGAAGAACCCCAGTCCCCTCAGCCACTCCTCCTGGCACTGATTTCCAGATGTCCCACCCCAAGACTTGCCCTTGCCTGAGCCTCCTCCCCTGCTCCAAACCCAACCATCCCAGCCAGTGTAACACAGGGATCAGCAAAAGGTGCTTCCCTCTTCTCTGTGAGTCCATCTCACCTGCTCTGGCACGCTCTGAATTAGAAATAAATGGATATAATCCTTAAAAACAGCCTGATGGGGCTGGGAGGAGGGAGCTGATGCTGAGCACTGACCATGTGCACTGAGCATGGAGAGGGAAGGGAAGCAGGACTGGGAAGAGGCTCCAGCCGAGCAGCTGTCAGCCCACCGTGGCTCTTTGTGGGACTAAAAGCGTGTAATTCCCAACTCCTGCATGCTGCACAAGTTATCATTTGGAAGTTGTTGCTCTGCAGTGACTTGACAGTCTAACAATGCAAAATAAATCTATTCACGCTGCTTTGGCGAGCCCAAATCCCGGGAATGTGCCGCAACAGCAGAGAGCAGTGATAAGTTCTTGTAACTTACAGCAACTCAGGGCTGTCCTCATTACCATAAATTATCTTCCTGCACACACAGGAAACCTTTCCAACAGACTCCAGCTTTTATTCCCTGCTCTGTGTTAAAGCTGGGGGCGCTTTGTGGGAGCCCAGAGCCCTCCTGATAGCGCCGGGTTTGAAGCGCCTGAAGCTGCAGCGCTTCTCTGACCAGAGCATTGGTGTTAGCAGCGCTTTCTGAAGGCTTCTGAAGAGGATTCACAGCTGGATTTTGTGCTCTGCAATGCACAGGGACTTTGCACATCATCTCTCTGTGCAGCCTGGGTAGGGCTTTGTAGCAGAATGTGGTTAAAAGGATGGGGAGAAACTTCTGCCTCAGGGGCAAGAGCAGAACCAAGACAAATTCACAGAGCCCAGGAATGAGGCACCGAATTAATCAAAGTGGACAGGAGAGGGAACAGGGCTCTGCCTATCAGTAGGATGCATCAGCGTTGATGAGAAAGGGCAGTGAGACATCTCAATTTCACCTGGTCCCTCATCGAGCTGGCCAGGACACGTGCCACAGCCAGGACTGGGGAGCACAGATCCCCACAGAGATGCTCCCAGTCTGGTATCAATCCCTTGCCTCATCTCCTGCACCCTGTGCACACAGGAAGGACCTGTCCATGCCCACCGCTCCACCCAGGATCTGCTGGCCAGCACACCTGCAGGGCTACAACAACTGGAGATCCCCAGGTCCTGCCCAGCACCAGGCAGAGACACACAGGGCCTTGACTGAAATAAAAGTGGTGGTTTTTCATAGCTTTGTCTGGATTTGCAGCACAGGAAAGTTGCTCTATGAGGATGTTTTGGGCCCCAGCCTGAAAGGAAACATTTGTTCAGGATGAGACAGCTGGAACTGGAACAGGCTGGGAGAGCTGGGGGTGCTCAGCCTAGAGAAGAAAAGGCTCCAGGGAGAGCTCAGAGCCCCTGGCAGGGCCTGAAGGGGCTCCAGGAGAGCTGGAGAGGGACTGGGGACAAGGGATGGAGGGACAGGACACAGGGAATGGCTCCCACTGCCAGAGGGCAGGGCTGGATGGGATATTGGGAATTAGGAATTGTTCCCTGGGAGGGTGGGCAGGCCCTGGCACAGGTGCCCAGAGCAGCTGTGGCTGCCCCTGGATCCCTGGCAGGGCCCAAGGCCAGGCTGGGCAGGGCTGGGAGCAGCCTGGGACAGGGGAAGGTGTCCCTGCCCATGGCCAGAGATGATCTTTAAGGTCCCTTCCAACCCAGACCATTGCTGGATTCGGATTTCACAATCCACTGTGGTGGGTTGACCTTGGCTGGACACCAGGTGCTCACAGAACTGCTCCATCTTTCCAGCTGGACAGTGGAGATAAAACAAGATGGAAAACAACTCACAGGCTGAGATAAGGCAGTTTACTAAAGCAAAGAGAAAGAAAAGGTTTATTCTCTCCTTCCTGTCAGCCAGGGATGCTCAGTCACTTCCAGGGGAGCTTCAGCACATGGAGTGGCTGCTCTGAGAGACAAATACAAATAACGAGTGCCGCTCATTCCTGGTCCCTTCCTTCTCTCTTTGCTCTGAGCTGGGGCTCTGGGATGTCCCTTTGGTCAGGGTGGGTCAGCTGGCCTGGCTGTGTCCCCTCTTGGGATCTTGCTCATCACCTGGATGTGGGGAATGTTTAGAGACTGTGCTGAGGTGTGCCAGCTGTGCCCAAACACACATGGGTGTGTTGTAAACACCTCTCCAGCTCCCACTGGGAGCACAGCACTGGGATGGCTCCTGTGGGAAATGAACTCGAGCTCAGCAGACCCAACACATCCCCTCCCACCCTAAAAATGCATCTGAGCTGGCACAGAAGCAGCATCCACCCTCCCTGTGCAGCCCAGCAGAGATGGCAGAGTGGGAAGGGTGTTGTATTTGCAGGGACTCTGTGGCAGGGAGGAATGATGAATCTGACTCCATGCTCTCAGAAGGCTAATTTATTATTTTATGATACTATATTATATTAAAGAATACTAAACTAAACTATACTAAAGAAAGGATACTTACTGAAGGCTAAAAATCTAATAATGAAAACTCGTGACTCTTTTCAGAGTCCTGACACAGCTTGGCCCTGATGGGCCAAAGAGTGAAAACAACTCACAGCAGAATCCAATGAAACAATCACCTGTGGGTAAACAATCTCCAAACACATTCCACATGAGCACAACACAGGAGAAGCAAATGAGATAAGAATTGTTTTCCCTTTCTCTGAGGCTTCTCAGCTTCCCAGGAGAAAAATCCTGGGCGAAGGGATTTTTCAGATAATGTGAATGCCACAGAAGGGCATGAGGGACTTCCTTCCTCAACAGAAGATGCAGCTACAGAAGGCTCCAAGCACCAGAGTCAGCAGCCTGACAAAGCATATCCTGAATATCCTGGTTCTTCCCCTCCAGGTGGATTTTGGGGCCACAAGTTCACATTAGCAAATTGCCAAGCAGCAATTTACCTCCAAAAGCTCTTCCTGGGGAAAGGCTTTTGGAGGTTTTCTGTTTGGGATTTAGGGCTTTCTCCCAGTTTTTGCTTAAAACAAAGACTGCTTGCACTGGTGCAGGCAGAAGTGACTGCCGTGTGCAGGGGATGGGGGAGCAGATTTAGGGAATGGGAGGCACAATCCCAATGGCTAGTTCAGGTGTCACACACCTGCATGAGCCATGTGCTGCATATTGCACACCTCTCTCCATGGGGAACTGAGGACTTCCAGCTTATTCCCTTGAAATCCCACCCCTTGAAATCACCTGGCACCAGCAGGAAGCAATTTAGATGTTGAAACATTTTTTTCCAAATCACAGGGGTCAAATTAAGTTCGTTTTTCCTCTCTATTCCAGCCAGGCTAAAAACCACACTGCCAAAATCCACAGTGCCACAAAATGAGGGAATCTCCCCCAAATCCTCTCCTCTCCAAAGCCAGGCTGGGAGATGCGCTCCTCTCCAGGCTCCACACCAGGAAACATTTGCAGCTCTCCATCCCCAAGGTCCCTGAGCTCTGGTCCCACACAGTCCCAGCCTGGTGTTTGGCTGGGTTTTCACTGAGTGCTGCCTCCTGTCCCTTTGTTGGGGATCAGCTCTCGGGGAGCTGTTCCCAATTTATTCCTCAAGCTGGATGCTCCTAAGCAGGCAACAGCCCAAAGTGTTTCTTGACAGCAGCTTGGAAATATAATGTGCCGCAGGTTGTGTTTCCTTCCTCTTAATAGGATGCAAAGCTCCGTTTTCAAAAGGATATGCTAACATTTTAAGCTCTTTTTGTTCGTATAAATGATAATGTAGTCAACACAAGGGCCTCATCTCTCCTTGAAGTGAATTTTATTCCTATTCACCTTAACATATGAGCACCAGGCTCAAGGGTAAACCTTTGCCAAGCTCCCCCTGAGTGGGCTTATCCAAGGCTTTGCTGGTAGAGGAGAAGCAAATCTGGCCACTGCCAGAAAGCCAAAGGATGGAGTTGAGGCCTCCTTCAATTGTACAAGCTCCTCCTTTAGTGCTGTGCAAAAGATCTGCCAGCCCCAGAGGAATGATTTCCCGGAGGAAGGATGCAATAAATAATTTGCCTGAAATAGAGAGGTCAGGGCATTGTCCAAGACATGAGGAGATCGTTGCTGTGGGCAAACTACAGAGAAAGTGTGGAGTGAAGTCATAAAAGACAAAAAACCTCAGTTTTTAGGAGCACTGACTTCTCCAAGCCCCTTTATCATCCTTCCAGTGCCTGAAGGAGCTGATAAGGAAGATGGAGAGAGACTCTTTACAAGGGCCTGGAATGGCAGGAACAGGGAATGGCTCCCACTGCCAGAGGGCAGGGATGGATGGGATATTGGGAATTGGGAATCCCTCCCTGTGAGGGTGGGCAGGCCCTGGCACAGGGTGCCCAGAGCAGCTGGGGCTGCCCCTGGATCCCTGGCAGTGCCCAAGGCCAGGCTGGGCAGGGCTGGGAGCACCTGGGACAGGGGAAGGTGTCCCTGCCCATGGCAGGGGTGGCACTGGATGAGCTTTGAGGTCCCTTCAGCTCAAACCATCCCATGACTCTGCCGCTGTGACTACTCAGGCTCACGCTGCTTTTCCAGGCTTAAGGAGCAGGATCCCCTCCACATGGCAGCCCCTCTCTGAACAAATCCACCCTGCTGTCTCCAAAAGACATTGCTGGCAAAGCACATGAGCAGCACTCAGATTCAGGCAGGGGGGAGTTGAAACCCTTCAGGTTTCCCTGCTTGTGAGGTTTTGGAAGATACTGTTCTCCTTGTTTTCAGCGCCCGGGCTCCTCATCACACCTGTCTTACACACAACCCCTGACAGGTTCACAGACAGACCTGTCTGCCTGCTCCCACTTTACAAAGGAAGGATCAATTCCAGCCTGTCAATCCCTCCGTTTCATTTGCAACTGATTGGGAGGCATCACATCCTGTCTTCCAAGAGTCAAACCCGTAAACAAGACAACATTGTTAAAAAATGAAAAAAAAACCCCAAACCACTGAAAAAACAGCTAATAAAAAGCTCTGACTGCCAGATGCCAGGGATTGCTACAAGACTGCAGCAGGAATAACAATTTGGGAGATAATTGAGCTATTCCTGTTGGCCATGAAACCACAGCTCTGGTGGGACAGGCGAAAAAAGGTTTCCCAAAGTTACTGGACACTTTGGAAAATGCTTTTCCTTTTAGGATGAGCAGGAAAAGAAGGTGCCATAAGGAGAGAAGGAGAATTGTTCAGAAAACCATCCCTCTCTCCCTAGATTTTCGATACAACCTCGCCATTTCCAAAGCTGGGGAGGTGCTGGCTGGGTTCCTCAGGAAGGACTAAACCCATCCATGTTTTTTCCTAAAGCACCAACTGTCACGACTGTCAATTCAGCTCCTTTCATGGAGATTAGAATTCATTTGCAAAAGGAAAAAGAAAATGGGGAAAAAAGGTAAAAAAAAAAAAAACAAAGAAGGAAAAGGAAAGAAAAGGTATTTAATTGGCAACTGAATTCTTCATGAAACAAAGAGATGGATTCATGCAAAGAAGAATAGGGAGAGCTGTTTTGATATCTGAATTTTAATGACTCCATGGCATCCCTATTTGTTATGTATCTGCTTTTGAAATGTCACGGCTGGCTCTAGTGGTAATTACTGAATTTCAACATTTATAGAAAAGCAGCACATACAGTATGGAGATAATTGCCCAGTTGGAGAGTTATGAAGGATCCAGTTCCCCCCCCGCCCTCCTCCCTCCTTCTGTGACTACAGATTTTTGGTAATTATCACTAGGGCCACTTGTTAAAAAATCAGAAAGCAGGTAAACAACAAACACCAGTGTAGTTTATTCATTAAAATTCAAAAAACACATCGTCATATTGATCTGGAAATTACAAACTGCTGCAGCTTGCAAAAAGCAGGGCCCTCCTGCTACCCTGGTGTTTAGTGTTGCTGTAAATCATACACCAAGACACTTTCCTGATAGGAATTGTTATGTAATAAACACTATTGTGGGACACTTACAGGTAAAATAAATTGATTTATCCAGGTTATAACATCAGCCATGATCATCCCACAAATCCTGGGGCTTGGGGTGGATCTGGTGTCAGCACAAAGCAGGGAGCACCCACACTCCAAGGGGAAATGCACTCCAAAGTAGTTGGGAATTTGATGTTCATATTTTGGCTTAAACTCCACGTGCCTTTTGGCTCTGGTCTGTCCCAAGATGCTCCTGCACCCACAAAAACCCCAAAGGAAAAGGCAGCTGAGCCCTGCCTCTGCCCTGCTTCCACCCACACGACTCCTGCTCTTGGTAGGAAACACTCTCCCCATGTCACAGACAGGAAAATCCAGACACAGCTGTGCATCCCCTCTGGGTTTCTCTCAGCTCATCCCTGGGGGGCTCTGTGATGTCCCCACCCCAGGAGTCACAGCAGTGCCACAGCAGAACCAGCAGTGCTGGCCCCACGCAGAATTCCAACAGCCCCAGGTGCTGAGTTTCCAGAACAAGGGATTCTGTGACGTTCCCATCTTTAATCAAAGTCAGGTACAAAGAAAACTCGCCTGCTTAGAAGTGGGGATGTGTTAGAAGCGGGGCCATGGGTTGGGGAAGGTAAACACACAGGGATATAATTAAAGGAGAAACGACAGTTAACGATGAGAATCTCTCGGCTTTTACAAAAACACAGAAGGAAAAGACCATTATGCAGACACAGAGATAAGTGGATCCAACACAGATAAGACTGACAGAGGGAAATTGGAGGCAGAAGAGGATAAGGAGCTGACACCGACACTTACAATATTTACTTTTCCATCTGTGTTCACAAATGAAGAGGATGAGGATTTGCCTAAGTCAGGGATCAGAACCCTGGGGAGAGGAGAAGAGGAATTAGGGAGTGTGCAGATAACACAAGAAATGGTCAATAAGAGCTTAGGGGAACTTAAACTGACACAAAGCATTAGGGACCAGATGGCAACATGTGTACAAGGGATTTACCAAGCAGGGGAAGCAATGGCAGGGCAGGACTTCAGCCCCATGGATTCCCTGGAAACGGGGAGGGCAGGGAACAGAGAGCTCCAGCAGCAGGTGGACATTTGCACCAGAACCATCAGTGATCTCTCAAAGTCCCCATTACTCTGACAACTCTCTCCTGGCGATGCTACAGACAGCAGGGTGGATTATCCCAGCTGCCTAAAGTAATATTTTTTGGACAAAAAAGTCACTAATTTCATTGCTCTGACAGCTCCTCTTGAACGGTTCTTCCCACCTTTATTTTTACTATTCAAGGCTTAGCCTGTCCAGGAGAGAATTAAAATTTGGGTGTTTTCTGAGGGCTTACAGCTAAATCTTAGGTAGAAATATCAGGGCTGAGCCAGCTTTCTCAAACTACCGCTCTGTGAGACACTTAATTGTAATTAAATCCATCTTTATTTAAGACCAAATATAAGATTTGCTTAACTTAAGCCTCCCTCCAAAACCAACACACATGACCAGCACAAAGCCAGAGGGGTGCCTCATTCAATACAAACCTTAATGCTGGGGGAGTGCAGAGGGAATCAGCTGCCCATTGACTGGAAAAAGAGTATTTACTTGGAAGCTCATTTTTAAGGGGAAGAAAGGCTTAAAAATGCCCAGGTTCATTAAGAACAGCCAAGATGATCTGATGAGAAGCAGATCAATCCTTATTAACTTGTTAGGAGCTTTCAAAGAAGTTTGTGGAGTCTGTGGGCATGGGAGCTGTGACTGGCACCTCTCGCTGGCCAGGGAGTCAGGAATGGTGGCCCCTTGGGACTCAGGATAATGGGAGCCACTGGGAGAGTCTGGGGAGGGAAAGGAGCCCCACAAGGACACCCCACAGTGTCGGGGCTACCCTGAGATCCTGCATGAGGCTCCCCAGGGAGGTGAGGAGCAGTTTTACAGCCCCCTCTGCCCAGCCTGCAGGGTAATTTAATGAATTTATCTTCTCGACACACATCTGTAGTTCAACCCGCAGCTTTGCCTATTTTATTGCACCTCCCATCTCCTCTGCCTAGCCCACAACTCAGCTCTATGACTCTCTGGCAGATCTGAGCACCCTTCTCCTATTAAAGGTTCTCCTAGAGCCAAGGAAACAGGAATCTGACCAGAAACACCAATGGAAAGGCTGAAATGGAAATATTACGCACACCAGCACAGGCTGAATTGGAAATATTAGGCACACCAGGAAAGGCTGAATTTGGGATATTGGACACACCAGGAAAGGCTGAATTGGAAATATCAACACATACCAGGAAAGGCTGAATTGGAAATATTGGACACACCAGGAAAGGCTGATTTGGAAATATTAACACACACCAGGAAAGGCTGATTTGGAAATATTAACACACACCAGGCAGGACATCCTCCTGGATATCCTTCACCCTCAGCTTGTACCCATCAGTCCAGACTGAGCAAGCCATGATGTCTTAGAAATATTCCCCAATATTTTTATTCCCCAAATATTGCCGTTTCAGAGGGAACCAGGGCTGGATTGGTAATAATCAAATAACTCTCCAGAATATGAATATCCCTCCGCCATCATTAGGGATGAATGTTATGGAGATGAAGCAGTGGAACGGGATAATGAGGTGTGCAGTGGAGGAGGCTGGGAGCCTGCCAGACAGGGAGGATGCCACTTCCTAGCATTATTCATTGGGAAAATTGATAGCTTGTGCCACCAGCCTCTCCCCCAGCTCCACACTCATCCCAATTAAGGAATCACAACTGATCTCAAGGAACGAAAGTGTCAGTGTTCAGCTGGGGAGGAGCAACTTTGCCTCTCAACTCCCACAGCTGCTGGACAAGAAGCTCCTAGCACACCTGATGTCCTGTTTCTTCCACACAACAAGAAAAGAACGTTTCTCATGACCCTGGAATGTTTTCTTGTTCTTGGCTTGGTGAGAAGATGAGCTCACACCTTTCCCTCTCCTCTGCGTCCACCTGTGCAGAACAAGGTCTGCATTCCACAGGGAGGACGATGCCCCACCACAACCCCTCTAGACAGCTGCCAAAACCCCAGGCAGTGTCTGGAGTAGGGTTTCCTGTGTGGGTGGTGACACACTGCCACTGACAGGTGCCAGATGGGATAAAGCAAACTTGGGACCTCATGCATGGAACTCATTCAGTTGACTTTGTAAGGAACACCCCGAAAACTTGGTCTGTGCCAAGGGAAATTTAGGTTGGATGTTGGGAAAAAGTTTTTTACAGAAAGGGTGATAAAGTTCTGGAATGGGGAGGTGGTGGAGTGTCGGAAGCCAGGACATCCCTCTGTCTGCCCTGGATGGCTCCAGCCCCTGCCTGGGGGACCCAGAGACCTTGGCACAGAGCCCAGGACACCTGACTTTGATTTTGAACCATGGAAAAAATTACCACCTTTCTATAAAGAATTACAAGTCAAAAGAGTTTAAGTAGAATAACAGTTAGTTTGTCACGGGGTGAAAAATAGATTTTTGGGGTTTTTAGAATGGGGACTCGGGGTCCCAAGGTGGAGGAATTTGGGTATGCCCTGTCCTTTCTCCTTCTTCTTCCTAGCCTCCATGTTCTGGGTGATGGTGGCACTTTTGGATTGGTTTAAGGTAGGAACACACTGTCTAACACAGGTGATGGGTATTGGGAAGTTATGGTAAATAATGTACACGCAGTTTTTAGTATAAAAAGATAACACCAGTGTGCCTCAACCCGACCTGCCAGACAGACCTCAGTGGGTTGGATGGAGAAAGAATAAGAAACAATAAACAACCTTGAGAATGAAAAGAAAGGAGTTCTGACTCCTTCTTCGACTGCTGGGCTGGGAAAAGAGACTTTCTAACTCATCTCAGGGTCACTCTGAGCAGCAGAGATTCTGAGAGTGGAGTCCCCATCCCTGGGTGTGTTTAACAAAGCCTGGATGTGGCACTGGGTGCCAGGGTTTAGGTGAGGTGTTGGGGCTGGGTTGGACTCAATGATCTTGAAGGTCTCTTCCAACCCGAGGATTCTGTGAATTCTGTGAATTCTGTGATAACACCCCTCAGAGAGGCGCTGCAAACCCAGATCTTACGAGGCAGCAGAGCCTCCCTCTCTCACACCTGACTAAGTCCCCTAATCACAGGCAAAACTTCAATCAGCGCTTACAACAATCCCACAACACAAATCCATCCGACGCTCCATTAATGCTTGCAGTGTGACTTGTTATCCACAAAGGAAACACTGCTGGGTGATAATGAAGGCGTTCGATTGGGATTTCGAGATGAGCAACAAGAAGTGCCTGGTTACCAGAGCGTGACACTCCAAGCTGGGATAAATAAGCTCTTGATTGCTGCGCTCAGCCCAAGTCACCTGTGGCTCCACTGAAGAGCCTCTACCTGCCCACCACTGCTGTTGACTGGCTGGGATGACCACAAAACCATGGCTCTGCTGCCTCTTTGCTGTTTCCCAGCCAAGCCTGGCCTTTCCTGGCACAGGATTCACACGTTTGTATCACCACCAATGCCATGAAACCCAGCGAGGTCACGGGAGGTAGCAGAGCAGAAGTGGCTCATTGTGAGTGGAGCATTATCTGCATTAATTGAGGCTGGCTAAGAGCTATACAGGACAGTTTTCACCCATCATTCTCTCATAAGGACCAGCTCACCTCTCTGGGCCCTGAGCCATTAACGTGGGGCTTTTTATGCCCTGCTCAGGATCCTTCATTACACCAGCCTGGCATTTCTGCCAGCACGGGTCACAATTGCACTGCACAGCCTCATTGTCTGCACCAGAGCAGCACGAGCTCTGCAGCAAAGGAGAGGACAATCACAGAAAGGTGTTGTTTTTCCTGACACGAGGCTCAGGGAGGGGCTGGCACCACTGAGGACTTGCCTTCTTCACTGCTGGCTGCAGCTGCCCTGGGAAAGGCAGCCCTGCCCTGCACCACTGAGCACCAGTGTCTCATGTCACCTGCCTGGCTTGGGATGCAAAAAAGCCCTTCCTGAGCCTAGGCTGCAAAAGTCTAATAATTCTCCTGGCAGCCGGAGTCCAGACTGGAAGTCTTATTTTATTGCTTTCCTGCTACTTTTTTGCTCAGAAGGCAAGGAAAATGTCAGAGAAGTCTAAAACCCCTCCTATTTTCATATTCGTTGGCATAGAAAGCAGTGAACTTTCATCTTCCCTCAGCATTGATTTAGGGCAACTTTGCTGGGACAATTCAGAACACAATAATAATGATGATGATAAAAAATATAAATATATAATGGTCTCACATATGTGCACATGACCATCATTAGCAGGGAAGAAACTTGGACTGAGTGAAAGCAGAAGAAAGCAGAACTTCTCCAGGCGATGCTGTGCCACCCACGGGTTTGCATTCCTTTTTCTCACAGATGAAAATCATTTCAAAAACCTGAGGGACACATCTGGGGACAGTCCCCACTCACTGCCTGTAAGAAGGGATGTGTCTCCCCCCGACACCAGCTCACTTCTCTTGGTGAGTGGCAGCAGGAGCCTGACCCTGGTGGGTTTGGAGGAACCAAAGGTTGGTTTGGGTGCTGAGGGTGAGCGAGGGCAGCTGATGCTGAAGGGGAGCAGCAGTTTGGGACAGACAATAAACACCTCAGGCTCCAGGCCCTGAAGCAGTTTTTGGCAATTAAGAGTTAGGGCAGCACCCGCCTAGGAGTGGAGGAAAGGGTCCCTCACTTCTGCTGCAGCCTTTTATCCAGTCATCCTTAGAAATCCCTGGTGCTGCTCCCAGGCAGTGACAGGACATGGCTCACTGGAATTGTCCTCGCTGGCAGCTGTGGGGACTGTCACCAACCCCAGTCTCAGGCACTGACAGGGTGAAACAGCTCTCCCAGGGATTCCCTTTGCCCCTACACCACACTGTCCATTGCACAAAATGTTCCCCCCACTCCCAAATACAGCAAAATGCAGGATATTGGTAAGCCAATAGATAAGTGTGGCTACACACAGTAAAATATTTCACCTGTGGCCCCACCCACCCTGTAAAATTTCCTATAATCAACTCTAAAAAGCTTTGAGTTGGTCAGGAAGGAGCAGCTGAGCAGCTGATGGGGGCTCTGCCCTATTTACCTGTAGGTGCTTTACTCGCCCCCCCTCCCTTTTATTTTTAATATCATCACTGCTCTAAAAATAAAATCAACTTGACACTGATGGAAGCTGAAAAACCCCACCAGACCAGTTTCTCCATGTGCCTGACTCCAGGGCCCCTTGATCAAATTGTTTTCCTTCTCCCTGCTGATCCCCACGAACTCTTCAGCTCTGCCCAGGGGGGACAGGGCTGGAAATGGAAGCCCAGGTTTCCCTTTGGCACTGATCTGTCAGAGACAGCTCCGTGAGCATCATCAGCTCTGTGGCTGCTCCTCGGGAGCGAGGCACGGCTCTGGAAATGGAAATGAAACATTTCTTTCCCATTCTCTTTTCCCTGCCAAGCCTGTAACAAGCTGGAGATGGGAAGTGCCAGGAATGGATGAAAATAGAAGGCAAATAGCTGATAGTATTTCAGTAAACCAGCCCCAGGGTGAGGCAGGGAGCATCTCCTAAGGAACCCCTGACCTCCCAGTGAAGCCCTGAAAACAGGAAGGTTATTTCTCCCACGGGGAACAGCCCTGCCTCAATTAGCAATGTTTTCAGCCCAGATGGAGCAGGGTGATTATCTACCATAACTATTACTGCTGCTTCACCTGCAAAAAGCCCTGCCTGGCTCCTCAGCCCTTCCCTCTCCGCCCAAAGCACGTCCCAGCTTTCAGGCTTCACCAGCTCCTTCTCCTTTCAAGGCTGATCAACCTTGGCTTGTAAACGAGCTGAGAGGCTGCAGCGCTGGCTCCTTTACGAGCTCAGTCCTGCAGCATCTTTAGGAGGTTGGGGAGGGTGAGAGAGGAGAAATAACACATTCTGCTGCCACTGGAAACCAAATTATTCCCCAGCCAACATGAAAAACCCACTCATGAACTGATCATGGCTTGCTCATTGCTCCCACTTGATATTTATCACCAAATGAATCCTGTCACCAGCCTTTGCAGGCAGTTGCCAACTCTCAGGAGCAGCTGCAAATCTTCATTAATAAAATTTCAGGATGTGCTTTGTTTGGGCTGAAGACTGCCACTTTCCATCCTGCCACCCTGCAAGTGTGAGGTGGCACCAAAAGTTGTGTGCAAGAAAGACCTGTGAATTTGAAATGAAAACAGAGGCTGGGAAATGCCATCATCCAATGCTCCAGGAAACATCAACATTTCCCAGAGATGGGCCCTGAATCTGGATGCTGCACGGGATGTGTTCACAGTTAATGAATGGGGTCCTTCCACGGGTGGCGGGACAATGGGGTCACATCTGCTGCCACTGGGGTGGCTGTGGAGGTACCTGGGTGTGAGGGCTGGGTCTGAGAGGTGCCACAGGCAGCACCTGGCTCTCCTCATGCCACGAGCTCTGCAGTCCCACAGAGTCAGACTGGTCCTGCAAATCCCAAAGTTTGCTGTTGCCTTCATGCAGAGACACAGAGCACTGAGCAGAGGATAAACAGAGCTTTCCCAGACAGCTCAGATGGAGACAGGAAAAAGCTAAACCAGCACAGAACATTCTCCCTTTGCCATTCCCAAAACCAGGTGTGAGGGGCAGGTGAGATGGAGCCAGGCTGCTGCTGTCCTGCCAGGGTGGCTTTGTACTTCTGAGAACACACATTCATGATACTCAAAGGGCAGGAGGGAGCCAAAGCAGCATTTCCAGGCAACCAGGAGGGTTCACAGAACCTGCTGAGCTGGAGGGACCCACAGGATAATCCAGTCCCACCCCTGTCCCTGCCCAGACCCCCAACAATCCAACCCTGGACATCCCCAAACCCTTCTGGAGCTCTGGCAGCCTCGGGGCTGTGCCCATTCCCTGGGCAGCCTGGGCAGTGCCAGCACCCTCTGGGGACAGAACCTTTCCCTAAATCCAGCCTGACCCTGCCCTGGCCCAGCCCCAGCCGTGCCCTGGCTCCTGTCCCTGTCCCAGGGCAGAGATCAGAGCTGCCCTCGGGAGGAGCTGCAGCCCTGGTGATGTCTGACTTCAGTATCGCCCAGCTGAACAAGCCAAGTTTCCTCAGCCACTCCTCATGTAGCCCCTTGAGACCCTTCAGCTCCTCAGACTTGACTCAGCTTGGATCTGGGTAAAGCCCTGGCACCTGCTGCTCCTGGGTGCTGGGCAGGGTGATGCACCCCCAGCAAGAGCCCAGGGCCCAGGTGCCTCTGCCACGTCCCAGAATCTGGGTGAAGGTTCCAGTCTGGAACACTTGGCAAGCCATGCCCAGTCACCTGCGCAGGAAGCTTTGCTGCTCACTGCAGGAGTGTCCCCGTGCTGGGGATCAGCTCGCCCCTGCTGCACTGGCTAGCTATATACAGACATGAATGGGATGGAACTGCTTTGGAACGTGCCTAGAGCCGTTTATTCCTCAGCATCAGCCTCATACATGATTTTTTACATGTAGGATGTGAGCAGCTCTCACTCCAGCCAGCAAGCCAAAGAAATTTGCTGTTACAATCTACCAAATACCCGTTTTAGCCAATTACACAGAGCAAAAGCATATTGACAGAGACTTTAACCAATCAACATAAACACACGTAGATTGAGTTAAAACAATGCTTGCTTTTTCATTTATAAGAATACAATACATAAAGCCTTATTCATGGAATGCAACCTTGCTTCTAGAAACTTTTTGCAACTTAGAAAACTATTCCGAAACACTAGACACAAGTCTATTGTTCTATTCCTCACGTCTTCCTGCAGCTAACAAGATGCATCAGCAATATTAATAATTCTGTCATAACTGAGGCCTGTCTGTTTTCCCACAAGCCTGAAACCCTCTAACTTTATAAATTCCTACACCCTGCCAGGGCAGCTCTCTGCTCCCTGAGGGCACTCAGGGTGGCACTCAGGGTGTCCCTGCTCTCCATGGCTGCTGCCTTTACACCTTGCTGTGCTCACAGCACTTGGAAACCTCACTGTGAGTGATGGCCATGGCCTCCAGCAGCACACACAGCTCCTGGTCAGGTCTGAATCAAACCCAGAGAATTCCATTTAAAGCCACAAACTCCCTTAAATCAAGGTAATGCCAGCTCGTACAGCCAGGAGCTGTCTCTCCTCACCACAGTCACCATGATAATAGGATCATTCAAGTCTTCCTATTGTTATAGATATTATAATATTGGCTTTTCACAAATATTAAAATGGATTTTATGTGTGCGGTGTTAAAGTAACTTTGTTATAAAGATACAGTTTTTATTTCTGTTGTTAATTAAGCTTAGGGAAATAGCTGATATCAGTGTGCTGTGTTAAAATGCCTGCTGGGATGGGATAACACCCCATGCACACAGGATGAGCACACCTGTACAGATCTGCCAACCATCAGCACTCAATGTTTGGAAACAATCTGGACCAAGACCCAAAACTGGAGGTGATAAAAAAGGACTAAAACCACGGCCAAGGAATAAGAATGCTCTAAAAGGGTGGAACTGAATATATAAACCAGTTTGGGGAAAAAGTAAAGTTTTGAATATGGAATCTTGGAATATGTGAACTAGTTTGGGGAAAAGTTTACTATGCATAATCGTTTATGAATAAGTAACAGGCTGATGCAGTAGAAATGGTGTACAAAGGGTGCTTCCAAACTAGCAGCTGTGCTCTTGGCTGAGTGGCTGTAACATCTTTGCTCTATGGGTATTGTCTTCTATGGTCCTTTATTGAACTTTTTAAATTTTCACAGGAGACTGAAGGTGTTTTTCACACTATCAAGGCTCCTGGATGCTTTGTTCCCCCCACATGGGAGCTATTGGTCACCCTGCCCTGCAGAGCTTCACCCCTTCCCTTCCCCACCTGCTTTAAGGATGAGTCAGTGTGACATTCACATCCTCTGAAAAATCCCTTCACCCAGGATTTTTCTCCTGGGAAGCTGAGAAGCCTCAGAGAAAAAGGAAAACAATTCTCATCTCATTGGCTTCTCCTGTGTTGTGCTCATGTGGAATGTGTTTGGAGATTGTTTACCCACAGGTGATTGTTCCACTGGATTCTGCTGTGAGTGTTTTGACTCTTTGACTCCCACGGGGCCAAACTGTGTTGAGACTCTGGAAAGAGTCACCAGTTTTCATTATTATCTTTTTTTGCTTTCTACCTTAAGTATCTTTCTGCATTCTTTAGTATAGTTTAGTATAGTATTCTTTAATATAATATAGTATCATAAAATAATAAATTTGCCTTCTGAGAACATGGAGTCAGATTCAGCATTCCCTCCTTCGTCGGGGGACCCTGCAAATACAACAGGGCTGTGCCATGGACAAGGCAGCAGAATTGGCTACAAACACAATCAGTCAGACCAGACCTGTGGATGTGAAATCTCAGCAGAAGAGGCACAAACCATGGGGACAGCCGGGTCCAGGCAATCCCTGCAATCCCACCCTGAGCGCGGCTCCAGCAGCCTCCCCGCAGCTCCTTCCCCTCTCACTGCCTACCAACCACCAGCAGCTTCTGCTCTTCCTGCTTGCAAGTCAAAAATCTTGGAAATTAAGGAACAGAGGAAAAATATTTGCTCGTTATCCAACCAATTAGTTGGTGGTAAAGACAGCAAACAGAAGCGAAGTCTCCGAAGCACCACATTTTTCTTTTAAGTGCTGTAAGCAGCTAATGACTCTGGAGAGCTCTGGGAAAACAGACTGGAAGCTCCAGCTTTTTAGAAAATGTGAAAATAATCTGGAGCTCGCTGTGTTGTTTAGGTCTGAAAAGAAAAGCTTTGGGAAGGACAGCCCAAAAGATTTCTTCTTTTCTTCCCCCCACAGACCTTGGTAACCTTGAGCAGCCCCTGCAGGTACCACAGGCACCTTCTGAGGTGTTAAATAAAGGGAGCAGGGACAGCATCATCAGTGTCCCCAAGGATAAGGAAAGGGTCCTCCTGCTCCCCAAGATCCACCTCGCAGAGGAAGGTAAATGAAAATACACTTCAAACTCACCAAACTCCTGATAGCATCACAGCCAGAAGGGCTGAAAAATACCATGAGCGCACTGCAGCACCTAACTCCCAGGAGAAAATTTGCTGTGGGTTCATTATTAGTTATTCAATGTGGAAAAACACTTCATAACCAGATCCAGATTTGATACCACAAACCCCCACACTTTCCCCCAGGTTCTGACCAAAATGCACACCCAGCACAAACACTCCTGTAATCCTGATGGCTTTGAGTCGTGGGTGTCACACAGAAATCAAATTATTTATTTTACCATCCCCACATCCCTCCCAAGCTGCTTCTGTCCCAAAATTGCCTCTTACATTTTCTGTATACAGATAGTAATAACTAAAATAACCATGTGGATGGATATCACGAACCTGGAAGGTAATAAGAGGCAATGACTCCAGTGACTGAAATGAAGGAGAAAGACAGTTAATGAAATAGAGATGCCTTCCAACAGCTTTTAAATCAATTCACAGAGGCAATTTAAACAGCCCATCCTGTCATGATGTTTAAAATATGTCAATTCTGCTACTTTTTCCTCATTTCCCTTTTTGGCTGAGTTTCTTTCAGTTTTCCCTTTTGGTTAAAAAAAAAAAAAGGGGGGGGGGAGATGTAGAAAAACTCACCTCCTTGGCTTCACAGCTTGAGCTTGCAGAAAGACAAAAATCTACTTGAACAGAAGTGAAGTAACTCCAATGACAGAGTGCCCTGGTTAGAAAATTCCTAATAAATCACCAAAACCAATTGCTGCTCCAATGCCACATTTGACAAATTGAAAATAAATTGCATCAATTGCATGGGAGCCAGGAGAGCCCAGTTCAATATTTTCTCCCTAATACATCTACAGGTGGTGTTGGGGGGGACATTTCTATTATTTATTTATTTCTCACTCCGATCGATGCCGTGTTCTGTTCTGATACACCCCGCCCGGAGCTGGTCAGTAAATATTCATCTCTTTCCTTAATTAATGTGTGTTCAGGAATAGCCAAACACTGCATCTCCCCCTTCTGCACAGGGCAGACACTGAGGAGGTCAAGCTCACACAATTATGAGCTTTTTTAGTGCAATGATTTGAAACGTGAAGTTTTTGCTCAGACAATCTTCATCCCACTCCTAAACACAAACTCCCTCATCTCAGCTCCCTCCAACATCGTGGGGAAGGCCAACATCTTCCCAAGCACAGGTTGTTGAGGACTGTTTTTCTTCATCTGTATGGCATTGATAAAAACTAAAATTACTACAAGTTGAAATAAACTAGAAGAGCAAAAATTTAAATACTAGGAAGGAATTGTTCCCTGTGAGGGTGGGCAGGCCCTGGCACAGGGTGCCCAGAGCAGCTGGGGCTGCCCCTGGATCCCTGGCAGTGCCCAAGGCCAGGCTGGATGGGGCCTGGAGCACCCCAGGATAGTGGGAGGTGTCCCTGCCATGGCAGGGGTGGCACTGGGTGGGTTTAGGGTCCCTTCCCACCCAAAATGTTCTGGGATTCAATGGTTCCCACCAGCCTGGCACCACATGTAGAATTCTGCTGCATTTCTACAGCTCCAACAGGTCCCAACCAAGTCAGAATTTGGAGTCTGCCCACTTCATCATGAAATTCTCACTTTAAAGCACAGCCTATGCAGGAATTCCAGCCAAGGCCAGGTGAAGAAAGGACAAAATGGGGATTGTGGCCATATAAAACACCTCTGATCCTCCTGTGAACCCTCTCTGCAGACAGGTATGCAGCAATTGGATGATTATGGTCAGATAACCCCATTTCTGACTAAATTAAGCATTGCCAGGTGAAGGCCACTAAAACATTGCTCCACCTCCTCCCAGGATCTCCAGCCCACAGAACAGGCAGAGCTCCTTTCATCAGCAAATGTTTAATACCAACATTCCTCCTTAGGTCTTATTTTGCTTCACATTACTCTGAAACAGGTTTTTTTCCTGGAGCTCACCACAACCAGCTCAGCTCCTTGGGTGAGTTCTGTCCACCCAGTGAGGGCATGACCTGCTGGAAATCCAAATAGGCTGTGACTGTGTAATTAAGCCTCTGTAATTAATTTCTCTTATAAAGCAAATGCAGCAGAGCCACGTCGTTCTCCTCACTGCATGACCCAGCAGGACCATGGCAATGAGGCTGGGCCTGCTCTGGTTTGCCTGGCAGCCTTGAGGACAAATGACACAGGGGACAGTGCCACCACAAACTGCTCTCTGGGGCATTCCCCAGCAGTTTCTACCCTCTCTATCCACCTGCACACTCAAGGTTGCTCCCAATGCCAGGAAGAGATTATTTTTCCCGAGGTGCAGTGGCTTTTCCAAGATTAAAATAAGGCATTTTCATGATCCACCAAAAATCCTGTCCCTGTCCTGAAGCACTCAGGCTCTGGAGATACTCATTAGTGATTTTTGCAGCAGGCAAACCCAGGGAAAATGTATTTTCTCCACTGAACTCAGTCTTGGAAACGATAGAAAACGTTGGCTCTGATTTCAGCTAGGAAAAAGCAAAAGCACCAACCAGCCCTGCTGTCCCCCATCCCTCCTCGTCCATCCCTGCAGAACAAACAAACAAAGCCTGTGAGCCCCAGAGGACATCTGGCCCTGGGAACTCCAGCCCAAACAGTTCCAGCCTGGCACAGACGAGGCAAGGGAAAGCAGAGTCTGGTGGGAGGTGTCACAGAGCCTTAATTACAGGCTGTGGGTAGCACAGCCCTGCGCAGCAGGACCTGCCCAATATTCCCGTCTTTGAGAGATCTCCTGCAGGCTTCACAGACACAAACCCTATATTCCATATACAGCTGCAAAGATCTCATTCCTGACCAGAATTGCTCCTGTTAGGAACAATTTCTAACAGTGCTGAGAGCAGTGATGCTGCTAAGGCAGTGCCTGTTGCCCAGCTGCCAAACACAGAGCCCAAAAATCCCTGCAGCACCTCCAGCCTCAGCCCTTGTACTGCTGTCCATGGCACAGGGGGATGGAGATTTGGGAGGAAGCCCAGCCTGCTTTCCCCAGCCTAGCACATTGTGTGGTTGCTAATTTGTGCAATTATTAACTGGAAACAAGTAGAAAATGGGATATTTAAGGACTGTTTTTCTTCACCTGCATGGCATTGATAAAAACTAAAATTGCTACAAGCTGAAACAAAAGAGAAGAGGAAAAATTTAAATATTGGGAAAGAATTGTTGAAGGAAATGAGGAAGCTGTGGGCCATTTGTTGCTCTGCCCTGAGGAAAGCAACAAGTGACCATATCACCCTGAGGGGTGCAGGGATTAATTAGGAACAAGGGGCTCCACTGGTGACTCAAACAAGGTTTATCACAGGAAAAGCAGATCCCATACTGCCAGAGGATGGTGTGTGTGAAAAATGCGTATTTTATGATTGGCTTTTCACAAATATTCAAATGAATATTATATGTGTTGTGTTAGAAAGTAACGCTGTATTAATTCTCTTAAGTAGTGTGTTAAATATAGTTTTAGGTTATAAAAAATGTTAAAATAGAAACGATGCTATGTAGGATACTTTTTAAAAGAAAGGACTTGCAGCAAGATAGCAGCAACAGGACACCTGAATCTTTCAGAGAAAAAGAATTTATTGCTCCATTATCAGGAGAAACGAACTTCTTCCCGCCTCGAAGGCGCTGTCAGGATTCAGAGGAAGAAGTTGATGATGACCAGACAGAATCCTGTGTTTGAATGGAATTTATGCATCATGTATGATGTGTATGAATATGCAACAGGCTGTTGTTTTTAAGAGTTGATCCTTTGTTAACGTGGGTCCTTTTTTGGGCTCGTGCTGCCCAGAAAAGGTACCCGGATGTCTGCAACTCTGTGTATTTATTGTCTCATATTGTCCTAATTAAATTTGTCCAAATTATTATTACTCTAATTGTATTATTACTATTTTTTAAATAACCATTTTATTACTATTAAACTTTTAAAATTTTCAAAACAAGTGATTGGCGTTTTTCACAGTGTGGAACAGGGATATCTGCTCCCTCCATCACCCTCAGACACTGGAGAGACAACTAGAGATTGCCCTGCTAGACACAACTAGAAATTGCCCTGCTAGAAATTCTAGAAATTCTGCTGGAAATTCTAACCCCATCCCACGGTAACAAAGAGGAACTTCGAGATTTCACACCAACCCAAATTGAGTCCCCGGAGAGAGGACTGAAAAAAAAAAAAAATCCAGCAAAGGGCTTTGGCATTACCACGGTTCACAGTCCAAGAAAAGTGGGCTTTGCCACGGCCCTGCTCTAAAGCTGTGCCTCTTGCATTAAGGGAAGCATAATTCAGTCGCCAAATCCCAGGCAACAAGCCCAGGCAATTGTGTTTGTGTCTCTACTCAGGGTAAGAAATTAGTTATCTGCCTAAAACAAGCAGGCAGTTTCCAATGCTGTATTTGTGTAATTTGCATGCCTCAATAATGTTTTATGTATTACGCTACTTATAAGCTAAAATGTACATGCACGCTCCTGCAAATTTAGGTAAATTATGAATAAATTAAATCTTATCTAAATAAACAAGTGTCTTTTTGAACAGAAATGCGAGCTGTCATGAATATTTAAGTGGACAAGGATAAATCCTCTTCATACAGTGTTACTTCAAAGAGGATTTTAGAGCTTCCTGATTTTTAGTTAGGGGAAAGTAAAGAAAAGAAAAGAGGAGGGGAAGGAAACCTCGAGCCCAGCTATTCTCCAGAGAAATCACTATTGAGGAATCTGGCCCTGTGGGGAGAGGCAGCAAAAGCTTTTTTTTGGTGGCCTGTGAAGGGTTTTGTTGTTATTTTTGAGCAAAGGAAGACTTGGAGGTTGGGTTTGCAGGGAGGAAACTCAAGCAGAGCCAAGGCTGGAGCCCATGGAGAGCCAGCACTGGGAAAGGAGAAAAGGGAGACTTAGAGGACAAAGTCAGCATCGTGCACCACTGACAAATCTCTGCATCCAGCTCGTTTTGGGGCTGCAAAAGGGAATCCACACATTTTCAGTCCGGTGCAGCACCTTATGAGAACTTTGGGCAGGCAATGCAACCTCCGAGTTCACTGTTCTCAACTGCACAGGGAAGATAAACATGCAAATAAGACAGCAAAGACGAGGCAGGAGATCATGAGCCTTATCTGCCCGCCCGAGCCGATCCCTCCTAATTGCAGCTCCTCGCCCGGGTCTCACCCGAGGCTCCGGGGGGCAACGTGAGCCTTAATTAACTGAGTCTGTGAAGAGCTCCGAGATCCTCAGATAAAAGGTGTTATGGAAGGGCGGAGTGTTATCAGCTGGAAATAAACCCTGGATAATCTTCTCTCATCCAGAACTGGATGTCTCTCAATAATAACCCCGCGGCGCTCCCGATTAAGCCCCATCTGGTGCTCCAGCAGGAGCCACGCGGGAATCAGGAGGGCTGGGCAGCAGCTTCCCTTTGGAACATCCACTGGCATGTCCATGTTCCCTCACTGTCCCTGTCCTGAAGTCCCAACTCCTGCTGACAACCCATGAATTCCCCACAGGACGCCAAGGATGGAGAAGGGCACGCAGAGGATGTGGGAGGAGAGCCACCATTGGCACAGGGAAATGGAGAATGTTGTTTTACACATTCTCAGGGAGGAATGCTCCAGGTTTTTACCTGGTAAATTGGAGAAAGTTGTCAGGACCCAGGACATCCCTGTGGCTGGCCTGAGCAGCCCAGACCCCTGCCAGGGGGCTCAGAGACCCTGGCACAGAGCCCAAAATGCCCCTGTGGGTTCGATTATGGCCCATGGAGCAAGTCACCAACCTTAGCTGAGGATCTGCAAGCCATGACAAGTTAAGTAGAATAATAGTGAATTTATCATGGCGTGAAAAAGTAGATTTGGGGGTTTTTGGTATGGGGGTTCAGGAGGCAAGATGGAGGGAACTGGGAGTGTCCAGCCTTTCTCCTTCTTCTTCTTCTTGGCCTCCATCTTCTTCTGTGATGGTGGCACTTTTGGATTGGTTTAGAGTAGAAGCTCACTGTCTAATATAGGTGATAGGTATTGGGAAGTAATTGTAAACATTGTACATGTAGTTTTTAGTATAAAGACATAACACTGCCCTGGGGCAGGCAGAGTGCCTGGAACTGTCCTGCTGGATGGACCTCAGCAGGGCAGGAGAAAGAATTTTATAGATAAGGAACAATAAACAACCTTGAGACCGAGAACTGAAGAGCCCTGACTCCTTCTTCGAGTGCTAGGCTGGGAAAAGAGACTTTTGAACTTTTCTCGGGGTCACTGACAAGTGAGAGATCCCGACAAAAGTGTAGATGTTTTTACTCAGAGGAAGAAAAAGAAAAAAAACCAAAAGGAATAAGTACCTGGTTAGGTGGATTCTGCTGTAGGACATGGAGGTTTTCCTGCATTCAGGCTGGGTCTAAAGCAATGAAGGGCTGAAGCTGTTTGCCCTCAGGCCATGGGAAATACTACGTGAGATTTCAGCTCTGCTCCCTCCTAGAACATGGCACTGAACAGGATGAGCCTGGCAGGGAGCTCCTCATGGGGCCAAAGGTGGCACAACCAGCCCAGCTGCTGATGCCAAGGGCTCCATCCCCCAGTGCCAAGGTTGGGACATGTCAGTGGAATTCCCTGGGTGCTTTCCCACCAACTCCATGGACCCTGAGGGGGTTTGGCTCTGATCTGCTGCCCCATCTCAGGGGAGACCCTTCCCTTCACACCTGGCAGCCAATTCCTCTCCCTGATGGCAAACCCAGCTCCCCAAGAGCAGGGACCCTCCTGGCATGAGAGCCTCAGGCACTTTTTTGTCCATGATGTTCCCACCTGCCTGTCAGCAGGGCAGCTTAAGAAACAACAGTCAGTAGGGACAAACCAAAAATGCCCCAATGAGCCTCTTCAGAGCACACTGGGGCTGGATTTGTTGAGTGAGCAGCAGCGTTATCATTTCAGGGTGCAAATGAACAAGCTGGCTTCAAAATGAATGTGTTTGTTATTGGGAGATAATGGCAGTGTCACTGCAACAGGCAAAGCCACTAAGGCCATTTCAGGCTGAGAAACAGCAGCAGGAGACACTTAATGAACTGCAAAGACATTGCTGGGAGCACACCCCGGCTGAGAGGGGCCTCCTGCAGCCAACCATCACATCAAATCACCACGGAGATGTCACTTGTCCTTCCAAAACTGTGGCTCCAAACCCTGCTCTGTCCTCTCCTGGCACTCCTCTTCTTCACCCCCTCTGTCTTTCCCCCATGGGATCACTCAGCCCAGGCCTTGATCTTGCTGTGAGAGGGACCGGAGGATGATGCAGCCTGGGGAAACCAAGTCCCTGTGTGACCCACATGTCCCCAGCCAGCAGTGGAGGGGCAGCAGGAAGCACTTCCCGAAGGAATTGCTGCCCCCCTCCCCATACAGATGGTCCTACACAGATTTTATCATCTTTCAGGTTTTGAAGGAGTCAGGGAGGAAAAGAGGAGGGGAAAGAAAAGATCTTTAAGGTCTCTTGGCTTGTCAGATCTTAACCTTTAAATCAAAAGCAATTTTCGGAGTCATACAAGAGTAAAAAGGCTTTTGAAATCAGTGCAATATTTTTTTTCTTATCAGTGCGTTCTGCATTTCCCAAGTCAGACGGATCAGTTTTGGTCTGAGACCAAAGCCTTGGATAACAAAAGCAGAGGTCGCTGCCTCATCCCAGCATCCTGGGGAGGTTGTTGAGTTTTGCCCTTCCTGAAGGATCTGCAAGACTCATTTACAAAGGCACTTGGTGGCCTCCCACCTGCGCTGTTGCAATTCCACGCTAATGAGTCAGTCCCAGCGCTCCTGCAGCCCCTGGGGAAACAATCTCATCCTCGTTCCAGCTCAGCTCTTTATGAAAGCATAATTACAGTTCTAGCTGAGGATTTTAGCCCAGGATACTCATCTTCAGTCCCATTTGCCTGTTCCCAGGAGAAGATCCCAGCACGTGCCTGGTAACAGCAGCTCAGAGCTCACTGCAAATCCCTGCCCTTGGCGGCCAAGGGGCTCCTGAGCCACCCTTGGAGAGACTCCAGCACTGGGATTTGGGCTCAGCCAGGCAGCACAGGGCCATCCCCCAAAGGGAAAACAAACTGTTGCGGTGAGAGGAGACACCAGAGTGCCTCTGAACTTCCCTGAGCTCTCCTCATCAGCCAGGCAAGGCTTCCCATTCCCACTCCCATTCCCACTCCCATTCCCATGAACTCCCTGCAACCTCACCAGGAGGGACCAGGGCTGGCAGTGCTGGGTTTGCTCAGCCCCTGCTCCCTTCAGAGAGACTGAGGGCTCCCTCATCCACCCTTCCATGCAGCCCTGGCAATTCCATCCCTAAGGCCCAGGGAAGAGCAGTGTGACAGTAAAAATGCTGACACAGCCATAGTAAGAGAGCAGCACGTGCTGTGCTCTCTCTGGAAAGGTGTTCTATGGCTCCCTTGCCCACTTTTGTCCCCCTGTGACATTTAATCCATCAAGCTAAGTTGGAAGCAAGCTTGGGGAGGGGGGAACAAAAAAAAACCCAACCCAAACCCTCTAAGATGTGTCCCATTTAGCATCCTCATAGCTCCCAACAACAACAAGTTTACAGCGGAGAGAGGGAGGGCGAGGGAAGATGAATGAAATCGCCTAAGAGAGGGAAATGAGCAAACCCAAAAAAGCAATGCCTTTATTTAAAAATATATAGTTGAGAAGTCTAATCACAGAGCATTCAGCTGTGAGGTCTATCCATTATCAAGAGACTGACAACACACACCAGTAGCCAGTCGGGGAACGTTACTTAATAAATCAAAGCTGACAAGCGCTCCCAAACTGATATAAAAATGCTCTTTAATGTCTGTGACCTGCATAAGTTTTATTCATTTTACTTTCTAAAATAATAGATGAATAGCAATCGAAAACAATCTATTCTGCTCAAGTAGGCATCATACATCTTTATTTTTCAAGTGGTTATGGGAAAGAAAGAGAAGTCCCTGGGTGTGGAGGCGCAGGGCAGGGCCGTGTGTGCCATGGGCACCTCTGAGGTAAATTATTCCTCCAGCTGTTTCTCTGCCTCTCCGTTCCTGAGCAGTCAGCAGCCAGTTGATGTGAGTGTTATTGACATGTTGGAGGGGCTGAAGGATGCTCAGCTGGGCTGAGACAGGCCCCACATGCCAAGGGCACACCTGACACCTGCTCAGCTCGGCACAGAACCCCCTGGAAATCTCCAGGCTCAGCATTCCGAGTCCTCACCCATCCTGCAGCCCCTGATTCCACAGTGCTCCTGTGAGCCTGCATCCCCGACAGGAGATTTTATATCCTACATTCCAGTGGATACAAAGGTTTTAGGAAGCAAGGAGCATCCATGAGAGCCCTGGTGACCATCATGCTTCCAAAAGGCAGAAGCTGTCTTGGGAAGATGCCCTGACAGCCAGAAATGTTGCTTCCAAAAATTAGCTATAGCTGCTTTGGAATTAGCCCAGACTCCCTGTAACTCACACTATCAGCCTCCCTGCAGGGTTGTTGTTTGAAAAATAAAATAAAACAAAAGGAAGCAGTTTCTCCATTGCTCTCAGTTTCCATTAAATGATGATCTTTCAGGAAAAAGAAGATTGAAATTGCTGTGTGTGTGTTGCCTCCGCCACCCCACCTCTCAGCTTTCAGAAGAAATAAGGTTTGATCTTTTCAAATGGAAATTAAGCAATTTGCAAAATATGTATTTTGGCATTTCGGCAACTTGGCTTTCAAAACAAACTGGGGGTTTATTGATTCCATGAGGCACCACCAGAGTTATCTGCAGACCATAATTTTCAGCTTTAATGAGAAGAGCAGCTTTTTATTTGGAATAACAAGTGCCCTGCTCTTGTGTTTTGGCCCGTGCCCTCCTCTCCCATCAGTGCCTGGCAGCCAGGGACGGGGTGGAGCACAGGCAGGGATGGATGCTCCTGACATCCCAATCCAAAAACCCAGGGTGAAGCAGAAGGGAACCTTCCCTCGACTTTAATCAGCCTTAATTCACACTGTGCTACAAAGTGGTTGGGAGGACTGGTCAGGCATAAATCACCATCCTTCCCTGCAAGTTTAATCAACTTCCAACTGAACCAAGCACCCTTCTGGTGATGAAAAGGACCATAAAGCCATGGAGAGAGATATCCTGAGTGTTATTGCTTCCATGGCCTTAGGTCTGGGAGCAGCAGTGCCATAACCCTGACAGGAGCATCTTCCCTCATCTCAGCACTGGTAAACATTCATCTTACACAGGGGAAGGGATTTGCAGGCAGCTTCCTGTGACGGTGTTCACAGGGGTCCGAGGATGAGGGAAGAGATGAGGATCTGACTCCATGTTTCAGAAGGCTTGATTTATTATTTTATGATATATATTACATTAAAACTATACTAAAAGAATAGAAGAAAGGATTTCATCAGAAGGCTAGCTAAGAATAGAAAAGGAATGATAACAAAGGTTTGTGGCGCGGACAGAAAGTCCGAGCCAACTGACTGTGAGTGGCCATTAATTAGAAACAAGCACATGAGACCAATCACAGATGCACCTGTTGCATTCCACAGCAGCAGATAATCATTGTTTCCATTTTGTTCCTGAGGCCTCTCAGCTTCTCAGGAGGAAAAATCCTAAGGAAAGGATTTTTCATAAAAGATGTCTGTGACAGCTTTCCATCTTCTGGGCGCCCCTCCAGGTGTGTCCCAAAGAGGGAACACCCAGCCCTTTCCCAGGCATTGCTGCAGGAAGCACAGCTTTAGTGGGAGGTTTGGGAAGGCCGGCTGGCAGGAGACATCACCAGGGAAAATGTTCTGCACCTATAAAATGAGAGGAGTGATTCTGCTTTTACACGCCAGGAACAACAAGGATAAGCTTCTCAGCACCTGTAAAATGCCCAGTGCTTCATTAAAACAATGTCCCAGCAGACAGAAGGATCAGGCTGGATGCAGGAGAGCAGGGAATGTACTGAGCTTAAAATAACATCCAAAAGGAGCAGTTCGTGGTTCAGCAAGGAGACTGGGGTCTGGCTCAGCATTTGGGATGTTACATCCTGCCCTTCCTCAAATCCTGCTGTGATCAAACATATGAACAGGCATGGGAACAGCAAAAAAGAACAAAAAAAAAAAAAAAGAGACAAAACTCAAAAAAATGGGAATTATGCGTGGCAGACCTCTGAGATGTGCTAACAGGGCTCCAGCAGTCGGCTGCTCCGTGCTGAGGCACAGCCCAGGAAATGAGGCTGCACCAGACAGCTGAGAGGCAGAACATGGAACAGGAGATGTTTCACCTCCGCACTCCCCTGCCCCAATTACTGAGCTGTGGCAGGTTTGCTCCTGTCTGCCTCTCCCCCAGGGAGGCTCCTGCTCCATGCCCTGCTCAGGTGAGACAGGAAGGTTCCAGCAAAGCCAGGGCAAAGCCAGGGTGGACCCTGGCAGCCTTGAGAGCATGGTTATGGCACTGCTGCTCCCAGACCTAAGGCCATGGAAGCAATAACAGGATATCTCTCTCCATGGCTTTATGGTCCTTTTCATCACCAGAAAGGTGCTTGGTTCAGTTGGAAGTTGATTAAATTTGCAGGGGATGAGCACCAGGCAGTCTCCCAGGTTGGACAGGGCTTGGAGCAACCTGGGGTAGTGGAAGGTGTCCCTGCCCATGACAGGGGGTGGAATGAGAGCTTTAAGGTCTTTTCCAATGCAAAGCATTCTAGGATACTGTGATTCTGCAAAATCCCATTTCCAGTGAGCCCCAAAAGCTGGAACCATGCTGGGAATTTCTTGGTTTGGGAACACTCCCTGTGGAGCTGTAGTGCTCAGCCTGGTTCCTGGCTACAAAACCGGGCAGGATGTAGGAAATGTATGGAATAAAGAGTTTCAGAGAAACAGAAAATATTTGTGAATGTCACCAATGCCAAACTGCTAATGGAGTTTGCTTTGTTTTTTAAAAGCCAAACGTTTTACCGTCAGCACTTCTGAAATAAAGTAATTTGACATTTTGGAAATAAATTCCTTTTGATAGAGCATTTTAAATTCAAATTACTCTAAAAACAGAATGCTAAAGCAAACATGAGGGTTAAATAGTCCCAAACCCCACAGACGAACATTTTGCATAGTTTTACAACAATCTGCTTTAAATTTTCCTTTGTGAAAAAAAAAAAGCCAGCGAGAACTCCAGCGCTGCTGGCATGGTTTGACCTGAGTTATTGGTTTTTTCCTCCAAAGCTTTTGGCTCAGGCACAGCACTGATCCAGGCTCTATTTAGAGACACTGACACAGGCAAACCTCCCGTGGTCAGTGCATCCCCTTTGCCCAGGCATAAAAGAACCTATTTTCAGCCTGGCCCCATTAACAGGGCACGGCTCCCCCGCTCCACCTCCCACCCCAGACTTCTTCAATAGGAACATGAATATCAATAAAGCATTAATGAGCAATTTTCCCAGCTTCACCGGCTCTTACTGGAAATAAACCCTGACATCTCTTATGTCATTGACTACCTCTCATCTCCCTGCCTGCCCTGACAGATCCCCAATGGAGCCTGGCCTTCCCTCGCCTCTCAGAATAGCAGCTTTGCTCCACGGGCCATGTCTGGGTTTCAGCCCCCTTTCAGATGGTCTGAAGCCATGCCAAGGAATATTCCTTTCTTCTGAAGTTACTGCTGAAGGGTTGGTGGTGCTGCCCTGGCACCAGCCAGCCCTGGAGGGTGGGAGATGCAGGTTCCAGCTGTGGCTGCCCCATCCCTGAAGTGTCCAAGACCAGGTTGAACACGTGTTGAAGATTGCATATAAGATGTTTTCCATTACCATCTGTATGGCAGATTACCTTGTCAAGTGGGCAGTTTGCTTTATCTCTCTCTTTGAGTGACCACATTCACACCTCCCTCGGAGGGGACATTGCTGATAACAGACTATTGAATATCAGCGCACGACTGATAAGAACTGTAACATCCCATTGTGAGATGCTCCGCCCAGAGGGAGGAGCCAAGCACTGCTACCCCGATATACTCTGAGATTCTGGAACACCAGTACGGCTTTTCTCCACGGGATTCCCCAGAGGAACAGCAGGGACTGCCACCAACACCCTGACCCACAGGGTGGCAGGTTGGGTTCTGACTCTGTCAGTGTTGTTCTAGTGGACCACATTGTTTATTTTATTCTTTTTTTCCTTCCCTATTAAGGAACTGTTATTCCTGCTCCCATATTTTTGCCTGAGAGCCCCTTAATTTAAAATTTATAGCAATTCGGAGGGGTGGGGAGGGTTTACATTCTCCATTTCAGGGGAGGCTCCTGCCTTCCTTAGCAGACTCCTGTCTTTCCAAACCAAGACAACAAGGCTTACAGCACCCTGGGATAGTGGAAGGGCACCCTTTCACCAGCCTCCCAAAAGGGCATCTCCACCTGAACAACCAAATCCTCCTTCCAATAAAATAATCCCTAATCCTGGATAAAGCCAGCACTGCCTGACCCAGGACTTGGAGGAAGATGGATGAGTTATGTGATCCCTTCAGGTCCTCTCAAGCCATTCTTATTCTGCATTTCTCCAGTACCAGGAGGAGCTGTGCCTCCAATGAAAACAGCTCATGTGTGTCTGAGCTGCCTCAAACACCTCCAGGGTTCTCTCTCCTCACAGAGAAAAGGATTTTCCAGGTGCTCAAGCTAAATGTCCCCACTGGAACTTAAATATGGGATTATGACCCTTTCCCCGTGGTCAGCCATGGTTCTCCTCTGTTTTGCAGCAGTTTTTGGCATGGCCAAGGCTGTTTGTGCTGCTCTCCCACTCTCTGTGCTCAGCTGCTTCCAGACCACCCCAGAAAGGCACAAGGGAAGGAGTTACAGGCATGGGAACTGTGTGGCCTTGCCAAATACAAAAACCAAGCACAAAAAAACCCCAAACACCCCAATCCACCCAAAACAAATGAAGAAAAATCCCAAAACACCAGAGGGGAAATGGAATTGGCTTTGAAACCTCTCTAAAACTCAGCAGCAGGGAAAATGGGGGGTGAAACCATGGTAGTGTATGAAAAGTGTGGCTGACCCAAGCACTGGCTGGGGAGGCCCAGGAGTATTTTGTGAGGATGGTTTGCAGGGAAATAAGATATTAAAAAAACCCTTAAGATGGAAATAAAAACAAAGGGGATTATTTTTCACCCCTTTAGAGCAGAAGGTTTTCCTGCTCCATCATTACAGGAAACCTCTGCCATGAATTGCCCCCAACACAGAAGATTTCCCTGCATGAAGAAGGGATCATTTCTGCCTTTTCCCCTTCCACACATAATTTAAAACATTCTGCAGCGATTTACTAACATCAGCTGCACACCCTGGCACGAAAGCCAGGAGAGGAGCAGCTACAGAAGTGTTTGTGCTCCGTTTTTCATCTCCCAACCTGCCCTGAGCTATTCCCTGACCCTGCCCCATTGGGGCACAGGGAGCAGCTCCCCTGGCTCAGCCCTCAGGCCAAGGATGGAGGTTTGGAGAGCTCTGCCCACCTCTTAAACCTGAGCCCTGCTGCAGTGCTCTCAGAGCCCCCTGAGCCATGGAATGTGGCTGAATTAACACACTGGGATCTGCTGCCCTCAGCACGGCACACTGAAGGCAGGGAGCACATCAATCAATGGAAAAATAACAGAAAAAGCCCAGCCCTGCCCGGCTCTAAGTGGTTCCTTCAGTGGGACTGGGTGAGTGAACTCTAAACCCACACTCAGGCACATCCCAGGGCTGCTCTTGGGGTGAAAATCAGAGTGTTGGGGTTGAGACCAACTGTTTGCTCAGATGCTGTTTTTATCTTCATGTTAACAGCCACATGGTGAGATAAAACACAATGAGGGGAAAAGTTGCTGTTTCCAAGGCTGACCCAGACAACAGCAAGTTGGGGGAGCTTCTGACTCCCTCCAGTCAGAAAGGCAACACTTGACTCCGTGCATTTTCAGAGGCAAAAAGCTCCTTTACTGCAATCTCACATGATATTTATCAATATTGCACAATATTTATAACCAACATCATTCACCCAGAACCTAATTGGTTCTTAACACCCCTCACGTGACTGGCTAATTAAGGAGATACCCTTTGGTAAACATCTTAAGGGAAAACAACTGTTCAAAACACCAGCTGCAAGATTGTGTTAATTATTTCTCTCTCAGCCTTCTCAAAACTCCCCAGAACAATTCCTGGGGAAGTTTATCTGGTTCCTCTCTCTGACCAGGCTGTCAGTATCCACATCCTACAGGTCCCTGGAAGTTGTGGCCAGGTAACACCTACAGGATAAGGGAAACAGCCTCAGGCTGCACTGGGGATGTTCAGGTTGGATATTAGGACAATTCCTGCCCTGAAAGAGTGGAAGGGATTGTCCAGGGCAGTGGTGCAGTCCCCATCCCTGGAGGTGCTCAAACACAAGCAGATGTGGCACTGCATGACATGGCTTGGTGGGGGTGTCCCATCAAAGGATGGACTGATGATTTTGGAGGTCTTTTCCAACCTCAAGGTTTCTGTGATCAGACATCTCTACTTTTCCAGAGCCCAGTGGAAGAGAAGAGACATTCCCTGGGTTCTGTGTCCTGGGCCACCACAGGAAATACTTGGCTTGCTCAACTGCTTTGGAAATTTGCCTCTAAACAAGCAGCCAAGCCAACACACAATGAAGATTTGTATATATTTATATAAAATCATGGAATCCCAGAATGGTTTGGGTTGGAAAGGACCTTAAAGCCCATCCTGTTTCACACATGGGTAGGGACACCTTCCACTACCCCAGGCTGCTCCAAGCCCTGCCCAGCCTGGCCTTGGACACTTCCAGGGATGGGAAATGTATATTTATGCACAGCCAGGGATGCAGAACCATCCAGTTGCCCAGCCAAGACTTCCTCCAGTGCTTCTCCACTCTGGCTGGATCCTCTTAGGATCCCACCCCAGTCACTCTTGGGGCCAGCCTGGGCCCACGGATGAACACAATATCTTCTCACAGGAAAAAATCCATAAAAGTCAAATTTTCTCTGAGCAAAAAAAAAAAAAAACAAAAAAGAGGGAAAAAAGTCAGTTTTGACAGGACTTTCATTTAAAGAACTTCTTTCCCTTTTACAAAGGAAGAGTGCTTTAAAAATGTCAAAACATTGGATTTATTTATTTATTTATTTGGAGCAAAATGACATTTCACTTGGAAATGTCAGTTAATTTTTAGCTTTGAAAGTTTTACAAGATGAAGCAGTCAAACTGATTTTTCTGACAATACCAAGACAATTTCAATGAACTTGACTGGAACATGTTTTGGGAGGGAAGTGCAGGGCTTGAAGAGGGTAAAAAAAAATTAAAAAAAAAAGAAAAAGAAAGAAAAAAAAATCAGTGCTCTTCTAAAACCTTTAGAACAACAATAGGGAATGAAAAATATCATTTGAATCCTCAGAAAGCAGTGAAGAAAATTGCCAGCTCAAGTGCTTTGTGCCCTGTTGGAATTTACAAGTTTTACTTGAAGCAATTAAACTTCCTGAGTGGATTTTGGTGATTGCTCAGAATAGAAAGTCTAATGCTGCTCCTCCAGCTCTCCTCGCACCCTTAATCCGAGGAGAGGCGGGAGGAGAGCAGTCACTGGAGAAGGAGGTTCATGGAACAAACACTCCTGGCTCACTGCACCTCCAGCCCCGGCTCTCCTGGAGCTGTTGGCACCCAATGGGGACAGGGGGTGTTCCACAGAATTCAATTCACAGAATGACCAGATTGGAAGAGACCTTCAAGATCACTGAGTCCAGCCCAGCCCCAACAGCTCAACTAAACCCTGGCACCCAGTGCCACATCCAGGCTTTGTTAAACACACCCAGGGATGGGGACTCCACCACCTCCCTGGGCAGCCATTCCAGAACTTTATCACTCTTTCTGTAAAAAACTTTTTCCTGATATCCAACCTGTATTTCCCTTGGTGCAGCTTGAGGCTGTGTGCTCTGGTTGTGTCAGTGCTGCTGGAGAAAGAGCCCAGCCCCAGCTGAGCACAGGCACCTTTCAGGGAGCTGTGCAGAGTGATGAGAGCACCCCTGAGTGTCCTTTTCTCCAGGCTAAGCAACCTCCCCTTGGTGCCACTTCAGCTGAGAGCTCCCATCTCATCAGGGGAGAAGTTGAGGCAATTTAATGAGCGTGGGAGCAGTTGTTGATCAGTTGTTTCTTGCTGTTAAATAGGAGGGAGAATGACCAGGGGAGCCCAAAGAGCTGCTGCTGCCAGCCCTTGTGAGAACCCAGGACATCCCTCTGGCTGTCCAGAACAGCCAGGACCCTGCCAGGGGGCTCAGAGACCCTGGCACAGAGCCCAGAACACCTGTGGTTTTGATTATGACCCATGGAGCAAATTACCAACCTTAGATGAGGATCAGCAAGCCACAACAGTTTAGGCAGAATACTAGTGAAGTTATCACGGGGTGGAAAAGCAGATTTTGGGGTTTTTAGAATGGGGGTTCAGAGGGCAAGATGGAGGGAACTGGGCATGTCCAGCCTTTCTTCTTCTTCTTCTTGGCCTCCATCTTCTGCTGTGATGGTGGCACTTTGGGAGTGGTTTAGAGTAGAAGCTCACTGTCTAACACAGGTGATGGGATTGGAAAGTAATTGTAAACATTGTACACGTAGTTTTTAGTATAAAGACATAACACTGCCCTGGGGCAGGCAGAGTGCCTGGAACTGTCCTGCTGGATGGATCTCAGCAGGGCAGGAGAAAGAATTTTATAGATAAGGAACAATAAACAACCTTGAGACCGAGAACTGAAGAGCTCTGACTCCTTCTTCAAGCACCAGGCTGGGAAAAGAGACTTTTAACCTTCTTGGGGTCGCAGCGACCCAGAAAGGCCCCGAGAGCCCTGAGCCTTGAACCAGCATGGATTTGGGGAAGAGTTTGCAAAGGAAGGATGGGAAGGACTTTCACCTCTCCATGTCACTGGCCCAGCTGTTTGCACACCTTAGGCTGGGCATCAGGGAGAATTTCCTCATGGAAAGAGTTGTCAGGCACTGGAAAGGGCTGCCCAGGGTGGAGTCACCATCCCTGGAAGTGTCCAGTTAAGGCTGTGGTCTGGGTGACAAGGTGGTGTTTGGTCACATGCTGGACTTAAAATCTTGGAGGTCTTTTCACATCTTAACAAATATTTGCTGGAACAGCAGAGCCATGGAATGGTTTGGGTTGGAAGGGACCTTACAGATCATCTTGTTCCACCCCCACTGCCAGAGCCAAGTGAAGCTCTCCCACATCCATGGGCTGATTTACTGGAGAATGGAATTCAGGATGAGCACCTGGCTTCCCTTGCACCAAAACCATTCACCAAGAGTTTGGAGTAATGTTCAACCCCCTGCACTAGGACACCCTGAACTGATGAAGATTGACCACCAACCTCTTTTTTGGGTGATAACCCCCAAAGCCCAGGAGGGGCACAGGCTGTGCCTGTGCTCGTGGGAATGAGCAACTCCATGGGCAGCCCTGTGGCCCCTCCTGATGTTCTTGACACACCCAAAGACAGCTCCAGCCAACGGGACAGAAACCCCCTCTACTCTGCTCTTCTGTTGAAAAAATCCAGAGAGGCCATGGAGATGCTCCAGGGCTGGAGCCCTCTGTGCTGGAGCCAGGCTGGGAGAGATTGGGTTGCTCAGCCTGAAGAAGAGAGGGAGATCTCAAAGCTCCTTCCAGTGAGACCTCAAAGCTCCTTCCAGTGCCTGAAGGGGCTGACAAGAAAGATGGAGAGAGATTTTTTACAAGGGCCTGGAATGACAGGATGAGGGCAGGGCTGGATGGGATATTGGGAATTAGGAATTGTTCCCTGGCAGGGTGGGCAGGCCCTGGCACAGGGTGCCCAGAGAAGCTGGGGCTGCCCCTGGATCCCTGGCAGTGCCCAAGGCCAGGCTGGACAGGGCTTGGGGCAACCTGGGACAGTGGGAGGTGTCCCTGCCCATGGAACAAGATGAGCTTTAAGGTCCCTTCCAATCCAGAGCATTCTGGAATTCTCTGATTTCTGTGAGCAAAACACCTCCTGCAAACAGGGTTTGTGCTGCAGCCAAGAACTTCCCTTGCACCCTCTGAACTCCCATTGCTCTCCAGCACGGCAGAGTTTTGTGGAAGGACCCACTGAAGATTTCTTTGCCAGGGCAGCTCCTTCAGAGCATTGGGCATGTCCTGTAGGGGATCACACTGTGGCCACTGGCACAGGGATGGGCAATGCTGCAAACTCTGACCCTGGATAAAAGCCAGCAAAGGCTCCAGCCCTCTGTACCTCCAGCTCTCTCCAGCTGCAATCCCAATACCTCCAAAGCCACGGAAGTGCTGCACACAGGAATCGCCCGCTGGAAATTTAAAGCCAGCAAGCTTTGTCAATGAATAAGTGTTCCAAAACAGTAAATTAATAAATTCCCCTGAATCCATAATAGATACATCTTTGTTCAGCCACAAAGCTTTGATATAAATTGTAGCTTTTTAGGGCTGCATTGTCAGAAGCGTAATATATCACCCGAGAGTGGATCCGAGTTCAAAAGTACATATAATAATATAATTAAGATAGCTTGACAAGAATGTATTTTAAAAGTATAAAATACCTGCAGGTATAATGGCTTCATAAAGTCTGTCAGATTTACTTCTGCTGTGAAGAAATTTAAAATGTTTTACTCTAATGCAATGCAAATTAAGCCAAGGATATTCATATAACAACATCCTGAAGAAAAATAAAAAGAGGTGGAGAGAGAGAAGAATCAGAAGTCAAGAGCAGAGCAAACAAGGTACTGAGCTTTCCAGGCAACTGGGCTGCTCAGTGGAACGACCAGGAGGCAGCAGAGCAGAATTTGGTGCATCCCTTTGCTGAGTTTCCTTCCAGGTTGGTGTTATCATCCCAGATTCCTCACCTCGCACTGCAGCACTGATCTGCTTTATAGAATCATTTGCAAGTGGAAAGTGATTTTCTTCTTTTCTTCCATTCTCTTCCCTTGCTGCACTGAAAGCTTAAAATAACAGAGGTGTTCAAGGGGGAAGGAGTGCACGAGGGTGGAAACCCAATCCAACCTTGCCAAAGTTGCTGTATTTTCTTCACTGGGCATTTCCCCTCCAGGGGCAGCTTGGGACTCAGCCTAGGACACCTTCATGGCAGCCCTGCCAGCCCTGCCCCACTGCCAGCCCCTGCCCCAAAATCATCATAAAGCACCTTCCAAGCACAGTAAATATTTGCCCGTTTCCAGGAAGAAAAGCCATTAAGAAATCAATAGAGAATGTTAATAAAATACTTTTCGCTTCTCAGTTTCCTTGGCTCCAATGGTTGTGTTTGGATTTAACTCTGACAGCTCTGCTGAGCCACACAAATCCTCCTGACAGCACAGGCAGGGAGGGGCTTTTCCCCTCCCTCACTTCACATCTGGATTTTCTTTTCAGGCATTATGAATTAATCTTTCTAACAGGAAGACACCACATTCAAAGGCCACTGTGTGCAGCAGGTGAGACTTGGCTTCTCTCTGCCTCCATCAGCTTGGCTTTGTGCCTCAGTTTCCCCACCCAAACCACAGAGGCTGCTCTCCTTGAAGCCCCTTAGCAGGATCTATTCAAAGAAAGACTCTTTTGGGGTTGTCCTTCCCACGCAACAAAACTTCTTTGCTGGGGCTTTCATTCATTTTCCCATCTCAAAGGGAAAGAAATCATCTCTTTAAGCTTTAATATAGTGCCTGAGGGCATTTGGGATTTTTTTTCCCCTTCTGTTCCCTACTGAAAGCAGCTTGAACGTTCAGTAACCAGTTCCAAGAGGTGGGCTCCAGGAACCCAGGACATGAAATATTAAGAAGTTTGCAAGCAACACCAACACCTACAAGGGTGGAACAGCCCCAGTTTTAGCAATATTTGGGACAAAGCTGAGCCTAAATATGTTTTAAAGCTGGGGAGAAAGAGAGGAGAGTGGAAATGAACCAGACAGCCAGGATAGAAAACAACAGTCCCAGCACTGGACAAGCTCTCTTCCTCATGCTGTTGTATCTCTATCCTACCTTGCCTTGCTCCCCCCACAAAAAAAGGAGTCAAAAAATCAGAAAGCAAAGCAGTGACAGCCAGGGAGGGAGCGGGCTAGTCCCTGTGACAGGTGGCAGAGTGCTGGGCTGCAATTGCTGCTGTTGAGTCACAAGAAAACAAAGATGTCAAGAGTCCATGGGGAGAGCTGGGAGGATGCAAATCAAGATCCATTTCCCCGTGTCTGTGCCAGGTGGAAAAGGGAAGTGTGAGCTGATTAAATCTGTGCTGGTGTCAGATGGGGAGAGGGCTCCTTCCATCTGTTGGCTCCTGAGCCATTCCCAGGGCTGGCAGCTCCCAGAGAGCTCAGCAGCCACAGGTGAGCAGAGCCCGGCCTGGAGCTGCCTGTCCCTGTGCAAAGCTTAAAATAACTGCTCCTGGTGGGAATCTGGGCATGGATGGGCGCAGGAGCTCTGCCTGTCCCTGTGCAAACTGCTCCTGATGGGCATGGAGGGACAGAACAGCTCTGCCTGTCCCTGTGCAAACTGATCCTGATGGGAATCCGAGCATGCAGGGACACAGCAGCTCTGCTCCTCCTCACCTGCTGATCCCTGCATCCCTTCTGCTCCAGCTGGCTGCTCCCCACCACACCCAGCAGGTTCTTTAATGAGTACAGTGGGAGTTCCCATTTCTGTCTGCACAGCAGGAACAGGGATGCTCCCCACACTGCAGGGCAGTTCAATACAGGGCTGCTGGCCCACTGAAATAGGAAAATCCTGCATTGGTTTGGGTTGCAGAGGACATTAATTCAATTCCCATTCCATTCCCATTCCACCCCCTGCCATGGCAGGGACACCTTCCCCTGTCCCAGGCTGCTCCAAGCCCTGCCCAGCCTGGCCTTGGGCACTGCCAGGGATCCAGGGGCAGCCCCAGCTGCTCTGGGCACCCTGTGCCAGGGCCTGCCCACCCTCACAGGGAACAATTCCGAATTCCCAATATCCCATCCATCCCTGCCCTCTGGCAGTGTGAAGCCATTCCCCCTTGTCCTGCCATTCCAGGCCCTTGTAAAGAGTCTCTCTCCATCTTTCTTGTCAGCTCCTTCAGGCACTGGAAGGATGATGAAGGGGCTTGGAGAAGTCAGCACTCCTAAAAACTGACGGGTTTTGTCTTTTCTGACTTCACACTTTCTCTGTAGTTTGCCCACAGCAACGATCTCCTCATGTCTTGGACAATGCCCTGACCTCTCTATTTCAGGCAAATTATTAATTGCATCCTTCCTCCAGGAAATCATTCCTCTGGCGCTGCAGGATCACCTGTCCCTCCAAGCTTTGCTATCCAGCCCCTCACCAACCCCACTGAATTCATCCTCTGCCTTCACCAGACACACCTGCAAACTCAGGAGTTTCTCCAAAAGGATTCCCAGGTTTTTGGGAGTGATCCAGCTCCACCTCTGCAGTGCACACTTCACACTTCACTTCATCCTTTTGTTGATTTTCTCACTTGTGCAGCCACCTGAGGTAGTTTATTTTTAATCAAATAACCACAGCACTCCGGAAGCCAATGCTCCATCAACAGACTAAAAAGACTCTTTGCATCGTGGCTCTTTTCTGCTGCATGCTCAGTCTGACAACACTTCCTATGAGGGCTGATGCTAAAAAAAAATAATAATAATAAAATGCTTTCCTCTATTTCAGCTTTTATTGGCAATCCATTCTCATTAAGCCAAACACATTTGTCTTCATAACGTGTACTTCACAATTACAATATCAAAGGGTTTGTATCTACATAATAAAAATGATCTATAGAATAATACAAGGGGAAAACATCGGAACATAATGTTGTTATTAATGAATCCAATGGGACGTAGGAAGGAGATATTCCCATGGGGCACCTCCATGGCCTCCACTGCCAGATGCTGTGGAGTGAGCTTGGGTCTGGGACCAGCACTGCGAGGGGAGGGAGGGCAGATGGAATGAAATGGAATTAAAGGACAGTTCCCAGTGGCAGAGGGAAGGCAGCTCCAGGGCTGTGTGAGCACATCTCAAACACCTGCAGGGTGTGATCCAGCCCCAGCCCCAGCCTCCTCTGCCCCTCCTGGGCACCAGCTGGGCACAGACCCCCAGAGTCACAGATCACAGAGCCTCCTCAGCTGGGAGGGACCCACCAGGACCATCCAGTGCTGTCCCTGTCCCTGCCCAGACCCCCAGCAACCCCAGCCTGTCCATCCCTGGCAGTGCCCAAAGGCTCCTGGAGCTCTGGCAGCCTCGGGGCTGTGCCCATTCCCTGGGCAGCCTGGGCAGTGCCAGCACCCTCTGGGGACAGAACCTTGCCCTGAGTTCAGCCTGCCCTGCCCTGGCCCAGCCCCAGCCGTGCCCTGGCTCCTGTCCCGGTCCCAGGGCAGAGATCAGAGCTGCCCTCAGGAGGAGCTGCAGCCCCTGAGCTCTGCCCTCATCTCCTCTGCTCCAGATGAACAATCCCAGTGCCCTCAGCTGCTCCTCAGGGCCCCTCCAGATCCTTTCCCATCCTCAGGGCCTCCTCTGGATGCTCTCTAATGGCTCCGTGTCTGTTTGATATCGTGGCACCCAAAGTGCCCCCAGCACGGGAGGTGAGGCTGCCCCAGCCCCAGCACAGCAGGACAGTCCCTCCCTGGCCCAGCTGATGTCCCCAGGGCACGGCGGCCTTTGGGCTGCCAGGGCACTGCTGGCTCATGCCCAACCTGCCCTCACAGAGCTCCCAGGTCCCTTTCTGCTTCCTTGAAATACCCCTGGGTGCTCTGCAGGAGCTGGGGCTCAGGCAGCCTCCTGAGGGAACATTTCAGTCTGAAATCGGAAATGGAGGAGGGGGCTGGCAGAGCCCCGTGCCCAGGTAGGAGCTGATCCCTGGCACAGCCCTGCACAAGGAGCTCTCCTGGAGGCAACTCAGACACTGGAAAAAGCTTTTCAACACTCAACCTCTTTAATTCCTTTGTGTCTCCCAGACAGGATTCAGCAGAGCACCAGTGGGTTGATTAAGCTACATTGTAGGAGATTACAAAGAAGGAGGATAAATAGAAGGGGGAGGTTCCCGCAGTCGGCAAAGACGTTTTGGTCCAGAAAAGTGGGGGAGGAGGAAATAACCCCGAGCGAGAAGGCAGAGCTCATCTGCAGCATACAGAGAGAGACTCAGAGCAAGGGGGAGGACATTCCAGAGGCACCCAGCAAGCAAAAATCGTCATAAATAGACATAATAATAGCAATGTTGTTATTTAAAATAATTAACACTTTTAATAATAGCAGCAGTATGAAAAAAAGGGGAAGGGGAAGGTGGAACATGAGGTTTAATTCAAAATTTGTGTTATTTGCCCAAAGCTCTTCATTTCCAAGTGTCCAAGGTGGGAGGACAAGAGCACTCCCTTGTCTGACCCCAGCTCAATATTCTCAGAGCCAAACACATAAAAAAAGGAGCTGAGGCTCTGAGCCAAACTTTGTCATTTAGGAGATGTGCTCCCCTTTGTGCTCCACCAAAGTGAGAAGGCAGATTTTGTATAAAAGGGCACATTATTGACTATCATTGGCAGCTGCTGGCCAGCTCCAGGAGTTTAACCAAGATACATGGCTGGCCTCAGCAAAAAGCAGCTACACACGGGGCCTGGGATGGTTTTTTCTGAGGCAGCCAAAATAATGATGCTCTCAAATGCAAAAAACCCACCCAATACTATCAACATTTCACAAACAGTCCCCAGTTGGAAAAAAAAAGCCCTGGGAGATTAGGCAGGCAAGGCAGTGACAGCAATTCTTCTCAATAACTTTGACGTGCTGCTTGTCGTGCTGTTTTTTCCTCCCTTTCCTTCTTCAAACAGACCAACACAAACAGCATTTGAAAACAGCCCTTTCAAACAGGAGCTGGAATTTTGGACATCAATGATGTCAAACCACAGCAATCCAGTGCTTACAAATAACTTCTTGCCTCTTGACAAGAGAAAACTGATTTTTGCCTACAAGGTGCTGGTTCAGGGAAGCGCTCGGTGGCTGCAGCTCCCTCCTCTCCAGCTCTCACACGGGGGCAGAGTGTGGATATCAGGGAATATCCTTCAGATATCAAGGGAAATGTGGGAACCCAGGACATCCCTCTGGCTGTCCTGGAGTGCCAGGACCCCTGCCAGGGGGCTCAGAGACCCTGGCACAGAGCCCAAAGCACCTGTGGGTTTGATTATGACCCATGGAGCAAATTACCAACCTTGAAGATCAGCAAGCCACAACAGTTTAGGCAGAATAATAGTGGAGTTATCATGGGGTGGAAAAGTAGATTTTGGGGTTTTTGGT
>NW_005054459.1:1411792-1414449 GCF_000277835.1 Geospiza fortis | reverse complement strand
GGTATTGGAAAGTAATTGTAAATATTGTACACGTAGTTTTTAGTATAAAGACATAACACTGCCCTGGGGCAGGCAGAGTGCCTGGAACTGCCCTGCTGGATGGATCTCGGCAGGGCAGGAGAAAATTTTTTATAGGTAAGAAACAATAAACAACCTTGAGACCAAGAACTGAAGAGCCCTGACTCCTTCTTCAAGCGCCGGGCTGGGAAAAGAGACTTTTGACACATCTTGGGGTCACTCTGAGCAGCAGAGATCCTGACAGGGAAAGGTTCTGCCCCCAGAGGGTGCTGGCACTGCCCAGGCTGCCCAGGGAATGGGCACGGCCCCGAGGCTGCCAGAGCTCCAGGAGCCTTTGGACAGCGCTGCCAGGGATGGACAGGGTGGGGTTGTTGGGGGTCTGGGCAGGGACAGGGACAGCACTGGGTGATCCTGGGGGGTCCCTCCCAGCTCAGGATATTCTGTTCCACCCCCCTGCCATGGGCAAAAGCAAATCCCACCAGACCAGGCTGCTCAAGCTGGCCTTGAGCACTTCCAGGGATGCACAGTCCACAACCACCCTGGGCACTGCTTCTCACCACCCCTAGAGTAACAAATTTCTGCCTAATATCTCATCTAAACCTACACCTCCAGCTTTCCTGTCTTTTCATTGTCTTAGCTCCAATTAAAAAAATCACTTTTTTTTTTCTATCATAAGGAAAAACCAAGACTGGAATGCTTTTATTACTGATGAGGTACACCACCTGGATATGCAACTCTCCCTCACACTCAGCACCATGCCAGGTGTGCAAGCACATGCTGGAGGGAGAGCCAGGCACCTCCTCAGAGCTCAAGCAGCAGGATAAGCATGGAAATGAAGTGCATTGCCCATCACCAGCAGCCCAGGCAAGGCACAAACTCAGGATCAGAACTCTCTGCTTGGGAACACAGCTCTGGAGCTGCCCGCTTTTCACCATATTAATTTTATTGAAAAGGGAAATTTATATAAATAGCCCTCCCTCCCAAATTCTGTTTGTAATCTCAGTGAATAACTATTGCTTTAGGAGGGTGGAATTGCTGACTCCTTTATTTCTGAAAAATGTATTAGAAAACCTTCTCTTTATAAGAAAAAATGAGAAAAACAAAATCAATAGAGTATGAAGGAGCATGAAAAATGCATTTTAGAGTCTCTCTCTTTTTTTTTTTTTGGTCCAACGTTGCTTTCCTGTAAAGCTTCTGCAGAAACACACATTTAAATGTAAATGTTCTCAAAGTAAATGGGTAAGGATGGAAAAGATGAAGAGGAATCGTGAGCCTCCTGCAGCAGCTCCTTGGGACAAGTAATGCAATAAGCAGTGACAGGCCAGCATGGCACATGGGACTTCCCTGGCTCTTCCTGTGTCAGTGGGGATGTGCTCCTGCTGGAAGAGAGCAGGCTCTGCTGTTGCCCAAATCCCAGAATCAGACACTGGCTTAGGTTGGGAAGAGACCTTAAAGATCAGCCAGTCCCACCCCTGCCATGGCTGGGACACCTCCCACTGTCCCAGATTGCTCCAAGCCCTGCCCAGCCTGGCCTTGGGCACTGCCAGGGATCCAGGGGCAGCCCCAGCTGCTCTGGGCACCCTGTGCCAGGGCCTGCCCACCCTCACAGGGAACAATTCCCAATTCCCAATATCCCATCCAGCCCTGCCCTCTGGCAGTGGGAGCCATTCCCTGTGTCCTGTCCCTCCATCCCTTGTCCCCAGTCCCTCTGCAGCTCTCCTGGAGCCCCTTCAGGCCCTGCCAGGGGCTCTGAGCTCTCCCTGGAGCCTTCTCCTCTCCAGGGGAGCACCCCCAGCTCTCCCAGCCTGGCTCCAGCCCTGCAGCAGCTCCGTGGCCTCTCTGGACTGGCTCCAGCAGCTCCAGCTCCTTCCTGTAACAGGAGCCCAGAGCTGGGGGCAGCTCTGCAGGTGGGGTCTCACCTGAGAGAATCAAATCCCTCAGCTCCTCATGGCTACAAAGCTGAGAGTTGAGTGCACCACACTTTGAAGCTTTTGGGCAAAGCAGAATCTCACAACTCATCAGGATGGAAAAGAATAAAATCCAGGGAGTTGTCCCTCACCATAGACAAGAAAGCCTGTGGTCAAACACAGCAACAAAAAGATCCCCCCTCGGCTGTAATTCATAGATTTCCATACTTTTCCCTGAGTTGGAAAGGGACCTACAAAGATCATTGGGTCCAATATTTGGGCCTGCACAGGAGAATCCCAAAAATCCCACCCTATGTCTGAGAGCTTTCCTGTCACTGTCATATTTTCTGGAAAAATCCCTTGGCCAGGATTTCTTCTCCTGGGAAGCTGGAAGCCTCAGAATAAAAGGAAAATAATATGTCATTGCTTCTCTTGTTTTACTGCTTTGGGATGTGGTCTGGAGATTGTTTATCCAACAGGTGGTTGTTTGATTGCTTTCATGTGAATTGTTTTGACTTAATGACCAATCACAGTTAGGCTGTGTCAGGACTCTGGAAGCAGTCATGACTTTTCATCATCATTCTTTGTAACCTTCTGTCTGTATCCTTTCTCTATTCTTTAGTATAGTTTTAGTATAGTATTCTTTTATATAATATAATGTAATATAATGTAATGTTATGTAATATAATGTAATATAATGTAATATAATGTAATATAATGTGATATAATATA
>NW_005054459.1:1383326-1411698 GCF_000277835.1 Geospiza fortis | reverse complement strand
ATATAATATAATATAATATAATATAATATAATATAATATAATATAATATAATATAATATAATATAATATAATATAATATAATATAATGTAATAGCTTTCTGAGAGCATGGAGTCAGATTCTCAATTCATCCTTTGTCCTGGGCACCCCTGAAAATACCACACTTTCCAAACACTTCTGGCTGACCTTTGCCTGCCCAGACAGTTTTTGTCCTTCAGCAGAGCAGGTCAGAGCCAATCCAGTGCATGCCCAGCCCTGGCAACACACCATCCCATGGCATGGCCCAGGGTCCCTCCTCCAGCCCTTGCAGCCCTCATTAGCAGGCAGGAGAGGGAATTAACCCCCCCAGCTGCTTGGGCGGTATAATACCAGATCTAATTTCATAGACACCGTATCTAGGCCACAAGCCTATAATCAGAATAATACAGATGTGAGATGCAGATGTTCCCAGCGCCAGGCTGGGTGCATCCTGTTAGAGAGTGACTCAGTCTGGTGCTAAAGCTGAGCTAATACCGAGCTCCTGAGAGGATTAACAGACATTAACAGGGCATTATCCAACCATTAAACACACTTGGGATCGTGCTAGGCCGGCCCTAATGCTCCCCATGGTCATTCCCAGCAAGGTCAGGGATTCTGAGGGGTGCTGAGCTCCCTGGCTGCTCCTGAGCACAACCACACTCCATCCTTGCTAGCTGTCACTGTGGTTTTTTCTGAAAAATCCCTTCACCAGGACTTTTCTTCTGAGAAGCTGGGAAGCCTCAGAAAAGAAATGTAAACAATAATTATCTGATTGCTTGGAATGTGGTCTAGAGGTTGCTGACCAACAGGTGCATCTTTGGTTCCATGTGAATTGTTTTTAATTAATGACCAATTCCTGTCCAGCTGTGTCGGGACTCTGGTCAGTCATGAGTTTTTATTATTCATTCTTTTCTAGAATTCTTCTGATGTCTCCTTTCTCTTTATTTAGTATAGTTTTAGAATATAATATAATATAATATAATATAATATAATATAATATAATATAATATAATATAATATAATATAATATAATATAATATAATAATAGAATAGAATAGAATAGAATAGAATAGAATAGAATAGAATAGAATAGAATAGAATAGAATAGAATAGAATAGAATAGAATAGAATAGAATAGAATAGAATAGAATAGAATAGAATAGAATAGAATAGAATAGAATAGAATATATATCAGCCTTCTGAGAACTTGGAGTCAATTCTCATCTCTCACCTCGTCCTGGGACCCACAACACCACAACAACTGGTGACCACATGAGCATGTCCTGGAGAAAGGACATCCCCAGAGGGCAGGGATTTGGGGGATCCCAGCCCCAGGAGTGCTGCCTTGCTCCTGTAATGCCAGACACCTCTGCCAGAGCTGGCACCCAGCCCAGGGAGGAAGGAAAATTGGTTTTTTGGATAAGCCAATATGCTCAGGTGGTGGCAGCTCTAAGGCTGGCACAATTCCTGTCCCACCTGGCAGAGACAGGCTCACACTGAGAGGATGAGAGGAAATGGCTGCAGGTCATGCCAGGGGAGGTTTAGATTAGAAAAAAATTATATTAGGAAAATTTTCTTCATGGAAAGAATTGTCAAGCTTTGTAACACTGCACAGGGATGTGGTGGAGTTACCATGGATGGAAGTGTTCAGCAAACACGTGGATGTGGCACCAGGCGACATGGGTTAGTGGTGAACATGGTGGGGCTTGGTTAATGGTTGGCCTTGATGATCTTAAAGGTCTTTTCCAATCTTAGTGATTCTGTGATTCCCTGATCAGCTTGGATGAAAAGAATCAGACATTATTTCCTGGCATCTCCAGAAGAAAGTGGAGAAAATGTGTTCCTGCAGAAGCAGGGGGAGAAAACATGTTCCTGCAGAAGCAGGGGGAATATTTTCCTTTGGAACCAGAAGCAGACAAAGGCAGAGGACAGAAGATGGGAAGCAGTGACTGTTAAGGCCATTCCTCACTCATTTCCCTCATTACCACAGGAAGGGAGAAGAGGCTTCCCAAAGGATTTGTTCATAAGGCTCCTCTCATGAACAGTCTAAAGAATTACTCCCCACTCCAGACTAATTTTGCAGTGCACAAGCCTCCACATTTCTCCAGTAACCATAGACCACGAAGAAACCTTGTAATGTGAGAACTGAACCACCCAGACCAAATACTCAGCCCTTCACCTGCTGGTAGGAAATATCAGGGTTCAGTCCCATCAGAACTGGGGGCACAATACGAAACTTGTAATTCCAGAGCCCAAACAAGCACTGCTTTAGCAAAAGGGATAAAATCCCATCAGGCAGCAGTGGGAACAGGCTGGTATTATCCTGGTTTCCCAGGCAGGAAGGATGTGCCTCAGCCAGCACAGAGCACCCTAAAGAAAAGAATCTGAAACCCTCCCTGGCCAGCAATTGTTGCATTGACCACTTCACCTGGTTTATCATCATACACTGCTTTTTCCTTCTACCTTTATTCAGGTCTTTCAGCACCTATCTCGCAAGATTTATTGACTGAACATCTATGAGGTTTTCTCTTCCTTACTTGGCTCTGAAGGAAGGGGGGAAAAAAAACCTCTCTTGAAATTATTTGTATTCTTCCATATAATACCTCTTTCAGAGACCCATCAGAAAAGTCCTTTACAAGCGAGGAAATAGCCAATATTTCAGAATCTGCAGCGAGGCGCTTCAGCTAAGCTCACTTTATTGTAAAATTAGATGTCATTGTGAGAAGTACCCATATAAATACAAGTGCAAAGGGCCCTTGTGCTAATGCAGGAGCCAGGGTAACAATGTGCTATTTCTACCTGTCTGCAAAAAACTTCCCTTGATAGCTTTGCCCATATAATACACAGCATATTTACATCCAGCATTAAATAAATATTATGCAAAGAGTACCGCGCTCTAATATCCAAGTGTATTTATGAAAAGCTAAATTATATTGCTGAGTTTATTTTAGCCCTAGAAAGCCCCGTGGGGAAAAGATATTGTGCATCTTAAAAGGTAAATGTAAGCTCTTCAAGAGAAAGGAGCCTTTACTGGAAGCAGCACATTGTACCTGGGTAAATCTTGGAGCAATTACACAGCAAAGTTTTCTTTGATGAGGCAGAGATGTGATGACATGTAATTACTTTTTCAATGCTGCACTGTGTGTTTATCAAAATGTTAATGCAAGCATAATAACAGGCTGTATGTTTGTGCCGAGAATGTCAGAGCCTCCAGATGTCAATCACATCTGAAAATAAAATTGCAAATAAGTAGGAAGGCTTGATGGCACAAGTGACAGCCCGGTCCTCGGGCGGCTGACAGGCACCAGCTCCCTCTCCCCGGGTGCTTTGTCACTGTAATGCACCTAATGGAACAGAGATTCCTTCTATTAACCCAAATGGAACAGCCTGGCTCCAAAGTGAGCTAAGCCATGCATGGCCACGGACACGGGGAGGCTGCTAATGAGCACTTCTGTAGGCAAAGTTTGATGGGTTTCTCATTTCTGCCATCCCCCTCATTCTGTGCCGACCAGCACAGGAATTCCTGGGCTCCTGCTGCACAAAAACAACCTGGAGCAGCTGCACTCCCAGGCGAGGACGGAGGGCTGGAGCCTGCCAGATGAGCCCACAGCACCCTGAGAGCCAGCAGCCATCCCACAGCATCCACAGAGCACTGCAGGCAGCAGCCCCATGACACTGATGATGCCTTTTGGGCTACCCAAAACCAGAGGCCAGACAAAATTAAGGGAATAAAAAGTAGTTATGTTTATTGAAGGGTCTTCAGGTTCATTTAGGGCAGATGAAGCCCCCCAGGGGCTGCACCCAAAAATGGACAATGGGTCACAGATTTTCACACTTTTATAAGTTTGGAATTTTATAAGTTTGGTCCATTTGCATACTGGGGTTAATCTTCCAATTACAGCTTCAGGTAATGAAGTCATTTACCCCAATTTACCCCATTTGCTCCTCCCAACTCACTTTTGTTTACATTTTTGGGGGCTTGAAGCAGTGAGGTGTTCTTGATTCCAGGCCTGGAGAGGAATTATTGTGTCTGCCCAAAATGGGGAAGCAGCAGCTCCCACTGTGTGTGGAGTGTAGAGTTCTACACTAAAGAGCTGCAGGATTACAAATAGATGAAAAATACAAAAGCTAAAATCCTGAGGCATCAATACAATCACAGAATCATGGAATGCTTGGCTGGGAAGGGACCTTCAAGCCTACCTCGTTCTACCCCCTGCCATGGGCAAGAGCAAATCCCACCAGACCAGGCTGCTCAAGCTGGCCTTGAGCACTTCCAGGGATGCACAGTCCACAACCACTCTGGGCACTGATTCTCACCAGACTTGTAGTAACAAATTTCTGCCTAATATCTCATCTAAATCTACACCTCCAGCTTTCCTGTCTTTTAATTGTCTTAGCTCCAATAAAAAATTCACTTTTTTTTCATAGTAAACAAAAACCAAGACTGGAATGCTTTTACTGGTGATGAGGTGCAGCACCTGGATGTGCAACTCTCTCTCACACTCAGCACCATGCCAGGTGTGCAAGCACATGCTGGAGGGAGAGCCAGGCACCACCTCAGAGCTCAAGCAGCAGGATAATCAATGGGATGAGTGGGCAGAGAGCTTTGGGAGAACATGCTAATAGAGCCAGGGAAGATGATGTCAGGATGGGAATAATGCTCCCTGGCCTTCTCAAAGCTCCCTGCCCCGGGAAAACAGCAACCATGGAGAGTGGAGCAGCAGCATTTGGGTCCAAACATCTTGAAGGCGGCCTGAGCATCTTGGAAATACAGCTGACAGTTGCTTGGCAACCGCGGTTACAGAAAGATTTTCCAAGTAAGCAGCAGGCAGAGGGAAGTTTAGCATCACAGGCAGTCGATAATCCCAGTTTGCAGTGGGCGAGAGGAGTGCGAGGGGAATTTCTAACAACCCCCTCCCCAAAATAGAGCAGACACCTCGTGGGGATGCACGTGAGGCCATTGGATCAGGAGCAAGGGGAGAGGTAGAAGGCAGTGACAGAGAAGTTGTGTCTCTTTCCAAGTGGGTGACAAAAGAACCTGGAGTCAGGATGGGACACGAAACAGGAGGAACCAGGATGGGACTCCAAAGACAGGAGTCAGCACAGGGCTCCAACAAGGAGGAGTCAGGACGGGATTCCAAAAAGGAGGAGTGAGGATGGGACTCCAAAGAGGAGGAGTCAGGATGGGACTCCAAAGAGGAGCCTCTTTGCTCTGCAGACCCCCTCCCCTACCCACCTCTAGCGCAGTACAGTCAAGAATTTTGGATTTCAAGTCTTTGTATATCACAACCATAAGCACAAGCAGTGTTTTGAGAGCAGGGGGCTCCTGCCTTTCAGGAGGGATGGAATAGTCAGCTGACAGCAGGAAAGCATCCACCCAACTCTCTAACAAATGGAGACAGCACTACTGACACCATCAAAACAGCCAACGAGTCTCACTTGAGCAAATACACTGAAAAAAGGGGGAGGAAATAGCAAAGTTCATGAATTTGCCATGGTAAGCAGCTTAATCCTCAACAAAAGAAAATAGGGAATAACCACTTGTTGAGGGAAGATGTGCCATGTGCTGATTCCAGGCTGGACAAAGCACTGAAACATTGGTTTCATTTATCCTTCCAGCATGGTGACAAAACTGCTTAGCAGAAAATTATTGCCTTCAGAGGGCTGCTGGCGACGGCTGACTGAGCTGATGATGTGAAAATCACACCTCAGATCAGTATGCAAAAAACCCCAACAGAATGGAATAATAATAATGAAAAACCCCAAACCAGCTTTTCCTCTCCCCTCCCTTGTTTCTCCTCCCCATTCCAAGAGTGCTTGGCCACAGCCCTTTGGTGGATCCCCGCACTAATGCCTGGGATCTTTAACCTTTGCATTTGCCACTCAGCAGCTGAAAAATGAACCCTCTTTTTTCCCCCTCTGTTTTTAGAGTAGCTTTGGGAGCTGCCAGCAAACTGAGTGTCATTTGGACACTGACATGAGACTCAGAGTGCTGTAAGAATTCACCGGGGCTTTGCGAAGGAGGTCATTGTCATCATCCTCATCATCATCATCATCATCATCATCATCATCATCATCCTCAACGCCACCTTGGGAGCATCCGAGTTAATGTTTGGAGTCCTGCTTAACTGGCTTCTTGCAAGTTGAGCCTGCAACATGACAGCCTCACTACCCTGCCTAAAAATAAAGGATAAATTCCAGCGAGGCGCCTCTGGGAAGCTGCAGCCAGCGCGAGGGATCTGAGATGTGTCTGACAAGGCAAGATCTCGCCTTCCTCAAAGCAAGGGCCTTACAATGCAAAATGTATTTATATTTTGGTGCTGCTTTCCAAAGCAGGTGTTAGATAATTCAGTAATTAGTATGCACATCTAACTTCATTGCAGCCTCTGTTGATCTCTCAATTAGAGTTAGCTGGGTCCTCTGAAGTTTGCAGTAGTTAATTAGAGCATTATTGAACAGCCAGGCTCGGCGGGAGAGCTCTGCCAGCAGCTGCTGGCTCCAGCTCACACAGTCCTGACCCCCTCATGCCCATGGAGGGGTGGGGATTCTGACCCACACTGCTGTGGGCACCCCCTGCCACACCAGTGGGTTGGGAATAGATCATCCTACAGGTTTCTTCCAACCCAAACCAGTCAGGGGTTCTATAAGATAGCCCCGTGAAGCTCTGCATGCTGCCATTAATAACCGGGGGGAAAATGGGGTACAACAAACAATCTAATCCAGCACTAGTGAGATCAACAGGGAATAAAAAACCCCATCCCTACAGGTTTCAGTGTAGAACTCAGACCCAACAAGGCAGGGAGCACAGAGAGGGGGAGTTTAACAGTGGAATGCAACACAAAAAGGAAGCAACACATGCTGGAACACATACTGGAAATGCTTTCATAGATTGATGGGATCACAGACTGGTTTGGGCTGGAAGGAGCCTCAAAAGACCCTCTTGTTCCACTGCCTGCCATGGGCAGGGACACCTTCCACTGTCCCAGGCTTCTCCAAATCCCATCCAACCTAGCCCTGGACACTGCCAGGGATCCAGGGGCAGCCACAGCTGCTCTGGGTAACCTGTGACAGGCTCTCCCCACCCCCTCACAAGGAAGAATTTCTTCCCAATATCCCATCTAACCCTGCTGTCTGACAGTGGGAGCCATTCCCTGTGTCCTGTCCCTCCATCCCTTGTCCCCAGTCCCTCTCTGGCTCTCCTGGAGCCCCTTCAGGCCCTGCAAAGGGCTCCAAGGTGTCCCTGGATCCTTCTCCAGTTTGTGAGCCTCTGAATACCTGAGCAAACCACAGCCAGTAGTTTGAAACCCAGCACCCAGTAAATAATTGAAGGTGTCATGTCAGCTCCTGAAACCTGTTTTTGAGAAGCTCCTGATAATCACTGAAGTGCAGCTTAGCATTTATCCTATAAATATTAGAGGAGGCGTGTGTGTACATCATTTCACATTCCAAAGCGAGCCTGTGAGCTGAACTTTAGGGAAATCCATGGGAAGAAAACATGAAGCACGGAGAGGCACGCCATGCGACATGATCAAAACCAGGAGGTTTTTCAAACACTTGTCTCAAACACAGCTGATGATTTTTACAAGAGCTTCCTGCAGAAACGCCGGTCTTCGGGGACTTGGCAGAATGTATTGTCCAGGTCCAAGGTAAATAAACACCCTAAAAGGCAGCGCCCATGGGAATCTCTTGGAGACTCCAGAAATTTCCTTCTGGGGGATTACAGACTTTGATATGGATGCAGAACAGATGTGGGGCCATGGCAACGCTGCTGAGCCAGACCCAGAAACCCAGAAAGCAGCAAAACGCAGAGCTTTGAGGCAGCAAAACTCCTGCAAGCCTTGAGAAAAGAACCCACGTTTGATGCACATCCCCAGCCAAGCTCCAGGGCTGCCTCCCAAATTCCCAGAATCACCAGAGGATGCCACCTGTTGAGAAGCCCCATTAGCAGGGACAAAAGGCCCACGTGGCACATTAGGAGCTCCAACACCTGCTATTAGGAGCAAGTTCCTTTCCAGGTGGCTTTATCACTGACCTCCAGATGGAGGTGAGCTCCACGGAAGGCTCTGAGCAGGGCTCGGGGAGAGGCATAAACAAAAAAGCCATGTTTTGAAAAATTAAGGAAGCAATTTAGAAGTGGATAATTAGATCTCCTTTTCGTGCTGCACTGGGAAAATTAAATTACTTTTTTATGAAGGTGTGTGTATCAGCTCTGAGAGCATTGGAGGGAAAGATTATTTTTCTAATATTCCTTCTCCCTCCTCCCGTCCCAATTCTCCAGCTCTCTGCTCCTCACGCATCCAAGGAAGTGGCACTTGTAGCCTTCAGCTGTGGCAGGCGTTCATCTCCAATAATTGCGTTTGCTGCATAAATTGCCAGTGACACGGAGAATAAAATTAGTTTAAAATGAACCCAAATGGCAAATCTCAAACAAGTATCAGATGGAAGAACTCATTAATCCTCATTTCAAAACAGGCAGAGTGTTGGGGTGGTTGAGCTGGCCCCAAGCCTGGTGGGAGGGTGGGTTCTCTTTGGAGATGGTGATGGAGCTCAGTGAGGTGGACCAGACTTTAACAGAGGTTCTGGTCAATGTGGAACTGCTGCCTGTCGAGGCACTGATTTCACTCTGCTCAGAAAACCCTCCCCACAACCCCACCATGAAGAAGGAGCAGGTGGGCAGCTCCACCTTGCACAGCCCAACTCTTCTCAGGAGAAAAGAAACTCATCCAAGCCCCTCAGCTGGCCATGAACCACATCCCACCAGGCTCCTTCTGCCTGGCAGCAGCTACTTGAGGGGAATGCTACAGCCTCACTGGGATGGGCACTCACAGAATCACAGAATTGTTAAGGTAAAAAAAGAATGTTCAGATCATCAAATGCAACCATCAACTCAACACCAGCACCATGTTCACCCCCAGACCATGTCCTCATGTGCCACATTCACACATTATCTGAACACTGCCAGGGAGGCAGGCTCTGCCTAGGCAACCCTTAGGGTGAAGAGACTTTTCCCAATATCCAATCTAAACCTCCCCTGGTGCAGCTTGAGGTGGTTTCCTCGCATCCTATCATTTGTTCCCTGGGAGCAGAGCCTGGCGCCCCCGGCTGTCCCCTCCTGGCAGGAGTTGTACAGAGCCACAAGGTCCCTCCTGAGCCTCCTTTTCTCCAGGCTGAGCCCCTTCCCAGCTCCCTCAGCCTCTCCTGGGGCTCCAGACCCTTCCCTGGACAAGCTCCAGACCCTCAATGTCCTTCCTGTGGTGAGGGCCCAGAACTGGACACAGGTTCAGAGGTCCCTCAGCAGTGCTCAGTGTCAAGGGACAGTCACTGCCATGGTCCAGTGCCCACACTGGAGCTGGCACAGCCCAGGGGCCATTGGTCACTTCCCCACCTGGCTCATGTCCAGCCACTGCTGACCATCATTGCCAGGCCCTTTCCCACTTCCCAGCCCCTCCACCCCAACCTGGAGCTCTGCAGAGGGCTGGTGTGACCAAGGGCAGGACTTGGCACTTCACTCTGGACTCACACACACTTTGCCCTCGCACTCAGAGGTTTTGGCCCTGCCTGGCCCTGGACAGAGATCCTGGATCGTGTCCCCACCGTGTCCATTCCCAATGCTGGGTTGCTGAGCTGCTTTTGCTGACTTTCTTTAATGAGGTTTATTGTTTGCACTGCATAATTTTCAAAGGCATGTCACCCACTTGGAGATGGCCCTCAGATCTCCAGCTCGGGGAGGGGGAGGGTCCTTTGAAGCCGCAGTCATTAATTCAGGAGCTGGTTTCTGCAGTTAAGAGCACACGTGTTTGAAGCACACAGAAGCCACCGTGGAGACATGAGAGAGGTGTCCCATGATACTGCACATTAGACAGAGCTATTATAAAACTGCCAGGCCTGCCGTCCTTCCCTGCTTTGTAACTTCCCTCCAGATATCAAAAAAAATTTGTCTAGAATATCAAAATATCACTGTCTGGCTCTGATGATGATCTTAGTACTAAAGACCACATGGAACAAAGATTTCACTTTAATTATCAGCAGATCCATTTCTCCTAACCCCGTTGTTGAAAATGAAAGAAAACCAAAACAAATCACAAGCAAACAATAAAAAAAACCTCTCAAAATTTCATGCAGACAGCTGGGAAACTGAAATGTTGTGAAGCTGAGAAGTGAATGTGTTCATAAGCCAGGAATGCAGACAGGCACAGTTTTGTTTTTAACATTCTCAGTGGCTTTCCACCCCTTTACTTGTAGTTCCAGTAGAAAGAAAACTGTCCTGGTCACACCACGGCTGTTCCTGATGCTGTCACCCTTGGTTTCCTCCTGAACTCCAAGCCTGCCTTCCTGTACATGTGGACTCATCAGTGAGGCAGGATGAAGACAAAATTATTCTCTTTATTAAGAGAGTAATTTATCACCTGTGTACATGAAAATAGCCAGAGCACAGCCTCCTGCAGAGATTATTCCTTGGTCAACCTGTCTCTTATTCTTGGCTTATCCAAAGAGACTGATGTTCCAAAAGTTTTAGCTTTGAGGAGAGGACTCGCAGGTGCTTGGGGATAAAAGCCTCAGCATTTCTCTTTATTTTCCCTATATTTCTTCCCTTTATGTTCTTTTTATGAGTTGCATCAGGAAGGTTTAGATTAGGGAACATTTCTCTGTGGAAAGAGTTGTCAAGCACTGGCACCGACTGTCCAAGGCAGTGGTGGAGTCACCAAACCTGGAAGTCTTCAAAGGACAGGTGGAGGTGGCACTTGAGGCCATGGTTTAGTGGTGAACAGAGAATTACAGAATTATTGAGGTTGGAAAAGACCTCCAGGATCATCGAGTCCAACCTATGCCCATTGCCCACCTTGTCACCAGCCTGGAGCACTGAGTGCCACCTCCAGGCCCTCCTTGGACACCTCCAGGGGTGAGGACTCCACATCTCTCTGGGCAGCCTCTTCCAGTGCCTGAACACCTTTTCCCATGGAGAAATTCCTCCTGATGTCCAACCTGAACCTCCCTTGGTGCACCCTGAGGCTGTTTTCTCTCATTCTGTGCTTGTCCCCTGGGAGCAGAGGTCTCTCCCATGGTGCTGGCACTGGACTGATTGTTGGACTTGTCTTGGAATATTTTCCAACCCAAACAATTCCAAGGTTGTTGGCAGCACAGGTGAAGGCTCTGACCCCAAATCCATGACTGCAGCCTCATGCAGGAATTCCTTTTTGGCAGAGCCACCGCTGGCTGGAGGAGCTCCCCTGAGGTTTCACCCAGACTCCAGCAGCGGGACCCCACCTCACAAAGGACACTGGAGAACCCAACAGGCACAATCCCCACTCAAAAGCCCTCTTTACATTCAGCAGACAACAAGAGCCACATTAACAAGCTGCCAGTGAAGGAAACCAAGCTGCTGCTGCTCATTATGGCAGGAAACTTCTCCCCCTGCTCCAACACGGGCGCAGCCTCGGCATTGCTGGCCCCGTATCACTCAGGCATTTATTTTTATATACCTCAGCAATATGTAGCAATTAGCAGAGGTAACACTAATTAGATGTTACATTGTAATGCAAGTCCCTCTAAACTTAAGTCATAACATACCTCTCTCCTAATGACTGCAAGGTCATTTTGGTATTCCGCATAATTGCTTGGATGCTAATGAATCGTTTGCTATGCATGGGAACATCCCGGCTTTTCCCTGGGTGGTTTTCACCATTTACCAGTGGACACTTGCTGTAAATTGCTGCCGAGCCTAATGTGGTCTTGAAGAAGCCACCTAAGCACCCCGATTAATTGCAGCGTTTGGTGGCTCCCAGGAAAGCAAGACCCCATGGCAAACGTGCTCCAAGGGCAGGGAAACGCTTGTTTGAAGGGATTACTTTGAGATTACAATGGCATGAGACTCCAGGAAGCAGAAAACCTGAATTTCCTTTGTGCCTCGTAATGGAAAAAGCTGGAAGACAACAGGCTTACAGGCAGCTTAGTGCTGTTGCTGTGTCTTTTCCATCATCTATGTCCTAATCCCCTTAGGACCCAGCATGGAACCACGCCATATCAGGATCCCACACTTTGACTCCTTCAGTTTCCCAATCTGCTGCCACCATCCAGAGCTGAAAAAAAAAATGGCAATGGCAGCATTGAGCAAAAGTAAATTCATTTAAAAATTTGAAAACAACATTCATGGGCTTAATAATTAGCTTTTTAATTAATTTCCTATTCTCCTCTAATTAGTCTGCTTGCAAAGAAAAATTATAAGAGCTGTAATTGTTTTACTAAAAGCAACTGGATTATTCCAAGACTGAAACCATGCATGCCATAGGCAGTGGGAATAATGGGAGCCCCAGGCTCAGACCTGTTGATTTGGGGAAGGCACCATGGTCCCTGCACAGCTGGGCTCTGATGGGATCTCATGGTTTGGAGCACAGAGCATTGCTGCTGGAATTCACCCAGGTAAAGGCACTGCCCAGCCTGCAAAATGTGCAACAACTCAGTCCAGGACTGACCTCACTTCCAGGGACTTTCCTGAAGCAAAACCCAAAAGAAAATCTGTGTCCTGTCTTCAGCACAGAATGGGAACAGAATCCCAGAATGGTTTGGGTGGGAAGGGACCTCAAAGCTCATCCCATTCCAGTGCCCCGCCACGGGCAGGGACACCTTCCACCATCCCAGGCTGCTCCAAGCCCTGTCCAACCTTGCCAGGAATGGAGCAGCCACAGGGGCTGCCCACCCTCCCAGGGAACAATTCCTCATTCCCAATATCCCATCCATCCCTGCCCTCTGGCAGTGGGAGCCATTCCCTGTGTCCTGTCCCTTCATCCCTTGTCCCCAGTCCCTCTCCAGCTCTCCTGGAGCCCCTTCAGGCCCTGCCAGGGCTCTGAGCTCTCCCTGGAGCCTTCTCTTCTCCACTCTGAACAGCCCAGCTCTCCCAGAATTTCCATGATGGGAAACTGCATCAAATCAGGAGGGAGGGAAGAGTGTAAAGAAGTTTTGAACCTCTGGCTGGAGGCTGGGTATGACAGACAATAAAATCAGATTGAACAAATGACTCACGATTTATCTCCTGAACTTTGATCACTTACTAAAAATCCTAGGAGAAGCCATGCTGGGATGCATTTTCCAGGGCCCCAGAATCAATGCCTGCAGTAACTAAAGCACTTTAACATTAGCTGGAAAGAGCTGCTGCCATTCCAGGCTCTGCAGTGCTCAGTCTTTAAGCTTTGAGCCTTCCTTTCTGCTGGAGTGGCTGGATGGATCCAGCCTGGCTGTTGCCACAGGGTCACAAAGTCCAGCAGAAGCTGGAAGCATCTCCTTGCATAAATCAAGGGGCTTGAACTTGCCGAGAGAAATTTGCCAACAGAGGAAAACACACTGAAAGCAGATGGAAGAAATCCTCCGACCCCGACTACAAGTCCCTGGAGCAGAGGCTTTGTGATTTTAAAAGCAATTTAGGCAGATTTCCCTGCCTGTTTGGATAGGAAGGCAGGGGCAGGTAGGCAGCTAAATCCCTCAGACCACTTCCTGCATCCCAACCCGCGTCTTTAGCGTGACTTAAGCCAAGACTGTGCACTCTGCAAACGCCAAAATCATCACGGCAGCAGGATTTTGAAATTCAAAAGAGCCCTCTTTGCAACCCGCCGAGCTGAGGGAGTTGAGAGGCGGCTCTGTTGCTGCGCTGGGTCTGAGTGCCGAGGAGAGGGTGCTGCAGTGGATTTGTTGGTTGAGAGAACAGTCTATTCTCATGCTCAGATAATGCAGAAATAAAGTGCATTTGTAACAGACAACAAAAGGATTATCCCCCATTCATTTCAAAGCACCTTTCATTCCACTCAGGGATTACATTTTCCTTTACTTATCTTGCAAATGGTTTTTCATAAGAGAGCGTGGCTTATGGCAAATACCAAACTGTGGTTGGGACAATGGGATGTGTTCTGCAGAAGAGAGATCCCGCTCCCAGCACAGCTCCCTGCTGTAATCTACTGCCTCACAAGGACCACTCTTCTCAAGAGCAGAGGCAGATCAGCTCAGAAACCTTGGCACACTTCAGATTTGGGGGAAGTTTCTTACAAGTGCAGCTTCAGCACTCAAATCTTGTCGCTGGAGAAGAACAACAGAGCTTCGCGCTTCTGTCGGGTCCATCTGCCCAGAATCTCAAAGCACTTCTGCAAACACAAATCCCATCCAGTAAACAAAATCTAACCCTGCATGGCTTCTTGGCTTGCTGGAAAGCAATTGCTTCTGCAGTTCTCTGTGTCTGGGAAACTGGTGCACCACAAAAAATTCAACTCACACACAGGAGAATCCAGGGCAGAGACTCACCAGAGCCTGGTGCTATCACCACACATCCCCTTTTCCAGTGAAAATCCAAGAGGATTGAGAAGATGACTTGTGACCATGTTCACAGGGCTCTTAGGATGAGGGAAGAGATGAGGATCTGACTCCATGTTTCAGAAGGCTTGATTTATTATATTATGATATATATTACATTAAAACTATACTAAAAGAATAGAAGAAAGGATTTCATCAGAAAGCTAGCTAAGAATAGAAAAAGAAGGAATGATAACAAAAGCTTGTGTCTCAGACAGAGAGTCCGAGCCAGCTGACTGTGATTGGCCATTAATTAGAAACAACCAACATGGGCCAATCACAGATGCACCTGTCGCATTCCACAGCAGCAGATAATCATTGTTTACATTTTGTTCCTGAGGCCTCTCAGCTTCTCAGGAGGAAAAATCCTAAGGAAAGGATTGTTCATAAAAGATGTCTGTGACAATGACTCTGCTCCAAAAAAGACTCAACACTTCAACCATCAACACCAAACTACTGGCACTGGCAAGAGCTGGTTCCACCCAAATCAGCAATTCCCATCTCATCCACTCAAAGACTTAAGATTTTACAGACTGTGAGAGAAGTTTGCTTGGTCTCAGCCCAGATGTGAGCAGTGAGTTGGGAATACCAGAGTTGGGCTCTGCAAGCCAGAGAAGCAGGTTAAGGGAGGTGCAACTCACTGGTTACAACTGTCATGCCTCTTTCTGCCTCCCACTAACACAGAATACAGAGTTTCTCAAAAAGAGAAACCAAAAAAACACACAAAAAAACCCAGCCAAACAAAAAACAATGTGGGGATGCAGCGAGCAGGTGCTGTCTGTAAATCAATGACTCTTGGAGAGTTATGATTGATTGGAGCTGGGGAGGGGACACCTTTCCATGTCTGAAAGACAGATAGTCCCTGCTTGCTCCATCTTAGCTTTCCAAATAAAAATTGAGAAGAACACAATGCTTGCCATTACGGTGTCACTCAGCCAAAAAATAACCCCCCATGTTTGTCAGCCCCCAGCCTAACAGAAAGCATTCAGTTATCTCTCCTGTCCTGCTGTTGCTGATAAAGGAAATTACAGCATCATCGAGGAGCTGGAGGAGCAGCCCTGCTCTCCACTGCTGCTCCCTCGTGATTTATTCCTCGTGGCTGCCCTCAGAACCCCCAAAATGCTGGTGTGTATTTCTCTGTCCCCAGAGAGATAACAGTGCCACAGGAGCATAAACACCACTGCTGGCAGCATTGGGTTTTCCCACTGACCTGTGAGCTGCTCCTTTCCAAAGCCAAAGGCAGAGTCATATAGGGGACATGGAATTAGGGGAAAAGTGGGAAAACATCCCATGAGTGTGGAGAGCTGGTCCCCACAGTCATGCATTGATTCCAGCAAGCCCAGAGTCCCCAGTGCAAACCGTAGCTGCAGGCAGGAGCTGATCACAATTGGCCCCGTTTGCCTTCTCATTGATCAGCCACTTTCAGCTCTGTGTTTATGGAACTATTTGGTCTCGTATAAGACCTATGGGGCTCCCCCTCTTCCTCCCCCTTCCTTCTAATGGATTGAAATTTTTAAAGGAAAGAAGAAATCCAGACAATACGACCACACTGCAAATCAATGCATCTTGTGGATAATAATACCTGAGATTTATGTAACGCTTAATGTTTGCAAAGTGTGCTGGAAAAAATAAATTAACCTGCAGAACTGCATTGCAATAGGGACATGTCATCATCCAGCTGTGTCTTGGGGAGGAGCAGAATCACAGGGATTCAAACAAGGAGAGTTTGAACTGATGCTGTTTTAACCACCGGCCTGGGCTGTCCTGAGGACCCTGCATTGATCTCTGCAAGTTGCACAAATGAAGAGATTGTGCTACAGATGCCCAGCAGCACTTGCTTGAGTCAGGAGACCAAGGTTTAAATCTTGCTAAAGACCAAACCCATGAGAAAATACCCAGAGCACTGGAACCCTTGGATGATTCAACAGATCCTTGGGTCATGGCCAAAGTCAGGACCTCGTTTAAAACCATCCAGGCCTGGAACAAACAAAATGCCAAAGGTGGCTTGGCTTCAACCCTGAAGCTGGGGAAAAATGTGAAGTTGGGGAAAGGTCTGGAGGGTTAGTCCTATGAAAAGGAGCTGGTGAGGGAGCTGGGAAGGGGCTCAGCCTGGATCAAAGGAGGCTCAGGGGGCCCTTGTGGCTCTGCACAGCTCCTGCCAGGAGGGCACAGCTGGGGGGTCGGGCTGTGCTCCAGGGGACAGGGACAGGAGCAGAGGGAACGGCCTCAGGCTGGGCCAGGGAAAGTTCAGGCTTGAGATCAGAAGGAATTTCTTCACTCAAGGAGTTGTGATGCACTGGCAGGGGCTGCCCAGGGAGGTTTGGAGTGTCCATCCCTGGAGGTGTCCAAGCGCTCTGGGCTGTGTGACAAAGTTGGGATCGGGCACAGGTTAGATCCAATGACCTGGGAGGTCTTTTCCAACCCAGGTCAATGATTCTGGGATTCTCTGAAGGAACAACAGACAAACACCAGCACAAAAGGTGCTCAAACTATCCAGGCTGGTTCCTGGGCTCACGAGGCAGTGGTGCAGCAGAAAATCCCTTTTGCACCTTTGCCAAAAGCTGGTAACTCCATCCAGACACACCTGTACCTACGGGAGCAGCTGGAGCATCCATGGGTGTCCAGGTAGATGTTCCACACTGCTTCATGGCAAAGTCCTGACCTCCTGGATGGAGGCTGAGCCTGGGCCCTGGGAGGGGCTCCAAGCTCTCCCCAGAGCCTTCACTTCCCCAGGCTCTCCCAGCATTTCCATGATGAGAAACTGCCTCAAAGCAGGAAGGAGGGAAGAGTGTAAAGAGTTTAACAACCTTGCTGCCTTCTTGGCTTGGGAACTGTGCCTCAGTGCTGATGTGCATATCCCAGGCATGGAAAAGCACCACATCCCTCCCTCCTGCCTGCAGAGCTCCCTGTCCCAGGAGAGGCAGCAGGAGAGCCCTCCCATCTGTAAACACGGGATCAATGTGCTTGCCAGAAGATGGATTATTTGTGCAGATGTTGGTGCTCTTCAGAGTAGTTTCCATGTGAAGGTGAACAGAAGCACAGAACACTTCAGCAAAAGCTCATTTAATTCTCATCATTACCAGGTCCCTAATGCATAATTGATCCTTAAGCCCGTCGGATAACTCCAGCTCCAGCAGCTGCAGCTCCCAGGGATGGAGTCCTGCCTGCACCCAGGAGGGCCCCTGACTTAGCCTGGAAATGGGGCTGTGTGTTCTATTCACCATCTGTCAGAGCTGGGGCAGTTATCCTCTGTTCATGGGGCAGTTTTCTTTATCTCTCCCACAGCCAATCCTCCCTCCAGGAGATCTCTGCTGTCCATGGGCCATTAATTATTAATTATCTTCTGTTCATGGCCAGTGAGTGTCTCTGCATGGCTGATCCAATTCCATCATCCCATGGGGAGATGCTGCGCCCAGGGGAGGAGCCAAGCATTCCTACCTGGATCCAATCTGAGCTTTGGGACACCCCAGCAGCCTTTGCCCCCTGCATTGCCAGAGGAGCAGCTTTCGGCTGCCCTGCATTGCCAGAGGGAGCCCAGGCCCATCTGCAGCAGCCCTGGAGCTGCAGAGGAAAACTCCCCCCTTGTGCAGGATCCCTGCTCCAGCAGCAGCACAGCTGGCACTGCAGGAGGGCTGAGCCCCCATGGGATGGGGCTGTGCCACCCCTGACACACAGGGGGCAGGGCCTGTCTGACTTTGGCAGTGATGTCTTGCATTACTGCGTTTTTATTTTATTTTTTATTTTCTTCCCTAATAAAGAACTGTTATTCCTGCTCCCATATCTTTGCCTGAGAGCCTCTTAATTTCAAATTTACAACAATTCAGAGGGAGGGGGTTTACATTTTCCATTTCAGGGGAGGCTCCTGCCTTCCTTAGCAGACACCTGGCTTTTCAAACCAAGACACTCCCAGAGAGCACAAACAGTTCCAGTGAGAGGGGAAAGCCACAGCTCAAGTGCAGGACAGCTGGAATCGATACAGCTCCCACAGCCCTGGGGCAAAGCCTCTGCTCTTCCCTGCTCTAGCCCCACACACATTCCAAGTTCAGAGCTCTGGTGAGAATGGAAGCTCCCAGCTCCACACTCCAGGGAGCTGCATTTGGCTCTGAATTGGAAAATTTGGAATTGAACCTTTCCTAGGGTTTCGCTCCCCAGTTTTGCTGGAAGAATACTTCTGCTGAAAGCTATTTGGGTTTTGATTAGTTTGGGTTCTGTTTCTGGCCTAATCTAAGAGTTCTGTGTGCTGTAACCCAAGGCTAAACCTATCCTCAGGTGGAATTAAACCCAAGGCCAAGGCTTTTTGCTCAGTTTTGATGATGAGCACAATGCTGGCTTGGGATGCACCAAAAATGTCAAGGTTGGCTGAGCACTAATAACAGAAGGTTCGTAGGCTCCCTCTGCTCTGATGGTATTGATGGAAATCAAATCCTTCAGAAGCCAAGAGCTGCTCCCATCAGTGTCTGTACATAAAACACCTCCATGGACTTACTCCTGGTCTGTTCTCTGGCATAGCTAATGAGAGCTCTGCAAAGGAGGGTCTGTCTGTCTGTCACAAACTCTTTCAGAGGAAGGTTCCCAGCCTGCAGCTGTTGACCAGCACTGAGAAATCCCAAGTTTTCTGCCTGTCCTTAGTCAAGGCTCACCCACAGCGCTGCATTACAGGAATGACTCTGCTTTTCTCATGGAAAATGAACCCATAACTCCCTAATCCTGGAGCAAAGCAGGTCAAGAGAAGGGTGAATTCAAAAATACCCCAAGCCTGGTGTTGTTTGTGGAGCAACAGGAACCCTGATGCCAAAACACCGTGGGCTGCCACCTCCCCCCAAGCTCGCCTCCCTCCAAAGGATGAAAAGAGCAAGTAATTAAACAATGGGTTTGCCATAAGTGCTGGACTTCAGAGGCTGCTTTCCCCTTTCTTCTTTTTTGTACGAGGAGGAAAAGGGGAAAAAAAGATTTAAGATAATGGCCTTTTTTCTCTTCAGAATAAATTAAGCTCAAAGATAGAGAATCCCATTACTAATGCCTTTTAGCAAAGCCCAGACATTCTTTTAAAGTCAAACTTTAAAGTCTAACGTGCAGTGATCTCGGTGAAATCTTTCCTGTAATGATATTTAAGTGATGGCCAAGTATATCAGTGGGTTCAGGAGAAGTGCTGATTGCATATCTTCAAGGGAATGAGGCACTGCAGAGCTGTGGCAAAGGAACCCATGCTGCTGATATAAAAGTTGCCTTTAAAACTACACACACACAGTTGCTAGTAACTAATTATTCCAGGAGTCACGACAGAAGAAAAGAAAAAGGTAAAGAAATCAAGGCAAAGGATCCGCCTCGAGGAGGGGAATGTGGGACATGCGGCTCTGATGTGCGATAGGAAAACTTCTTCCCATCCCTTCTGTGCACCCTTCCTGAATTTAATATTCTTTTCAAATTCTTCTTTCCCTTTTTTGGAGCAGGAGGAAAGCTGACAAAAGCACGATCTTCACATCTGCTCAGGGAAAATAAAATATAAAAGGTGGTGATGGGGGAGGATTGAGATGCTCCTTGAAAGAAGGCTGCCCCTTAGGAGAGCCAGTGGCCAAATTGGGCAGGGGTCTCACAGCACCTGTCTGGATTTGGGGCCCAAATAGCCTCTTTTCTGGCCCTTCTCCAGCCCGTTTGGGGCCTGGTTGCAAAACCCAGAGCTCCAGAGCCAGGCTTTTGCTTGGAGACAGAGAAAGGCCGGGCCCAGGGTGCCAGAAGGAGCTGCTCCCTGTTCCCTGTGTGGCACCGAGCTCCCGGGGCACAGGGAATTTATAGCAGTGCCTCCAGCACCAGGGCAGCCTCTCCATCTGCTGCAGCCTCTGCAGCTGAAGCACTGCCCCGGGCGGGACAGGAGGCAGAGCAGGGTCACAGCAGAGGGGGGAACTCCCTCTGTCTGCTCTGCAAACCCCTTCTCCAGCCAGGCCCCCAGGGCTCTGCTCAGCACAACTTCCCAAGCAGGGAAAGGCAGCAGATACTGGGGAGAAGAGCTGAAAAGCACAAGGGAAGCAGCAGATCTGGCCAGGCAGGGATGGCTGCACTCCCTGAGTGCTCCCCAAGCACCACTCCAGAGGGATGCAGCTTTGACCTACACGTGCACCTCATCCTTCAGCCTCTCTAAACCACGGGCTCAAAAGTTATGGCCAGAAGCTTTCAGGCTAATCCCACCTTTTGGAAACAAAAAGGCAGCAGTGCTTTAGTCCCGTCTCATACATAAACATCCCCACACCAGCTGCAAATCCGTTCTCCCTCAGTGCTCTCTGTAAAGAAGCTGTTCTTGTTTTAGGCAGTGTGGTAGGAGAGGTGAGAATAATTCCTGTATGGACACGGGGGTGAGGTGGCATCACCTGAGCTCCTGCAGCCAGGTTTGAGCTCTTCCAGAGCTGCTGAGGTCCTGGCTCACCCATTTCAAAGCTGTTTGCTGCCAAAGCAATAAAATTATGTAATGTACAAAAATCCCTCCAGCCATACCACGTAGCAAAATATTTTAAACAAATAGTTTTGTGTTTGGGTGGACCACCCAAACACAGAGCCCAAAATGGAACAGAAATCCAAACAGCACCAAAATCTTTAAGCCACTCTCAAGACAAGAGAAGATTTCAGTGCAGTCAGGAATCAGCACCTGCTCCAGCATCCTTTGGTCCCCATGAGAGGCTGCAGAGAGCTGGAAATGAGTGACAGCACCTCCAGCTCTGGCCTCTCCTCCAGGTGGATTCATCACCACACTTACAGAGGCCTCCCTCCCTTTTCAAAACAAGCTTTTGGTTCGATGAATTACAATTTAAAGGATATTGAACATTAATGGTCATCGACTGCGCATTTAAGGGGTAAAACAGAGCAAGTCCCTCTGGCAATTACCACTCTCCAAGAACTTGGGGCTCTCATGTCTCTGCTAACAGCGCAGAGATCAGACTTACACATTTATTAAGAAGAGGCCACTTATGTTCAGCTTGGCACAAACACGCTGTCAGCCGTGGTGTTTAATTAGGGATTACAGCCACGGAACTGGATAATCAAGCCTGCTAATGAATCAGGAAGCTCAGTAAAGTGCAGAGATAAAGATTTTGGCTGCTTTCCTTTACCTACCCGTGCTCCTCCTTTGCCATATCCCGCTCCTTCCACCTAGAGCTGCAGCTTTGGAGATGTCAGAGCAGGAAGACAAAGCTTTATCTTCCAGTGCAGCCCAGGTGAATGCAAAAAAGCCTCCACAACATCAGTGAATATTCACAGTTTGCTCTGAGATCCCTAAATAAACAAACAAACCCCATCATTATTGCCTTGCTTCCAGGGGGCCCCGACCAAGAGAGAGAAGCTTCCCTTCTGCAGCACTGCCAGCAGGAAGGTGCAATATTTAAGGCAATTTTTATTGGTTGGACACTGAACATGGGGTGATACATTTCAAGCCTCATTTGGCACAAAATTGAAATGGTTTGAGTCAAGATTCAAGGTAAACATCTGCATTTTTATGGCCAAAGGCCTCAAGTTATTATTATTTGCTTCTCTGCTGGTTAAATTCAGCTTTGGTATATTTACTGCATCATCCTAAACTCCAATCAGACTGATTGCTGGTAGGGATATTATGGCTGGGAAAAAAGGTCTTTTGCTGAGGCAGTGAGAGGGTAACAGACTCCTTTTGCAAAGTCCTTCATAAATAAGAGGTCATATCTAATAATGTTTGCTTAAAACTTCTTAGCAGAGCTTCTGTTCTCAGACACTGCTTGACTTTTTAGTTTCAGCTTTAAATAACTACATGAGGATGGATTTGCTGGTGAGAGCAGAAATAATCCCCCTCAGCTGTTCTACCCCTGCATGTGCACAGGCAATGGGGACGTCGGGAGAATAATGAGGAAAGGAGAAAGAAAGTTTATTCTAGAAGGGAAAGGAGGAAAAGTTCATCACCCAAAGCCTCACAGAGCTCACTACCCATCCTCAGCTACAAATCCCTCCAGGCTGCGAATGAAGGGATGGAGAGCAGCTCTGGGAGAAGCCCTTGGGGTGCAGGTGGGGGAGAGCTGGACAGGCCCTGGCCCAGAACCCCCCTGTGCTGGGCTGATCCCCAGCCTGGGCAGCAGGGCAGGGGGGATTCTGCCCCTCTGCCCCCCAGGTGAGACCCCACCTGCAGAGCTGCCTCCAGCTCGGGGGTCCCAGCACAGGAAGGAGCTGGAGCTGCTGGAGGAGCCCAGAGGAGGCCACGGAGCTGCTCCAAGGGCTGGAGCCCCTCTGCTCTGGAGCCAGGCTGGGAGAGATGGGGGTGTTTATCTGGAGAGGAGAAGCTTTGGGGTGAGCGAACTGTGGCCTTCCAGAGCCTGAAGGGACCAAAAACAAAGATGGAGAGAGATATGGACAAGGGCTTGGAGTGACAGGACATCAAGGGACCACCACTCCCTTCCATAGCCCTGGTCTGGCTGCAGTGACCATGCCAAGGCTGAGGGATGACTGTGGTCTGCAGGAGGTGACTTTGTGAAATCACTGAGCCCCTGCACTCAACAGTGACATCAGTCCTTGATCCAGCAAGCCCCTCTGCAAGGGCTGGGACACTTGCAGGGGGTAATACAGGAAATTTTTAGGATATTCACTCTACAAGTACATGACTGTGACGGTGTTCACAGGGGTCTTAGGATGAAGGAAGAGATGAGGATCTGACTCCATGTTTCAGAAGGTTTGATTTATTATTTTATGATATATATTATATTAAAACTATACTAAAAGAATAGAAGAAAGGATTTCATCAGAAGGCTAGCTAAGAATAGAATAGGAAGGAATGATAACAAAGGTTTGTGGCTCAGACTCTCTGTCCGAGCCAGCTGGGCTGTGATTGGCCATTAATTAGAAACAACCAAATGAGACCAATCACAGATGCACCTGTTGCATTCCACAGCAGCAGATAATCAATGTTTACATTTTGTTCCTGAGGTCTCTCAGCTTCTCAGGAGGAAAAATCCTAAGGAAAGGATTGTTCATAAAAGATGTCTGTGACACATGACCATGGAGCCCAATCAAAAGCAGGAAGCTGAGAGGGTACCTTGGACATAGAAGCACACATGTGACAAACTGAAATGGAGGCAGAGCACAAGGGCCAGCACCCAGAGCTTTGTCATCCAGAAGAATTTGCCATTAGAATGACATGCCTGAATTAGTCTCTGGCACCAGGATGAGGATGGAGCTAACTTGACTGCTGACAAGCTCCTGAGCATGGAAATGTCGAGGAAAGACCCTGCTCAAAGCTTCAGCCTGAACCCAGCAACCAAGGCACTGCCTGAGCAGGGAACTGCCACAGAAACAAAGGCCCAGGGTTGGCAAAGCCCTGGCACAGAGGGCCTGGGGGAGAACTCGTGCAGCAAGGCAGGAACACGAGGGTGGACAGGGAGCAGCTCCTGGGGAGAGCAGGGGAAGGGGCACTGAAGCATTTTCCTGATGCACACACACAAATGTCAGTAAGCAGCACGGACATGAACCAGCCCTGACAGATGGAGCCATCCTGGTTTTTGTTCGTCTCCAAAGTTGTCAGTTCAGGTCTCCAGGTCAGAAATCATTTTATCTGTTAAACCATATGCTTTGTGGAACAAAACGCCTGGCAGACTTCAAGGCATATGTATTTTAAGGAGCACAGTAACACGATGAACATCACCAGACACTTGCTTCCCAGTTGTTATTGCTGTGCTACAGGGGAGGCTTTTCTCCTCTTGCCCCGTCTGTGGCCTGCAAATCACTGAGGAAAAGAAAAATACAACTTCACTCCACTCCAACTTAACCATTTTTGAGTATCCTGGTCTAGAAATCCAGTAAAGAATCATAAAAAGGCTTGTGCAGGAAGGGACTTTAAAAATCATCTTTTTCCAGTCCCTGCCATGGACAGGGACACCTTCCACTATCCAGGGGTGCTCCAAGCCCTGCCCAGCCTGGCCTTGGGCACTTCCAGGGATGGAGATCCAGGAGGCCAGGGCCTCACTGTCACCATGAAATTTTCTGAAAAATCCCTTTGCCAGGATTTTTCTCCTGAGAAGCTGAGAAGCCTCAGAAATGTAAACATTAATCATCTGTTTGCTTGGAGTGTGGTCTGGAGGTTGCTGACCAACAGGAGCATCTTTGATTGGTTCCATGTGAATTGTTTTTAATTAATGACCAATCCCAGCCCAGCTGTGTCAGACTCTCTGAGTCTCTCACAGGTTTTTATTATCATTCCTTTCTAGCTTCTGATGTATTCCTTTCTCTTTATTTAGTATATAATATAATGTAATGTAATGTAATGTACTGTCATGTCATGTAATATAATGTAATAATAATCAGCCTTCTGAGAACTTGGAGTCAATTCTCATCTCTCACCTCGTCCTGGGGACCCTCACAACACCACAACACCTCCCCTCCCTCACAGGGAACAATTCCTTTCCAGTATCCAACCTCAGCCTACCCCAGTGTTTATATGAACAGCAGCATAAATCCCATCCCAGCCCACCCTCCCGCTGCAGGACCTTCAGTTATCAGAGCTGAGGGTTCTCTGCCTGCAGCAGGAGGTTGGTTTCACTGCAGATGAAACAACAACATCTAAACCTCAGGTAAGAGGAGTTTTCCAAGCCTCAGCTCTCAGGGGATGATCACTTGGGCTTTGTCTCTGCAGAATCTGCAGAATCTTTCTCCAGAAGCCCCACTCAAACAGATGAAATTTCCTGCTTTGCATGAGCCCCATTAACACCCAGCAGTGCTTGGGCTGGGACAGGAAAGCCCCCTCCCCTTATTGCTTTTCATCATGCCCCCCCTTTGTGCCAAACACCCCCTGGTCTATTTGAGGCTGCAAAAGCCAGATGCTGTTTTCTGCCACTGCCCACAGCTCTTTGACAGAGCCCAAGCAACAAATTCCCCCTCTCTAAATGGAAATAAATAAAAATAAATGATGGACAGTCTATCAAACCGATTAAGCCAGGCTCAGAGAAAGCATCCCCAGCAGTCAGGTTCAGGGCCATCGTCTTGAGCACTCAGAATAAATGTCCAGGAGACATCTCCAAGCAGTAACTCACTGCCTCGGGGTCAGGGGTTCAACTCACACACAGCATTTGGGGCAGGACAGCAGCTGCTGTTGCATGTTCCTTGCTGAAATCATGTTAAACCATCCTTATTTTTCTCCAGCCAATAATGCAAAGTCTTTAATCCCAGCTTGTGGGCAGCCTAATTAAGCAGTGAGCAGAGAAGGTTGGATTCTTATCTGACAAATAATTAGAGTTTCCCAGCCCACCCAGCCCAAAGCCAATCCCCTCTGGCAGCAGAGAGCTCTGAGCAGCACCAGGTTATTGCAGCTGGACATGGGGCATTTATCAGCCTTTGTCCAGAGCCATGGATCACGCTGGGTGTGGATGTGCCTGCCTGGAGCCCACAGACCCTGCTGGGGCTGAGCAAGGGCAGCTGCTGCTTCTCCTGTGCTCCAGCCGTGGTGACAGGAGCTGCAGAGGCAGGATTTCCATTGGGATGATCAATATCCAGCCATTTCCTACTGAAAACCTGGCTTTGACTGAAAAGCTGCCTTTTCACTAAAGAAAAGATTGGCTTTTTCCACCAAAGAAAAGACTGGCTTTTCCTACAAAACCCCAGAATCATCAGAGGGAAACCAGTGACTAGCTGGACTTTCTTTTGTCAAAGAGGCAGCAAAATCCTGAACTAATATCAGGAAGGATAAACTGCTCTGTTCTATCCCCAGGACTCCTAAAAGCTTTAACTCCCATCCACTGCCTCTTACCTTTAGACACCTATTGTGTCTTTGCAGTGAAAATAAAGGCAGGAAAAAGGCTCAGAGAACTGGGGTGCTGAATATTGCAGTAAGAGGGGGAAAAAGCACCACGAGGGCTCAGACTGGCTGCCCATGCTGGGACTGCCTGCGGGGCCAGAGCATCCCTCAGGACTGATTTCTGAGCAAGGAAAGGAGACTTTGGAGGCCAGAAAAAACCAAAGACTGCTCAGGAAATGGTCCATGTGGGATAGGGCTTGGTGTCACAATAGGACACGAAAGAACACAAGTGCACACTGCTGCTCTCAAGGTGAAGAACAAAGGGAAGTTTATTTTTCTGACTCCAACGTTTATAGTTTTCTAAGAGTGACAGTGGATTGGAGGGTGACAGTGCCACCTCTCCAATGACACTGGACAAACCAACAGTCCATCAAATTTCTCCTCCTCCATAAAAAAAAGCAAAACAATGAGTTAGTTACAGAAAGTGTGTGAGAAAGTTCATTACAAGAATGTAAACACCAGAAGGCTTAGAAAAGCTTAAAAAACCAGGGTGATAGCTTGGAGCAGCCTGGGCTGGTGAAAGGTGCTCCTGTCCATGGCAGGGGGGGGTGAGATGAGCTTCAAGGTCCCTCCCAACCCAAACCAGCCTGGGGTTCTGTACTCCAAACCCCTGCGATGCTCCCAGAGACACACAGAGGTGCCTGAGAACAGCAACTCTTGGGCCTTTGGCAGAGGATTTCAGTGCCTCTCTTTATTTAACATTCAAACTCCTGCAGAGCAGAAAAACAATGTGTTCCCCCCTCCTTGTTCCATTAGTTGCAAACAGACCCTGCATGCAGAAACATCTTTTTCCCCTGCCTGTCCTTACCTTGGGCTCTCACTGCTTGCCCGTGTCCATTCCCAATCCTCACTGCCAGCCCCTGTGCTCTGCCAAGGCTCCTCTTGCTTTTCCCTAACACAGCACTGATTTTTAGTACAAAAAATGCCCAAATGGAAAAGCTTCCTCTCGTGGAAAGTATCCATGGCAGGGGGTGGAACGAGATGTTTTCATGGTCTCTTATAACCCAAACCATTCTGGAAGTAAAGTTGAGGCCATTTTACATGTGCTGGTGGATGTGAGATACATCTTTCCTCAAAATGACTCCTCAGCAGCTCCCCAGGCACAGCCAGCCCTGCTGAGGAGCAGCAGGACCACCACAGGAGGCTCTGTGGGCACCCAGCCCCAGGAATACAACAGAGCCAACATGAAAGGTGCAAAAGCCCTCTCAGATCACCAGATCCAGCCATTCCCCCAGCACTGCCAAGGCCACCACCAAACCATGTCCCCAAATCACAGAATCACAGAATCACAGAATCACAGAATAATAAGATTGGAAGAGACCTCTAAGATCATCAAGTCCAACTTATCCCCTAACACCTCACCTAGAATATAGCACCAATTTCCACGTCCAGTCTGTTTTTAAACACATCCAGAGATGGTGATTCTGCCACCTTCCTGGGAAGAGCATTCCAGTGCTTTATTATTCTTCCAGGGAAAAAATTTTTCCTAATATCCAACCTATACCTTCCCTGACATAGCTGGAGACTGTGTCCTCTGGTTCTGTCAGAGACCAACCCCATGTGTCTGCAACCTCCCTTCAGGAAGCTGTAGAAGCAATTATGGGAATCTACAAAATCAGAGGGTTTTGGGAAAGCTGCAAAAGACAAGCTTCAGAGGTAGTAGAACTGTGAATAGAGCTAAGCAGCAGCCATGAGATAGGTCAGCAGAAAAATTATTTAAACTGTAGAAAAGCAAGGACAAATAGAACAATGGTCTGTGTATTAACACTTGTCTAGAATAACTCTCTAAGCTACAGAAAAGTTTATCTAGCAAGATATTAGGAAAGTTGAAGCTTATAATGGAGCTCTGTTTATTGTGTTTTAAGGCTTACAAGCAGGTTTTGTATTTGAAATAAGCAAGCATTGTTTAACCAAAGGTACGTGTGCTTATAGTGGTTAGACAGAACTACTGTCAATGTGCTTTTGCTTTGTGTGATTGCTCAAAAAACTTATAAAGTAAGTTGTAACATTAAATTCTTGGTCTGCTGCCTGGGATGTGAGCTGCTGGCATCTTCCCATTGTCATAATCAGGTAATGAGACCGATGCTGGAAAATCAAACAGCTCAAGGCACGTTCCACAGCAGTCCTGTCCCATCTGTGATTTGTACACAGACCCCAGCTGGTGACAAGCAATAAGGCCAAAGGCCACACCTAAGTGTTTTCGAACATTTCCAGACAGGCTGACCCCACCACCGCCC
>NW_005054459.1:1366611-1383246 GCF_000277835.1 Geospiza fortis | reverse complement strand
GTCCCTGGGGAGCTCTGCCAGGGCACTCCTGCATCCCATGGCAATTCCTGGATGGGCTGGGCAGCAGCCCTGCCAGCTGGGAGGGTCACAATTAAGAGAACACTGAACCAATCCAAGCACTAAAAGGGCCAGGACTGAGCTCCAGGCAGCCAGTGAGAGCCTTTGCCAGCGATTTGGCAGAAATCTGTGAGAGCAGATCCATCCAAGAGGCACCAGATTTCCCTGGCATATGGGGCAAGCAATTTCTGTACTGCTGTGCCTGATCCCAGCAAGCTGAGGCTGTTTTTAGGAGGATGTTTTCCCTCTCCTTGCAGGCTCTGATGTGCTGAGGTAACCTGAATGAATCACCAATGTGCCTTTCCCAAGGCACCGCAGGAGCCTGGGAATGGACAGGGATCACTGGAATCGCACAGCACAATCCATCTGTGCCCCCCATGCTGCAGCTGCCCCTTGGGGAGCCTCTGCCAGGGTGTGGAGCTGCATTTCATGGCACATTTCATCCTGAGGACACCCACAGAATCACAGAATCACTGGGTTGGAAGAGACCTTCAAGATCATCGAGTCCAGCCCAGCCCCAACACCTCAGCTAAACCCTGGCACCCAGTGCCACATCCAGGCTTTGTTAAACACACCCAGGGATGGTGACTCCACCACCTCCCTGGGCAGAACATTCCAGAACTTTATCACTCTTTCTGTAAAAAACTTCTTCCTGCTATCCAACCTGTATTTCCCTTGGCACAGCTCAAGGCTGTGTGCTCTGGCTGTGTCAGTGCTGCTGGAGAAAGAGCCCAGCCCCAGCTGAGCACAGGCACCTTTCAGGAGCTGCAGAGAGTGATGAGGGCAGCCCTGAGCCTCCTTTTCTCCAGGCTGAGCACCCCCAGCTCCCTCAGGGGTTCCTCACAGGGTTTGTGTTCCCAGCCCCTCTGGATGTGCTCAGTGTCCCAAGGTCCTTCCCAAGCTGAGGGCCCAGAGCTGGGCACAGCACTCAGGGTGTGCCCTCACAGTGCCCAGGGCAGGGCACAGTGACCTCCCTGCTCCTGCTGGCCACACCATTCCTGCCCCAGGGCAGGAGCCCTTGGCCACCAGGGCACTCTGCTGGCTCATGTCCAGCTGCTGTCAGGAGCTCCTCCTGATGAGTTTTGGGGTGCCAAAGCACAGAACATCCATTTTTCCAGGAGCAGAGATGCTGCCCCTGGCCACAGACCCTGCAGCACCTGGGAATAAGTGCCAGGTGAAGGTTTCAGTTCCATCTCAAACCTTCCACCAAAAGCACCTTACACTCCCAATCCCACATTGTGGCTCTGATCCCAAATCAGTTCAATTCTCAGGGCAGAGGTGTGGGGTTGTGGTTAAAAGCCAAGGCCTGGACTGAGGTCCCACCTGAGCCATGGATTCACTCCATGACCTCAGACAAATTCTCTTCCATTATCAAAATGTGGTTGTGGTACCTTGAACCAAGGGAATGAGGAGACAGTGGGAGCCACGGGCAGAGCACAGTGATAAAGATCCTGACAGACACTTTCACAGCCAATTTGGAATTTTCTCCAGCCCAAAATTCAAAGAGTGCTTCCCCAAACTGACATTTTCAGAGAGTTCAGGTTTTTGAGGGGGAGTGACAAGTAAAAAAAGTCAGAGAGTGAAGTAATTTTACAAATCTGAGCTACATTCAGAGAACACCTTCAGCTCATGAAATGAAAGTATTTTCAACCCCAGCATTCATTATTGCAAGGAAAAAAATATTATCTACCTTTTTTAGTCACTTTGAGATTTAAAAAGAAACATTTTGTTTGCAGTATACACCTGACAGATCAACAGGAAACTTCACTTTGGTCAATATAAACCACCTGTATTTAATATCCAACCAGAACAGACCCCCCCAGCCCGCTGGGACCCTCAACCAGGTACCAAATCTGAAAAAGCTGGAAGTTCAAAGTGCTGTGTATTTTACCTCAACAAAGCTTTGCCACTTAGAGAGCTCTAGGAAAAACTACCAGTGGGATACAGAGGCAGCCCTGGCCCCTCCTCCTGCAAAGGAAAGCAGAAAAGAGGAAAAAAAAGAGAATTTTGCCACTCTCCTCGATCCCTAAAACCCCAGGCTGCAGTGTGGGCACACCTGGAAGCAGCACAGGCACTTTGCTGCAGCCTCTGAGCACAGATTAACACCAGGGACCACCAAATCCATTTGAAGCTGAAGATTGATGAGCAAAAACCTGTGTGTGAGTGGACATCAATGCCTGTGCTCCCAGGACACTGAGGAAAGGCACACTCGCAAACCAGGGGTGATTTCCAGCTGAGGAAAGGGAGCACCTGTTGTTATAAGTAAAAAATCTGCCAGTTTTTTTGGGGGAGGGAAAAAGGGTTGCAGAACCAGTTAAACCTGTTGCTGCCAAGGTGAAGTTCTACCTGTTTGTTATTGTAATCACCGGTCGTTTTCACTAATTGCTCCTTTTGTATCGGTATGGCCCTGCCTGGGGCTAAGTTGATGGTCCTTTTCTCCGGACAGTGAGAGGAGGGGACATTGGGGGAAGGGCATCAGAGAGGATGCAAAATAACCTCGAGACCAGCACGCCATGGGAAGCTACCCCACCAAACTTACCGAAAAGACCCCGAAAACAACGAGCCAATACAGAAATAAGAGATCAGAGTGATGTCTGGACGTGAGGAACAAAGTACCGAGCCTGCAGAGATGCTGAAAACGTTTGTTGCCCCTCGCGCTGAGCAAAGACCTCAGCTGGAACCAGGACCCGAGCCTGGAAAACTCTAAAGTCGGTACCTGGGGCTCTGCCTATTGCTCCCGTGAGGACGAGACCCCCAGCTCTGCCCTTTAGTGGACAAAGCTGCACATTCCTCCTTCTCTGAGTCAATCTGGGAGAGATGAGTGAGACCGTGGACCCGTTGAGCCTCCCAACTGTCACAGACATTTCTTTTATGAAAAATCCTCTTTCAGGTTCCCTGCTGAAGCTGAGAGTTTCAGCAACAAGACATAAACAATAGGTTATCTGCTGCTGTGGAATGTAACAGGTCAGTCGGGATTGGCCCAACTTGCATATTTATAATTAATGGCCAATCCAGAACTGAGATCTCTCAGACACAGTCCGAGAGAGCTGGTTTGTTTTTCATTCTTTACTCTTCTTAGCTTAGCTAGCAGCTTCTAGAAACTCTCCTTTCTTTTTCTTTTTAGTATATTTTAAATAGATGTATATATCATAACATAATAAATCAAGCCTTCTGATCATGGAGCCCATCTCGTCTCTTCCTTCACCCCAAAAACCCTTGTGACCACCGTCAACACCCAACCTTGAGCTGATCATTTTTAATAAAGGCATTATAAGGAGAAAAAGTCTCCTGCTCTGTTTATTTCGCCTGTGATGCTCCTGCCCCACCCTGGAATCCCCCTTATCTGGAGGGGAAACTTGCTGTTTTCATGTCTCCTTCATCCTCCTAAGCCATCAATCAGTGAGTCAATAATTGGCAAACATGCTCCAACTTTCAACTCCGGCTCCCTTGGAGGAACAGATTCACCAGCAGCTACTTCAAAATCCACTGGGCACCTCCCTCCCCGTTTCACATGTTTATCACTGTCAGAGAGCAGCTTCTAAAGCATTTTTGCTGTGCCTTGAATTCAGTTGCTCCAAATTGTCTCTCAAGTATTGCATGTACGAGTTCAAAGCCCCGAGATGTTAACAGCAGCAACACATCCTGGCATCTTTATCTGCAGTCTTACTGAGGAATTTTATTCCAAAGAACAGAAACTCTATTTCTTAACAAGTTTTGCTTTTCTCCTGACGTGCAGCTTTATGCTCTGTGTCTCCTGGCTGGGCTGGATCACCGGTCAAGGAATCAAAGCCTGGCTCAGGCTCTTCCAAGCCCTCACTCTGCTGACACCACCAAGCAGCACAAATTGAGCTCTGGGGAAGGGGAAATGCTTTGGAGCTGTCAGCAGCCCCACAAACCACGAGCACTTTGCAGAAAGCCGAAGCTGCCAACCAGGCTGTGCAAGGAGCCCCAAACAAAACTGGGTCCCACAAAAGGGGAACCCACAGCAAAGCAAAGCTTCCCACAGCCCTGCAGAGCTGCACAGGGGGACACACCAGAGCCACAACCACCTGGGAACACACACCTGGCGCTTCCAGGAGGGGACAGTGATGCCCAGCATCCTCAGCCTGGTGAGGAGGGGATGCTCCTGCTCTGCTCTGGGCTGGGGCAGCCTCACCTCCAGCCCTGGGGCAGCTTTGGGCACCTCAGCATGAGATGAAAAAGTGTTAAAGAGCATCCAGAGGAGGGACATGAGGATGGGGAAGGATTTGGAGGGGAATAGAGCCACAGGAGGAGCAGCTGAGGGCACTGGGACTGTTCAACTGGAGCAGATGAGGGCAGAGCTCAGGGGCTGCAGCTCCTCCTGAGGGCAGCTCTGATCTCTGCCCTGGGACAGGGACAGGAGCCAGGGCACAGCTGGGGCTGGGCCAGGGCAGGGCAGGCTGAGCTCAGGGCAAGGTTCTGCCCCCAGAGGGTGCTGGCACTGCCCAGGCTGCCCAGGGAATGGGCACAGCCCCGAGGCTGCCAGAGCTCCAGGAGGGTTTGGGCAGTGCTGCCAGGGATGGACAGGGTGGGGTTGGTGGGGGTCTGGGCAGGGACAGGAGTGGGACTGGATGTGAACCTGTGGGTCCCTCCAAGCCCTCCAGTGGGACTGGATGTGAACCAAGTTGGTCTCTCCAATCACCAGCCAAGGAGGTTCTGTGATTCTGTCTCAGGACCTGCAAATTCACAGCTTGGAATGGTCAGGGCCCTCTGCCCCAGAGCTCTTTGCTGTTACAGAGTAAGACTGAGCTCATCCTTGGGGGCTGGAGTGGGGCACAGCCCAGCCTGGATGAGCAAAGTGTTATTTCCACCCCATCACAGAACTGCAGAGAGGATTCTTACCTCACCAGTGCAGAAATGCACTCGTGGATAACCAGGAGTCCCCCACCTGCATTTCCCTGTTTTCTGCTGCATTCCTGATGAAATGACTCAGAATAACTAAAACCCTGTGAAGTTCCCAGGTAATTTTCATTTCGCTGTGATCCAACCGTCTCCTCAGAGCAATGAGACCTCTCAGTGCCAAAATTTAACAACTGCAACAATTCTCCTTAACACCTCCTGCCAGCGATATTGTTCATCGCTGAATTGCTTCATTAATTCCAAGTCGATACAAGCAGCTTCCTTTTGTCAATCTCGCTATATTAACATATAATTTCAATGTTTGGGGCCGTTTTCAGGCTTGGAAATGAGATTAGCGTCAAGTGATTAAAATAAGTTCTCAAGACTGGGCAAATTCACCAGCTCACAAAGGCTATAGATTGATCTTTGCAATGGAGAATGTAACAACCATTCCCAAATTATAAGTTTACCGTTACACCACTCAATTTTTGAAAGCTGTTTTTGCTTTCAATATCTTGTTTTTGTTTTCCTGGGAAATCAACATGGGCAGACTTCATCAGAATTGCAGCCCTGATTCCAGAGGGTTGCAAAGGCTTTGCTGGAGGAGCCTGGGTGCATTTCCCTGCTAATGGGATGTCAGGCCTGGCTGTGCTGAAGGACATGAAGTGCAGGGAAGTTGGGAAATCCTCCACCCCCTGTTCACGTCCCCTTCGCCATTCCAATTGCATGTGACATCATCAACCACAATTAATGAATTAGACTTGTCACAGGAGATATTTCCCTGCAGTAGGACTGGTAAGTGATGCTCCCAACGGAGCCAGCTCCAGCTCAGGAGCAGGATTTGGCTCTGGGAGATTGATGGTCTTACCCTTTCCTTGGTGCTCAGGAGGCTCCCAGCAGGGCAGGCTGGACATGGGCAGTAAAACACGAGTGACCCGTGGCCCACTGTGCCCTGGCTGTGACATCAGGCTGGACCTGCCTGCTCTGAGAAGGGCCCAGATCCAAAGGGATCCATTCATCATCCCTGGCCAGGCAACTAAAGCAAGCACAGGCTGTCCTTGAGCACACACCAGGATTTCTCCTCTTGCACATTCAAACTTCACCTCTGGTGCACACTTGGGGTCAGGGTTTGTTCACTGCTCTCATGGTACAAATCCTCCTTTGTATCTCCTCCCTTCACCACAGGGGAGAGGTCATTACACTGAGAGGGAAGAAGAACTGACGAGGTCTCTGGTGCTGAGATGACCCTGAGGTGTTGGAAAGTCTCTTTTTCCCCGCCCCGAGACCAAAGAAGAAGACAGAGTTCCTTAGCTCTCGTTCCCAAGGTTGTTTATTTGCTCTTATCCAAAGCATTGTCTCTCTCTGACCTGCTGAGATCTGTCCAGCATGTCGGTTCATGGCACACTGACCACCCTCAGGGCAGTGTTAGCTTTTATACTAAAAACTACCTGTACTTTATTTACAATAATTTTCCAATACCTATCACCTGTGTTAGACAGTCTGTCTCTAAACCAATCCAAAAGTGCCACCATCACAGCAGAAGATGGAGGCCAGGAAGAAAGAGAAGAAGGACAGGACACACCCAGATTCCTCCATCCTACCTCCTGAACCCTCATTCTAAATACCCCAAAATTCTACATTTTCACCTGGTGATAAATTCACTATCATTCTATTCAAACCCTTGTGGCTTGTAACTCCTCACACAAAGTTGGTGATTGTTTCCATGGGCTAAAATCAAAGGCACCAGTTAGACCAGTTTCTGAGGACTAGTGTCTTTACCTGGGATGCCATGCAAGCCATATTGAGAATTTTGTTTACTACTGAGGAAAGAGAGATGATAAGACAAGCTGGCATATGGGAACACTGGAATCCCCAAGATTTGACTGGGGAACAGAAATGGCCAAATCAAAGACCTGGGTGGAATGCTCAAACAGAGGAGGGTCAGTGACACCTGGTTGATTTAAGAAACATTATCATACAAGGGATTCAGGAGGCTGTACCCCGAGGGCAGAACATTAGCAAAGTGTTTGGAGAATGCCACGGGAAAGACAAAACTCCTACCGAATGGTTAGAGAGATTGAGAAAAGGTTTGCAAATGTATTCAGGAGTTGATCCAAATTCACCCGTAGGGGAGGCATTATTAAAAACACAATTTGTAGCGAAATCTTGGGGAGATATATGGAAGAAACTTGAGAAACTAGAAAACTGGCAGGAGAGGGGTATGATGGTGTTCACAGGGGTTTTTGTATTGGGGAAGAGACGAGGATCTGACTCCATGTTTCAGAAGGTTTGATTTATTATTTTATGATATATATTATATTAAAACTATACTAAAAGAATAGAAGAAAGGATTTCATCAGAAGGCTAGCAAAGAATAGAATAGGAAGGAATGATAACAAAGGCTTGTGTCTCAGACAGAGAGTCCGAGCCAGCTGACTGTGATTGGCCATTAATTAGAAACAACCACATGAGACCAATCACAGATGCACCTGTTGCATTCCACAGCAGCAGATACCCATTGTTTACATTTTGTTCCTGAGGCCTCTCAGCTTCTCAGGAGGAAAATTCCTAAGGAAAGGATTTTCAATAAAAGATGTCTGCGACAGAGGGGATTGCAGGAATTATTGAGAGAAGCTGTTTTTGACTCCATGCCAAGGTCTCTGAGCCCCCTGCCAGGTCTCGAGTCCTCCAGGGCAGCCAGCAATGTCCTGGGTTCTCACAAAGAACCTCCCCAGAAGGCCAGAAGTGAGGCTGAGTTGATATTCCCCTCAGCCAGGCACGTCTGGAAACCTCCTTCAGCCCTCACTGCTGCCTGAGGCTGTTACGGCTCCGAGTCTTGGGCTTTCATGTTGGAATGAAAATATCATGATGTACAAATTATTACTTTGTAATTAATTATGCAGAATAACTAAAGTGAACATGACTTCAGCATTATGACAGCTTTGAAATTTACCACTTTGTAAATTAATAAGTAATGAATATGGCTTGCTGGGTATATGTTTAATATAAGAGAAGGTTACCTAAACAAAAGGGAAGGCTTCAGCTGATTTAGCCACAGGAGAGCAAGAAAGAGCCTCAATTTTGTTGGCAAGGAGGAGAGAGGAAAATGCACTTTTGGTATCCTTTTCAAGTGAGACACACTGGCAGGGCTGTGATAATGCCATTCCACACAGCTCCTGCACCCAAAACTGACTCAGATTTCCCCAGACTTGGCAGAACCTGTGGAGCCAGAGCAGGGAAGGAGAGATGAGGAAATGTCTGCAAACAAGCTTTGTTTAAAGCTGAATTCAGGGAAGATTCTGAATTTTGCCCTGCCCTGAAGAATGCCAGTGCTCCTCTGTTCCACAGGCAGCTCTGGGCAGCAGGCTGAGCGCCATGGTGCCTTCCCAGCCTGCTCGCCCGGCCAGAGCTGCTCACTCACCACTTCCCCACCCACAGTCCAGGCCCTGACACTGCCACCTCAGTCCTGAGTGATGTTTTGGGCTCATGAGGTGCCAGGTTCCAGAGCAAACACCCATCCTTGTGTGAGCTTTGCTGCTCAGCTCCTGCCACCCACCTCAGGTCTGTCCTTTGGCCCAAGGCTGGGAACCCAGCCAGGGCTGTTGGTGCTCCTGAGCTGTTCCTGCTCTCACTGCCTGGCTCTGCATGGGCTGGGGCAGGGCACAGGACTCCAAGGGCCAGCTGAGCAGGGCCAGCTGAGCATGGCCAACCTCAGCTCTAAAGGCTCTTTCACTCCTCTGTTCCTTCCCAAGAAAGGGAAGCCACCAAAGGGGCATCATCACTCCAGTGTCAGTTCCTTCCTTCCTTCCTTCCTTCCTTCCTTCCTTCCTTCCTTCCTTCCTTCCTTCCTTCCTTCCTTCCTTCCTTCCTTCCTTCCTTCCTTCCTTCCTTCCTTCCTTCCTTCCTTCCTTCCTTCCTTCCTTCCTTTCTCCCCCTCCTTCTGCCACTTCCTTCCGCCACTTCCTCAGTTTCCCTCCCAGAGAGAGCACAGACATTTTTCTTCAGCACGGGGACACGTTTCCAGGAGTCAGGAAAGGTTTGAGGCCTCCTGCATGGTATTTTTCGGACCACTTCTTTTGTGTCAAAAATCAGCTAATTTTGGGAGGACAGAGGGAGAGAAAAATCTTAGGGAAAAATCACACCCGAGAGAGAGCTGGCTGCAGGGTAAAAATAGCTGCTGAGCTATTCCCTAATAGCCCCTGTGGTTGGGCACGAGGCTTCAGCCACTGACGAGGTGCTAAAGAGATGACAGGTGGCATCTCGGCACTTTTTCCATGCCAACAGGTTTCAATGCAGACAGCTGAGCTTTTCCCCTCCTCTTAAAGGACCTCGCATTTCCTTGAGAAAAGGGACTGGGATTTTATGTGTGCGAGTCCATCCCTGAGCTCTGCTGCACCAGCCTGTGGTTTGTTTGGGGGCCCCAGGTACTGTCTGAAGGACCTACAGCCTGGCACATGAGCTTTGGGAAACAAAAGTGCTTTAAACTTTAAAATAACACAAATGTGCTCCTTGGGTGGGCCCAGCCCTGCAGCAGGCACGGATATGCCTCTCCTGCAGGGAATGTCCCTCTGTATCCCAGAAACCTGCATTGCTCCCCTGTCCAGCCCAGTGCAGGAGGTGAGCCAAGCCCCCAGCATCCCCCTGGGATGTCCCTGTGTGTCACTGCCATATTTTCTGGAAAAAATCCATTCACCAGGATTTCTTCTCCTGGGAAGCTGAGAAGCCTCAGAGAAAAAGAAAATTATAATATGATCTCATTTTCTTCTCCTGTGTTTGCTGCTTTGGAATGTGGTTTGGAGACTGTTTATCCAACACGTAAATATCTATATCTATATCTAATATCTAATCTAATCTAATCTAATCGATATACCTATATAAAATATATGCACATATTATATATATTATATATATACAATATGTAATAAATATATATTTTATATTATATATAAAATATTATATATAATGATATATAAATAATATATAATATATATAATAAAAAAAGATAATGTATATCATAGATAGAGATCTAATATCTAATCTGTCTCTATCTAATATCTATATCTTTAACTATCCAACATGTGAATTGTTTTTACTTAATGACCAATCACTGTCCAGCTGTGTTGGGACTCTGGAAGAGGTCATGAGTTTCTCATTATTATCTTAAGTCTTCTGTAAGGATCCTTTCTTTCTCTATTCTTTAGTATAGTTTTTGTATAGCATTCATTAATATAATATAGTATCATAAAATAATAAATTCGCCTTCTAAGAAGATGGAGTCAGATTCTCAATTCCTCCTTCGTCCTGGGGACCCAGCAAACACCACACTTCTGCAGAAGGACCAAGGCTGCCTGCAAATCCCTGGTGTCCACTGAAAGCCTGGATTTGGAGAGGCTGGCATTTCCCAGAGGAGAAACTGCTCTGCCACTGAAAGGGGCACATCAGCAACAGCCACGCCGTTATTGAGAAGGCAAAGAGGAAGGGGTGTAAGTCTGGTCTAGACCTGAAGAGCTGCACAGGTGAAGCCCCAGCAGAGTGTTTGGAGCACCAGCCCCACAGGGAAAAGGTTTCCCAATATTTTGACTGATATATTTTGTGGGTCGCAGAGGAACAGAGTCAGCAGGCTTGGGGTTGGCTGCTCCCTACCTAGAACCAGCTGAACCCTCTGTCTCAGGACCCACTGGGTTCCTCATTTTCTTCCCTTTCCAACTGTGTGAAACACTGGCAGGGATGTGACAATCCCACGCATCTCCTGTCCCCAAAACTGACTCAGATTTCCCCAGACTTGGCTGCTCCCAGCTGAGCCTCCTGCCAAGATGACTTTGTGCTTCTGAACACACATTTAAGGTGCTCACAGGGCAGGGGCAGGCACAGCAGCACTCCCAGGTTGTCCCTGTGTTCTGACTGATATGTTTCATGGTTCCAGAGGGAGGCCAGAGGAACACAGTCAGCAGGCTGGATTTGTGTGTTCTCATACACATTATAATATTGGCTTTTTGCAAATATTAAAATGGATTTTCTATGTTTATATGTGTGATGTTAAAGTGACTTTGCTATAAAGATATAATTTTTATTTCTGTTGTTAAGCTTAGGGAAATAGCTGATATCAGTGTGCTTGTATTAAACTGCCTGCTGGGATGGGATAACACCCAATGCACACAGGATGAGCACACCTGTGCAGATCTGCCAACCATCAGCACTCACTGTCTGAAGGCAGTGAGGACCAGGGCCCAAAACTGGAGGGGATAAAAAAGGACTAAAACCACAATCAAGGAAACCACAATCAAGGAATACACACGTTCTAAAAAGGCAGATCCAAGGAAGAGCCATGCTAAACAATTCTTGGAACATGTAAACTAGTTTGGGGAAAAGTTTACTCTGCATAAGGGTCTATGAACATGCAACAGGCTGATGTAATGAAAAGGTATTTAAGGGGAATCTCTGAAGATAACAAGGTGATCTTGGCTGAACACCAAGATATGCCCTAATAACCTTTGCTCTATGGCCCTTGGCTCCTATTGTTCTTTATTAAACTTTTTACATTTTCGCTGTTGAGTGAAGGTGTTTTTCACACGTGGGCTCGCTGCTCCCTACCCCAAACCCAGCTGAACCCGCTGCCTCAGGACCCGCTGGGAGCTGTTCCTCACAGCTGCTGCTGCTTGTTTGATTAATTCCTGTCCCCGCCTCTCTCAGCCAGGTGGGCAAAGTCAGCAGTGTCTGACAACAAGGGCAGTGTCTCGTTTGGGCTTCTCCTGCCCGGCAGCTGGTCCCTGAGCACGGGCAGATTGCAGGGATGGATGTCGGGGCAGGGGCTGCACAGATCGCTGGGATTTAGGGATTAGGGGAGCAGATTGGCAGATTGGAGGAGGGATCAGTGTGAAGACTGAGTGTGAGAGCAGATGTTGGTGACTCCCCCGCCCCCCTCCCTGCTCACCCTTTCCCCAGTGCTGTCCCCTCCAAGCATTATCCACTCTCAGCATCAGAGATCTCCTGTCATCCCTTTTTTCATTTGCCAGCCTGGCTCTAAAGGAGCCAGCTGCCTTCCCCAAATCCACAGGCAAAAAGACTCAGTTAATATAAAAGATTAAAGGTGTCTATCTGGCTGTCTTCCCTTGTTTCTTTTGCTCTTTCTCCATGGCACAAGCTCCCTCCATCACTCCTAAGGACACGTCTTTATCCCCACGGTGTGAGCACTCAGAGCCCCTCACCTGCTCAGTCATCGCCCTCTTTGCCCAGGAACAGCAGGTCCTCAATACAGAGGAATCTCCTCTTTTCCTGCTTTTCACCTTTCCTGCCCCAAACCCTGCAAGTTCCCCGTGACCACCAATCCTTCTGCTCCTGCAGCAGGCACAGCAGACCCTGCCTGTGTACCTGTTTACGCGGAACAACAGATCCGCAGCCAACTCACCCCTGCACCACTGGCAGCACATAATGAGTCCCCAAGGCCTCTCCTCTAAGAGGCTCCAGCAGTTCCCTAAGAAAGCCCCACTTGAGCAGCTTTCACAGCTTGACCTGTGTCCCTCCTTGCTGGTGCAGCCGTGGTTAATGAGCCAGCCCTGTGGCACGGCTGGGCTGGAAGCATTCCACTGCCACCCACCGAGGGGACATTCCTCATTAGCCCAGGTATCCCCAAGGCTGGGACAAAAAAAGACTCAGAAATTGGGAAAGGGCACCAAAATGCCTGCCCTGACCAGCAGCAGTGTGAGAAGGAGAGATTCAGTACCCTGGCAGTGCAGGATGAGCACAAAATGGAGAGGGTGGAGGTCAAGGGGAACAATTCCCAACCAGTCAGCTCCCTTCTGTGAAAAATGTGTATTTTATGATTGGCTTTTGGCAAATATTCAAATGAATATTATATGTGTTGTGTTAGAAAGTGATGCTGTATTAATTCTCTTAAGTAGCGTGTTAAATATAGTTTTAGGTTATAACAAAATGTTAAAATAGAAACGATGCTATGTAGGATACTTTTTTAAAGAAAGGACTTGCAGCGAGATAGCAGCCACAGGACACCTGAATCTTTCAGAAAAAAAGAATTGATTGCTCTTATCAGAAGAAACGAACTTCTTCCTGCCTCACTCAGGCTTAAGGACACTGTCAGGATTCAGAGGAAGAAGCTGACACTGACCAGACAGAATCCTGTGTTTGAATGGAATTTATGCATCATGTATGAGCTGTATGAATATGCAACAAGCTATTGCTTTTAAGGGTTAATCCTCTGTTAAGGTGAGTCCTTTTATGGGCTTATGCTGCCCAGAAAAAGTACCCAGATAACTGTAACTCTTTGCTTTTATTGTCTCATATTGTCCTAATTCAAACTGTCCAAAATTTTTATTACTCTAATTATATTGCTATTTTTATAACCATCTTATTACTATTAAACTTTTAACATTTTAAAAACAAGTGATTGGCGTTTTTCACACTTCCAAAAAAATCCTGCGCATCAAAAGCTTCAGACATCAGTGGAATATCTGCTGCTTCCCAGACCCACTTCCCAAAGGAGCTGAGAGGGAGCCAGGACTCACCTCACACCCATGACAGCAGGGAGGGAGGAATCACCAGTGCTAGGTGAGGACAGGCCCTCGAGCTAAGTCACAGCAGCCCATAAAGCAACCAGACACAACTTACCAGTGTCACAGAGCGGGGAAAAAACGGAATAAAAATAAAATAAAACCAGCTAGGATGGCTACCACCAGATCCCCTGGCTGAGCAGGTCCCCTCTGCTCAAGGATGACAATTTACAGGGGGAGGAAGGCCAGAAAAATAAGTAAATAACTCTGTGCCTGCATTGCTTATACAGGAGAGGAGATTTAATAGACACAGAGAACGGAGCCTTATCAGCACAACTCACGCTCAGTGGTGCAAGGGAGGGCATCATACATTAGCTTGCTTTGACCTGCAGGGCCCTCAGTGGGAATTTTCTCCACCACACTGACATGATGTTGTTTAGATGCAATGCACATCTCGCCTGCATGGAAACATGCTGACACTTTGGAGGCTTTTGAATGCGGAGAAGGAGCGGAGAGAAAAAAAAGATGTCTGGGTCAAAATGTTTCTCTAATGGTTATAGATTTAATTCCATGGTCTGGAGGGAAGGGTGGGAGAAGAGATTTTTTTTTTTTTTACCTCCCTCTTTCCTTTTCAGAACATGAAAAAGGAATCCAAAAGCATATTACTGTCCTGCTCTGCTTTGCTTTTCTTCAATTCTCTGCTTTGGCTTTGGCTTTCTCTTTTCCTCCCACCTCCATCACTACATACAAGTCCCAGGGAAGGTCTGGCCAAAACTGCTGAGAATTTAGCTTGGATAAAACATTCTTGGGTTCCTCTAAAAAGGAACAAATTAACATCAGATTTCTCAACACACAAGGCAAAATAAACAGGGAAAATATTTGCCCAGCCATGCTGGTACTTTAAATTCTCTCAAAGAACTGGGTTGTATCCAGAGAGAGAGAGAATATGACACATTCTTTCAGCTGAAGGTGCTGTAGCCCCTCAGATTTCCCACTTAGCAGCTGTGTTTGATCTCAGACACAACTCGGAGGACACCAGCACCCAAATCCAGGAGGGGAGCAAGACCAGGGGTAGCAGCAGGAGGCTCTTGGGCTTGGCTTTGGCTCTGAAGATTAAAGTGGTCACAGTGGGGCACCAGGGCACAGTGAGGAGGATTTACAGAGACCACGGAATCGCTGAGGTTGGAAAAGACATTTGAGATCAGAGAATCCAGCCTGTGAGCCACCACCACATCAGCCAGACCATGGTGTAAGTGCCTTGTGCAGTCTTTGCTCAAACACCTCCAGGGACAGGGATTCCCCACCTCTCTGGGCAGCCCATTCCAGTGTCTGATCACCCTTTCTCCAGAGACATCCCTCGTGGTGCCCAACCTACACTTGCCCTGCTGCACTTCAAAATGATGTCCTCTCACCCTCTCATCAGGTCAGAGCAGAGCCTGATCCCCACCTGGCTGTGCCCTCCTGCCAGGGAGCTGTGGAGAGTGAGAAGGGCCCCCCTGAGCTTCCACTCCCCCCAGGCTGAGCCCCTTTCCCCCAGGCTGAGCCCCTTCCCAGCTCCCTCACCAGATTTGTGATGCCAGGGACCTCTCCCATCCCATTCCCCGAGCAGGGGTTGCCAGGGCCGGCACAGCCACCCCGGCTCTGCAGACACAGGAGGCAGAGGGTGCCTGGCAGTGCCAGGGTTTGCAGCAGCCCAGAACTGCAGAACCAGCCACCTGGGAGCAGGAGAGCAGTGCCAGCTTTGCTGGGCACGAGGCAGCCTCGTTTGTCTCCATCAGGTGCAAATGGGCTGTTCAACCTTTAAGCGCTTAATTAGTTTCCTTTTTGTTTTTAAAAGCAGCGCGTTGGGTGCCGGAGGGAGTGATGGATGGGCTGGGCACAAGAGCCCGGTCCTTCAGCTCCCAGCCCAGCTCCCAGGGAGGAGCTGCAGCCATCCCAAAGCTCTACTCCGGTAAATGCCCAAAGAATGGCTCAGCCCTGCTGCTTCCCTGAGAAAAACCAGTACCACCCATCCCCAGCATCTCAGGGAAAATCCTGGTGTCATCCATTCCCAGCATCCCAGAGAAAAACCACTGCCACCCATCCCCACCATCCCAGAGAAAAGCCTTCCCCAGCATCCCAGAGAGAAACAGTGGCAGCCATCCCCAGCATCCCAGAAAAAGCCAGTGCCACCCATCCCCAGCATCTCAGGGAAAATCCTGGTGTCATCCATTCCCAGCATCCCAGAGAAAAACCACTGCCACCCATCCCCACCATCCCAGAGAAAAGCCTTCCCCAGCATCCCAGAGAGAAACAGTGGCAGCCATCCCCAGCATCCCAGAAAAAGCCAGTGCCACCCATCCCCAGCATGCCCCTGCTCTGGGACACCCACCCAGGCACAGGTGGCACCTCCCAGCCAGGGCACATCCCACGGAGGTGTCTGTGCATCCCCAGAGGTGTCTCTGCATCCCCAGAGGTGTCTCTGCATCCCCAGGTGCACAAAGCACCAGCAGATCCCTCCCTCCCTCCCTCTCTCCAGCTTGGCTTCCTGCTCCAGCTCCAAAAGAGAAATCTGCCCGTGCCAGCAAGGTGGACAGGAGCTAAGGAGAAACAAATCTGCTTCAGCTGGGGTCAGGGTAGGTCAAAGAGATAAAAAAAATACACGTTGGGAAAGGCGCTGACTGGCTGGAGGATTGATCTGCTGTGCTGGCTCCCGGGGAAGCCGGGCTGGGAATGCTCCATGCCTGGATTGATTGGGAAATGCTCAGAGGAGCCCCCAGTACCTGCATTGCTGCCCCCAGCCCCAGCAGTCACAGTTGTTTTCTTTCCTCTTTAATTCCTCATAACTCATGCCCAAGACATCCCCCTCCCTCCTTTCCCCATGCTTTTCCTCCTAGATAAAAACAATATGTGGTGCTTTTTTTTTATTCCTGCGGGGTTCCAGCTAATAAAAAGATTTATAATTAAGCCAGTAGATTTCCTTTTGCTATGCTGTCCTGGATTATGAGAAAGTATATTTATATGCAATTATGAAATGAACAGTATTTCTTACCCAAGTGAAGCTTTAAAAGTCATTATGAATCCATTAACTCAGCAGACCTTACAAAAGGCCTTCTCTGCTCTGGATTTATTTTAATTTAAAGCAGATAGGAAACTTTTCCCCTCCTTATTTTTTAAACCCAGCTTTTCTGCAGTAGGAGTGTGTGAAAATGAACAACATGCATCAAATTCAGCA
>NW_005054459.1:1348579-1366585 GCF_000277835.1 Geospiza fortis | reverse complement strand
CACTTTGAGTCCTTCCAGAGCCTCTGCCCTGTATCTGAGTGCTCTGTGATCCAACCTAGCAGAGAATCATGGAATGGTTTGGCTTGGGAGGGACCTTAAAGCTCATCCAGTGCCATCCCTGCCATGGCAGGGACACCTTCCACTGTCCCAGGCTGCTCCAAGCCCTGCCCAGCTTGGCCTTGGGCACTGCCAGGGATCCAGGGGCAGCCACAGCTGCTCTGGGCAATGGGACACCTTATACTGAGACCTGGAAGATGCAGAATTTCAGTGTCCCTTGGCTGCCCCTTCCTTGACTGCCCTGCAGCTCTGGGAGCTCCTCTCCATGGGATTACAGGGAAGGGTTGAGGTGCTGCTCACAGGAGCCTCCTGTTTCTCTTTTGCTTCCCTGCACATCCTCACCTGGGGGTTCCCATGGAGCATGATGTGCTCAGTGGGCTGTGATGCTTCAAGCACAGGCTGGAAGATCCAGCAGACAAGAAATTGTTGGGAAGGATGAAAGTTTGACAAGAAAGTCTCACAGATATGTGTGCTTGGCAGAAAGATTTTTAAATGTAGAGTCTGATGAAGGAATAGAGATGGAAGCAAGTTTTGATATAGAAGAAAAGAATTGCTGAGCCAGTCTCACTGGATAGCCAGGGAGGCAAAGGGTGTGTTAGTTAGAAGGGGGTTGTATGGCTCAGAGCAAAGGATAAACCCACCCCAAACAAGAAGATGTTTTTACCAAGCAGAAAGAGAGCACAGGCAAACAAGCCTGCCAATGTTGCAAGTAGAAAAAAGGTCTCAGAATTTTCCACTGCAAGAAAACTGAAAAACAACTTCTAGCTTCAACTGTAATGTACTGACTTTTAGTGATTGGAGAACAGTAACATGAATATGGTAATTATAGCAGTTATGATAGGCTGTAGGTAATAGTTAAGGTATAGATTGGTTCTACTGTATGAAGATGCTCAGCAAAGAAAAGTATACAATGCATTGTAACCAATAGAAAAGTCTATAATGCATTGTAACCAAAACCAAAGGGTCTCCAGGCCTGCCTGCAGCTGGAGCTGACAGCTGTAGGCACAGCTCTGTCACCCACCACCCTGGACTGCTGTGATGTCTTGGATACAATAAACTGCATTTTGGAGAGCTGCCTGGAGTCCTGCATCTCTCATTTAAGCTCTTACAAGAAATGAAGATGGGAAAAGTCAGAGAGGAAAACCTGCAACCAGCCCTGCTCAGAAAGCTGCTGCAGCACCGAAATCCAGGTAGGAAGAGGCACAAAAGCTTTGATCAGGATGTGAGGACCCTGCTGTGGCTCTGGAGCTGGTGTGGGTGGCAGCAGCCCAGTGCTCCCAGCTCCATGCTGGGACAGGCTGGCACCTCCCTGCACCTCTGGGGAGGGGAGCAGCAGCCTGCCCTCCCTGCTGCTGCTCCCAGCCCTCCTCAGCTCCCAGAGCAGCTCTGCCTGCCCAGGGGGACATGTTCCTGGGGCTGGGGCATCCCCAGGACACCTTCTGGACCCCCAAGAGCTCTGGGGGTTTCTCCTCCCAAGTTCTGGTGAGATCCTCAGTGCCCTGGAGAAGGCTCCAGGGAGAGCTCAGAGCCTCTTCCAGTGATGCTCCAGGAGAGCTGGAGAGGGACTGGGGACAAGGGATGGAGGGACAGGACACAGGGAATGGCTCCCACTGCCAGAGGGCAGGGATGGATGGGATATTGGGAATTAGGAATTGTTCCCTGTGAGGGTGGGCAGGCCCTGGCACAGGGTGCCCAGAGCAGCTGGGGCTGCCCCTGGATCCCTGGCAGTGCCCAAGGCCAGGTTGGACACTGGGGCTTGGAGCAGCCTGGGACAGTGGAAGGTGTCCCTGCCATGGCAGGGGTGGCACTGGATGGGCTTTAAAGTCCCTTCCAATTACTCAAAAAGCCCCACCTGCCCCATCCATAGCTCTGCCTGACAAGAAGGGACAATCTGCAGGATTTTAAACAACTCATCAGGCAGAAGGATGGCCTCCACCCAGCAAAATATGCTCCAGTCCCAACCATCCCTCAGCATTCCTTATCTCCAGGCGGGCTGAGGATGGCTCATTTTGCTCGCCTTAAGAGGAAATCCATCTCCAAGTCACCAAAGGAGCCTCAGCTGCAATGGCCTTTTCATTAATGTGGTGGCAATAAAGCACAGCAGCATCCCCTGGCTGTCATGGGCAAGGGAGCTGGCAGGAATATTAAAAGGGAATTTGCTGCCAGGTGGGTGCAGGGAGGAAGGCAAAGCCTGTGGTCGGGCACAGCTCTGCCCTCCACCACCAAAATCCACCTGGAGAGGGCCACCAGTCCCCAAGTGCCACCAACCAACCTTCCCCCAACTCCTGCTGAGGTCAAGACAAGATCTGAGTGTTCATTTTGGAGCCCTCCCAACAGGCGTGAGGCTCTCTGGGTGGCACAGCCATTCCCTGGCCCCTTGGGCACCAGCCAGTGCTTGGAGGGGCTGCAGCAGCTCCTCCTGAGCTGGGCACTTCCCTGGGCACCTCCAGCCTGCAGGGGCACCTGCCTGTCCCTGCTCCCTGTCCCTGCTGAGGCACTGCCGGTCCCTGCTCTCCTCCTGGCCCTGCACAGGCACCTGTCTGTCCCTGTGGTATTTTCAGGGTCCCCAGATGAGTGAAGGAAATGATGAATCTGACTCCATGTTCTTAGAAGGCTAATTTATTATTTTATGATCTATATTATATTAAAGAATGCTATACTAAAGAATACAGAAAGGATACTTACACAAGGCTTAACAAGATACTAATTAAAAATTCGTGACTCTCTCCTCAGAGTCCCAACACAGCTTGACCAGTGATTGGTCATTAAGTCAAAACAATTCACATGAAACCAATCAAACAATCATCTGTTGGATAAACAATCTCCAAACCACATTCCAAAGCAGCAAAACACAGGAGAAGCAAATGACATAATTATTGTTTTCCTTTGTCTCTGCGGTATCTCAGCTTCCCAGGAGAGAAATCCTGGCGAAGGGATTTTTCCAGAAAATAGGATGGTGACATGTCCCTGCTCTCCTGTCCAACCCTGCAGGGCTGGGAGTGTTCTCAGCCCTCAGATGAGTTAAACCTCCCTGACAGGCTCGATCTGCCTCTGGTTGCCCGTGATGTTTTCACTTCCAGTTGGCTCTGGCAGCGACAAACCTGCTCTGACACCTTGGCTGTGGCTCAGTCTCATTCTCCCCGTGTGATCTGCTTCTCCCTGTCTCTTTGCCGTGCTCGGTGTGAGCTTTGCACTGACAAACCCATTTTGATCTCTTCCCCCTGTGCCCCCCCCTCTCAGCAACTCCATCTCTGCAATTCTTCCAGATACAGCATGACTGCTTTATTTAATAAGAATAAAGGAGTACTTGTGCCCGGGGAGTTCTCTGCAAACCAAATGCTCTGGATCTAATCTGGGCAACGCGGTCACACTTGGTTTCATTACACTTGCCCCCTTGGCCCATGACACTTGCTTTCTTAGCCATGGATTTTTCAATTCCACTGGAGCAGAATTCCCTGTGTGTCTTGCACCACGAGGAGCGGGGCTCTGAGCTCCTGCTCCCGGTTTAATCCCTGTTTGCAATTTACAGAAGCTTTGGCTAAGGGTGAAAGGTTCTGTGTTTCATTACAAAGCCTCACAGGGACCTCTGCTAACCTGCACTGTGCAGCACTTCTTGTCACAGCACAGCAGCTGCACTGAAAAAAACAATAAAAATAAAAATCCAGTGTCTGGATCCAGCTGGGATCCATCCCCAGCTCCAGCAGCCTGGAACAGCAATGAGTCCATGAAGAACTCCAAAGAGCAGCCCTGCTCACAGGTGTTCTGCCCACAGGCACGCCCAGTGTGCCCCACAACCAGCTCTGCTTTGCATCCCCCTTGAAGTATTTCCAGACACACCAAATAATGATCCACTGGAAGAGATTCTTGCACCTACTGCGGGTTTTTTTTACCTCCCGAAGCTCTCGGAGCACTTCAAAGGGAAAGAAGCTCTGCTATGCTCGTGCTGCAAAAGGGGAAAGCTCCATCCACGAGGCAAAGATGGAAAAGCAGGGGCCCCAGGCCGGTGGGTGGGAACCAGCCCTCACTGCCTGCAGCAATCGATGTGTCTTTGCTCTTAACGCCCACCTAAGGAAAATCTTTTCATCCCTTTCTCTGTGTCTGTGCCTCCAGAAGCACAGACCCTTCCTCTGATCAGAAATACATCAGCTCTGAGCACACGTCTGTGGTTAATGAAACAGCCTTCCTTTAGAAATTCACCGTGTTCTACTGAAGTCCATCTCCTCAGAGATGCCTTTGTCACTGTGAAACAGCAGCAGCCAGCACCACTGGGACCCAAAATCCCTTTGGGAGGGATCTGTGGTGCAGGCAATGCTCCCTTGAATCCCTCTCCTTTGCAGCTGGCCACTAACAAAACACAAGCACAGCCTGTTCAAAAATCAAAGCTGGAGGTCACGCAGCTAAAAGCTCCAAATTTGACACTTCCTATCCCATTCATGGGATTTCAAAAGAGAACACCAGCTTGGAATTACGCTGTTAGCAACAGCTCCTGGCTCCCAGCTCTGGAGCTTCCCTTGTCACACTGTCAGGGAGCAGAGCCCAGTCCCCTTGCTAGCTGTGGGTCATTAAATGGTTCAAGCCCCACGTGGAAGGTGCTGGGGATGTGGGAGCAGCAGGAAGGGCTTTGGGAGCAGCTGCTGTTCCACACCACTGGCTGCTGCTCTTTGCTCTCTCAGGTCATGGGTGGGAACCAGACCCTAAAGCTCCAATGTCACAGACATCTTTTATGGAAAATCCTTTCCTTAGGATTTTTCCTCCTGAGAAGCTGAGAGGCCTCAGGAACAAAATGCAAACAATGGTTATCTGCTGCTGTGGAATGCAACAGGTGCATCTGTGATTGGTCTCATGTGGTTGTTTCTAATTAATGGCCAATCACAGTCAGCTGGCTCAGACTCTCTATCCAAGACAAAGGCTTTTTTATTAATTCTTTATTTTCTATTCTTAGCTAGCCTTCTGATGAAATCCTTTCTTCTATTCTTTTAGTATAGTTTTAGTATAATATATATCATAAAATAATAAATCAAGCCTTCTGAAACATGGAGTCAGATCCTCGTCTCTTCCCTCATCCTCGGACCCCTGTGAACACCGTCACACTCCAAGTCTGGGGCACTGAGGAGGATGTCAGTACAGGGCATGGGGCACTGAGGAGGATGTCACTACAGGACATAAAACAACATGATGCTGCTGCTCCTTCCAAGGTAAAAAAGGGACCTTTATTTTTCTGACTCCAACATTTATAGATTTCTAAAAGTGACAGTGGATTGGAGGGTGACAGTGCCACCTCTCCAATGACACTGGACAAACCAACAATCTATCAAATTTTTCCTCCTCAATAAAAGAATGCCAAACAATGAGTTATTTACAGAAAGTGTGTGAGAAAGTTCGATACAAGAATGGAAACATCAGAAGGCTTAGAAAATCTTAAAAAATCAGGGTGACAGGGAGAGGGAGCTGCTCCCAAACCCTCCAAGTCCTCCAAGAGCTCCAAGTTCACAGACTCAGAGAACCCCCAGATTGTGTGGCCTGGAAGGGACATTAAAGCCCATCCAATTCAATCCCCCTGCCTTGGACACCTTCCACTAGGCCAGGTTGCTGCAAGCCCTGTCCAACTTGGCCTTGGACATTCCAGGGATCAGGAATCCACAAGCTCTCTGGGCAGAGCCTCACCATCCTCACAGAGTAAAGGATTCCATCCTTACATCAGATCCTGGAACACTGAGCCTTTGCCAAACTGGCCACAGCCTCTCCCAGCTCCAGGGTTCCTCAGTTAATACCTCAAACAGCTTTGTTACCTCAGATTGCTGAGTGATTCCCTGATTCCATGATCTTGGTGCCCACCTCTCTTCCAGCTTATGCACACAAAGCAAAGGAATTCAGATCTCTCAGCCTAAAGCTTGAGCTTAAAATGCAGTTGGCACTTGGGTGGACACTTGCAGAGGGATTTCAAAGCCTTGGTGTGTGTTCCTGAGCACTCCCTGTGAACCCTGGGAGATTTGCTCCGGCAGATCTTCCAACAGCGAGAGCACAGGAGGCGGAAAACACATCTTTACATTTTCCCCAAGCTGTCTCCTGGACAGACAATCCCATTAAGTGAAGCAGAGGGACCTGGAGCTGTGTAAAAGCAACAAGGTGAATCTCCTTAGCGCAGAAGCCTGACAGATGAGAGCAAAACACCGGATTTAACTCCAGTGTAACACAACAGAGCACATCGTGTCACCGGAGGGTGAAATGCAACCCGCTCTGCAACCGCTGCACACAACCAGGTGAGCTCCCAGCTGCCAGCAGAGATTTCATTTAGGCTTCTCTCTCCAAATGGAGGGACTTCATTTGGAGATAAGACAGTAAAATGAGACAGCTTTGAAGCAATATGCTCAAGGTCACCGAAGGAATTAATTGCAGAGCAAGAAGCAAACTCGAATCCAACCACGATGCACACTTAGCCCCAAAGCCACTCGTTATAAGACATGCCATTTATCAACATCTATCAAATTAGGCAAGTACCATAAACCCAGGCTTGTGGAGCATTTTTTAAAATGGCAGGAGAGGAAATGCAGTTTCCCAGTTCTTAAGAGTGTCTCATGGAGAAAAATACTGGTATAATAAAAGTATTTTAAAAGGCACCTCATGTACTATTTATCTACTACTCAACAGTCTCCCTAAATCTGAGTGCAACACGTTGGTAATGGGTACCTCAGACACATAATTTAAAATGTTACTGAAATTTCTTCCATGCAGAAGATCAGTTGCTGAGATCAAAGACTGACGCATCCAGTGACTCTGTCTGTGACAAAAGAGAGAGATTTCTAACAGTGAATTACAGTGTTAAACAAATCGAGCTCGTCTCCCCCAAGAACGCTTCCCTTGGCACTCAAGAGTACAAAGTTTGTGTTAGATAGGCCACTTGGAGAGAAATAACAGCCTGTCTGGGAGGGAGTGACTCATGGAAGGAAACCACGGTGCTGGAGGCTGGGGAGGGGAGAAATGCACCCAGAAATCAGCCACTAAACCAGAAATTAGGGAGAATATAACGTTCTGGTAAACACAAGTTAGAACAGGCTGCTCAGGGAATGGGCATGGCCCTGGTGTAGCCCCACATTTCTCTTCACAGAGGAAAGCAAGGCACATTAATGAGCCTTCTGATATCAGTGGAGTTCTCCTCGTCATTCCTCCTTCACAGGGGCCCTCAGCACAGCTATACCCCGAGCTGCCAGAGCTCCAGGGGCCTTTGGACAATGCTCTCAGGGACAATGTGGGATTGTTGGGGTCTCTCAGCAGGGCCAGGGGTTGGACTGGGTGATCCTGGTGGGTCCCTTCCAGCTCAGGATATCCCATGGCTCCATGTCCAGGCCCCAGAGAAAACCGTATAAACCATCTCTGCTCTGCCTCCCTAAAGCAGCCCTGTGACGGGAGTCACAAGGGTTTTTGGGATGAAGGAAGAGACGAGATCCTTGACTCCATTACAGAAGGCTTGATTTATTATTTTATGATATATACATATACTATACTATACTAAAAAGACAGGGAGAGTTTCCAGAAGCTGCTAAGCTAAGCCAAGAAAGGTAAAGAATGATAACAAACCAACTCCCTCGGACTGTGTCCGAGAGATCTCAGTTCTGGATTGGCCATTAACTATAAACATGCAAGTTGGGCCAATCCAGACAGACCTGTTGCATTCCACAGCAGCAGATAACCTATTGTTTACATCTTGTTGCTGAACTTCTCAGCTCCAGCAGGAAAATCCTAAGAGAGGATTTTTCATAAAAGAAATGTCTGTGACACAGCCCCTGCCCAGGAGCAAACAGCTGTCCTCACACCCAAGGGCAGATCAACATATCCCTCAAGGAACACCCTGAAAACTTGGGAAAATGAAGGCAGGAGACTGCTGCACCATTTGGGAAGCAGTGGGAATGCCCCATCTTCAGGCATGTTGTAATTCAGCCACCTGAGAGGACATCAGAGTGTTCCAGTCCCAAGCACCCTTCACCATTCCCCATGGGAGGAACCACATCCCTGTAATCCTTTTAGAACTACCACCAGGTGGGTGATTTGAAAAGGAAGCTCCCCAGTGAGGGCCAGGCTGAGCAGCCTCCCTGTCCCTCCACACTGGGCACGGAGGCACGCTGGAACTCACCTTTCCTGGCTGTTCATAAATAAATAAAAATGGCCTTTTCCCAAGCTCACAGCTGGGGATGGCGAGGAGGGCTGTGCAGGAGGTTCTCTCCAGTGGAGCTGAGTGTCCTGGCTCACTCCTGACTCACTCCCTGGAGCTGGGTCTTTGTTCCCTGCCCACAGAGGGGATTCCTCTCCAGCCCAGGCTCTTCAAACACCAGGAGCTGCATTTTTGTTGCAGGCTGCACAGAGTTTGGGAATTGCTTTTTTTCTCCCCTCCCAGCTCCAAGTGTTTCATTTGTTCAGTTTTGCTGAACGACAGGCATGTTTGCACTAACCATATAAAGAATTCTTTGCTGGGTTTTCCCCACCTGAATATCAAATACTCAGGGCTGTGCATCCACGCCTGCCACCTACATGGATGCTTGGATTCCTCCCATCAATGGGAGCAGGGAAGGCTTCCTTTCATTTGTTTTCTTTACAGGATCACAAAGCAATTTCAGAGGTGCTCTCTGCAGGGAAAAAACACCTTCAAAACATGATAAGCAGCCAGCAAAACAGCTCTGTCTTTCGTTTTTAGGGAGGTTCCATGCAAACAGCAGGAGGCAGAGGGAATCCTGCAGTGGGCACACACCAGGCTCGCCTTTCTCCACCCCCCAGATGCTCCCAGGGCTCTTTTCCCACATTCACCTGGCACAGGTGGAGGCTGGAACTGGCTAACATCTTTCTCACAGCCTTGTGGGAGGACACTCAGCTAGAAAAGATTCCCAGACAAGCTCCTGGCATGGCAAAGGGTGGAGGAAGGGAAATAAAACCTCCTGCTGCTGGTCTGAGACCTAAACACACCCAAACTGATGGCAAGGCAGGGTCACTGCCTGCCCTGCACTGCTGTGAACACAATGCTCGTGTCCTCCAACCCCAGTGGTGCTTTCCACTCCATTTGCAGCTGGAAATTGCTCTGGTTTTCCCTGTCAGTCCAGGTCCCCAGCCCTCTGCCCCTCCCCGGGCTGGATCTTTCTCCCCCGGTTACCGTGGCTAATGTCAGAATCATTCCATCTGACAAAGTCTCTGCTCCGCCGTGTCTCCCCTGTCTCCTTGCATCTCTGTCAAGGCCCTTTCCACATGTCTGAGCATTTTAATGACATATGGTGCTGGGACAGGGGGAGGGAGCAGCGGGAGGGAGATGGAAACCCAGGGAGCACAAGGAGACCTGGCAGAGAGCTGGAGGTGCAGGAGGCACCTGAGGAGGATCTCCTTGGAGAAAGTTGCTCCAGAACAGGGTTCAGCTCTTCTCTCACCTCTTCCACAGATGGTTACCCAGAGGAAAAGGCACTTTTTGAGGGTCCTGTTGTCGAGAATGGCTGATCCTGCTTTGCACCTCTCTCTGGACCCCTACATTGTGGCCACCAGAGCCTGTGGGGCCAGCAGCCACACACAAAGGCACAGCCCGACTCTTCCTTAGCCCAGGAGGTGTTTTATTCTCCCCTGGATTTGACTCACACCCCCAGACTGGGTCAGAGTCGGGCAGGCCACACACACCCCACAGCTTGGCAGCATTTCAGTGGTGGAGGAACCCACCAAAGGCTGCAGCACAGCCACTCATACTGCCCCAAATGTGGGGTCTGAACCCCCACTGCCCCAAACGTGGAGATCTGAACCCACACTGCCCCAAATGTGGGGTCTGAACCCCACTGCCTCAAATGTGGGGTCTGAACCCCCACTGCCCCAAATGTGGGGTCTGAGCCCCACTGCCCCAAATGTGGGAATCTGAACCCCACTGCCCCAAATATGGGGTCTGAACCCCCACTGCCCCAAATGTGGAGATCTGAACCCACACTGCCCCAAATGTGGGGTCTGAACCCCACTGCCTCAAATGTGGGGTCAGAACCCCCACTGCCCCAAATGTGGGGTCTGAACCCCAACTGCCCCAAATATGGGGTCTGAACCCCCACTACCCCAAATGTGGGGTCTGAACACCACTGCCCCAAATCTGGAGTCTGAACCTCACTGCCCCAAATGTGGAGATCTGAACTCTCACTGCCCCAAATATGGGGGTCTGAACCCCACTGCCCCAAATGTGGGGTCTGAACACCACTGCCCCAAATCTGGAGTCTGAACCTCACTGCCCCAAATGTGGAGATCTGAACTCTCACTGCCCCAAATATGGGGGTCTGAACCTCTTCTCAAAACCCAGAACGACCCCAACATCACCTCCAGCCCAGCAACCTTTCCCCCCCAGTGCTGCAGACTTAAGGCTACTTTTCTCAAAGCTCAGTCTTAGCAGATCCCAAAGCTTCCAGACAGCTAAGAAGCCCCAAAAGTCCTTATAAGACAGGATATTCAACAGAATCCTAGTGGATTTCTCCCTAAGTAATTACATTTTAGCTTCTTATAATCCTCCTGGTATTTAATTCTTCTTCACCTGTTGTAAACCGGTGGGAGATAGCAGATGATGACACTGGCTGGTGCTCCAGGCAAGAAAACAAAGTGATCTTGTCTTAAAGAAACACTCAGCCACCAAAGCCTAAAAAGAAAATGGACCAAGATCCAAATTACTCCAGCACCCCCAGCCTGGCAGCCCCAGGACAGAGCAACACCCACATTTGAAACTCCTGATCTCTTCAGGAGCTCCAATCCCATTGCAAGGCAGCTGAACTTCAGCTCAAGGATTCTGGCAAATCCCATCTCTGGCAGACTAAGGAGAAAGCCAGCAGGGGCACAAATCCTTCACAGCACCAAGAACTTGTGCAGAGCCCTCGAGGCTTGGAACAACCTGGGCTGCTGGAAGGTGGCAGGGATGAGATGAGCTTTGAGGTCCTTTCCAGTCCAAACCAGTCTGGGATTTTAGGATTCTCTAAGACCAGCAGGCTGCAGAGGGAACAAAGCATAGCTGGGATGAATCTGGCACATATGGGTGGATTATGCTTTTTCAGCTTTATTCAGTGGCACTGCAGCATCTGGTGTTTATTCTCCATCCCTCACATATTCCTGGGGTTTGGGGAAGCTTCACAAGACTCTCCAAGTACAACAGCTCTGAGCACACTCCCAGCCTGGCTCTCACATAAAACACTGTAACAGAGGGAAGCAAAGACAAGCAGGTGCACAGCCAGTGTCCCAAAATGTGGCTCTGGGGACCAAAAGGTGACTGGTGAGAGAAACAAGCGGACTTCTCTTCTCAAAGTTGTATTTTATAATCTGCAACAAAGCCTTGAATGAAAATGAGGAACCACAAAAAAAGCACCTCTGTTCCCAAATGAAAAACGAGCCCCTAAAGCTACAAGCAAGAGGCTTGTGCTGCCTGGGCTCTTTGCTCTCTGCATTGTATTAAAAACAAATAAGTCAATAAGGGATGCCAGACAAAACAGTCATTTGTCAGCTGACATGAGGGAAGGATGAGGATACACTTCAGGAATTTATCAAGGAAATCTGTTGAGCTGTGCAACTTTTTTTTTTAAGAAGGATGCTGAAGAGAAAGCAGCTTCCCAGCTGAACCTGTAAGCTGCTCAATGAATTATAAAGCAGAAATACCCCCTTAACACCCAGCATTACCTGGCAGCCTATTTACCATTCCTGCCAAGGCTGGAAAGCTGGTGGATCATGGCCAGTGCCTTCTGTCCTCCCCATTTCCAGTCAGCCTGGAAATGGCTGGAGCCTCTGAGTTGTACAGAGACTCTTCTAACACAAATATCTGCCTGCCTTCCTCTGGGGGTGGGGGAGAGGGGAATATTTCCAGAGTGTGCTCAGTGCTGAACAAAGTTTGTTTGAACTGGGCTTAGCTGCAACAAGAGCAGCATTAAGCCAACCTCAAGCACTTGTGAAAACACTCTGCTTTAAATAGTGCCTCTTCAAGCTTTAACGTCATGTAAAGCTCAAGAAGATTTTATGGGCCACCGAGAGCATCTAAAGCCTTGGCATCCCATCTGCAATCCCAGCAGCTCTGCAGCAGCAGCACAAAGGAGCTTTGAAGGGTGGCTGTGAGCCCCAGGCAGGCCCAGCGCCAATCCACACACCTTCCTACTGGAATATTCCCAATACAGCCCAATGGGATGTGCCTGAGCTTCTCTGGCCCTTGGTGCTGAACCAAACAGCAGCAACTGTGGTGTTTCACCCCACAGACACTTTGGGCTGGCTGGTGTGTGGTGTTTCACCCCACAGACACTTTTGGCTGGTTGGGTGTGTGGTGTTTCACCCCACAGACACTTTTGGCTCTATGGGTGTGTGGTGTTTCACCCCACAGACACTTTGGGCTGGCTGGGTGCTGCAGCTGGGCCCGTGGGGACAAGTCCAGGCCTGCAGGAGCTCTGGTGGTGCTGGGATGGAGCTTCCCCCATAACAGGGGCTGCTCCTCAGGTTTCCCTCTGTGGAGAAGCTTTAAGGCGATGGTGAAGGAAAGGAGTCGGTTCTGATGGAGGGTTTGGATCCAGAGCTTTATTCTGGCCCACAGGCCTCTGAATGCAGCACCAGCTCCAACAGAACTCCCTGAGCCCGTGGCTGCTGCTCCTTTGAACCCCCGGGAGAGGGCAGGGAAGGGGTCGGGAGCCACCAAGCAGGGACAGGAGGGGAGGGACAAAGGGACAAAGGACACCTGGATGGCCCAATGCCCCCCAGGGGTAGAGGGCATCCTTTGGATCTGCCAATCACTCATTGCCCTTCTGGAATGCCAGGACTGACAGACAGTGCTGGGAGGGGTCAGGGAGGGGAAAGGAGAGGTGAGTGACACACCTGGGAGGGAATCTTCAGGGGAGGTACCCGAGGTTCTGCGGTAAACCCTGAAATCACAACGGAACATCTTCCCACCAAACCAAGCTGGGAGCCAGCCCTGTGCCCTCAACCCTGCACTTCTGCAGGGTTCCAGCCATAAGGGAACTTCCAAGCAGAGTGCTCAGTGACTCCTTCAGGAAATGATTCCTCAGCAGCCTCCTGGATGCTGTTCATTCCTGTCACCAGGGTCAAAAGCTGCTCTGTTGGGCCAGGCAGGCACTTTGCATGCTCAAAATTCATTAAAGTCAAATACTGCTAAGACTTTCTACACATGAGAAAGCAGATGAAGGTGAGACAGAGCGGGGCTGAGCAGTACAGGCAGTTTTATTTAATGAAGGTATATTTACTCAGAAGAGCTGAAGGGCTGCTTCTTCACAGCAGGTCAGGGGCTGCTATGCAAATACTAATAAATATTTTGCACTTTTCAAGAATGCTTTACCCAAGTGCTCTGCAAGCGTGAACTGCACTAAACCTCCCAGGATCTGGAAGGAGCAGGGAGAGAACAGGAACAGACACTTTGTCCACGACAGAAAGACAGAAGACTCTTGGGCTGAAAGCAGAGACATTTGACAGCACCAACAGCTTTCCCAGCTTCCCCACGGAAGCTCTTTTCCATGGCTAACCTCACACTTCTGTGGCTGGCAGCTTTCTACAAACAGCAGCTCAGAAAACATAGTCATCTGTGGTTCATTACTCCCAACAGATTTCGTCAGGGATCCTGCCTGGTGCCTCAGCTGCTCCTAAGCCAGCTCAGCCTGCAGGATCTGGGGTGCTGCAGAACAGCAAAGCTTCTTATGAAACACCTCACACAGCACAAAAGCCACCACAGGGATGGGTTCATCAAGCCTGGAGAGATTTGTGCTTTATTAACTGCAGTTCCAGGAGGTCTCCTTGGGCTGGGGGACAAAATGTGCAGAGGAGTTTGCTTGTTGCAGACATCTTTTATGGAAAATCCTTTCCTTAGGATTTTTCCTCCTGAGAAGCTGAGAGGCCTCAGGAACAAAATGTAAGCAATGGTTATCTGCTGCTGTGGAATGCAACAGGTGCATCTGTGATTGGTCTCATGTGGTTGTTTCTAATTAATGGCCAATCACAGTCAGCTGGCTCGGACAGAGAGGCCGAGACACAAGCCTTTGTTATCATTCTTTCCTATTCTATTCTTAGCTAGCCTTCTGATGAAATCCTTTCTTCTATTCTTTTAGTATAGTTTTAATATAATAGATATAATAAAATAATAAATCAAGCCTTCTGAAACATGGAGTCAGATCCTCATCTCTTCCCCAATCCAAAAGCCCCTGAGAACACGGTCACACTTGCTGGTCAATTCAAGAGCTCTGAAAACCAGAGGCAGCTGAGAACAATCCCATGGAGAGGAGCAGCTTCTGCCTTGCAAGACATTGGGGGAAAAAGAAATAACTGAAGATGGCTCCAGGCAGAGGGCTGTTACAGAAAGAGTCAGGAGAAGGTGGCACTGAGGTCTCAGGTTCCCAAAAACCTCCCCTGGGGAGCTGTGACATGCCATGAAAGATTTATGGAAGCCCAAAGGAGCAGTTTTCCCTCCCTGAGCCTGCAGTTTGCACCCAGCAGCCTCTGAGGGGCTGGGAACCATCCCGAGGGACAGAGGAGATCCACAGCCCTGGGAGCTGAGGCTGTGCAGAGCTGGGATCACACCCCAGCACTGCAGGGTTTTACTCCTGACACAACAAACCCAGACTGCTCCCTTCAGCTGAAATTCCATCTCTGGAGAGGTTTGAGCTACAGACACCAAATCCTGCTGCTGGGGGGAAAGGGGCAGCCCACAGATAAAACCTGGAGAGCAGCAATGGGGAATTCCCACAGCAGCAGAGCCTGAGCTGCCCGGAGCCAGCATGGCTGCACTTCCAAGATACCAACTTATTTTGAAATCAATACTGAGATTATTGATCCAGGAAGGAAATACAGACTGGTGAGGAAGCCTGGTCAATAGCAACCCCAGTGGGTAATAAGTTTTAATGGAGACCAGGGAAAATTCCAATTTGAATTTTGTGCTGGGGTGAAACTCTGCATACGCTGATTATCTCAGCCCTGGAGCAAGGCAAGGCTCCTCACTGATATCTGCTGATATTGCCAGTGACCGGCTCAGGTGCCAAGGTCTGGGAATGCACATCACTGCTGAGGGAATGAAAAGAGAAACCCCATTAGCTGCTCCCAGCGATCTGTCTGGCAGGAGACGAGCTGCTAATGCCGACTGCCTTGAAAATCAGAGCAAGAAATTCAACCTGCACAGTCAAGGCCAGAGTCAGGCATGTAACTCAGGGATGGCAGCAGTTCAAGCACTTAAACTGTCTTTTGAAACCACAGTAAAATCCTGCTGTCCCATCCCTCTTGGAAATGGACTCTACTGAATGTCAAGGCCCTGAAAGGCAAGAACACAACAGCAACAAAAAAACCACCCCAAACCAGCTCTGCTTGACTGGGAGGACTGCAGCAATTTCCCTTCATGTGTCAGCAAAATCTCATTGGCCACATAAAAATACAAAAAGGGTTTCAGTTGCCAGGAGGGCATCCTCAGGACTGGGGCAAGGGTGATTCCACACCAATTCTGACAGGGAGAAGATAAAGCCTTAACTCAACTATTTTGGAAGCAGTAAAATCCCACCTTCAGGGAGGCATTTCTGGGGTGCTGCAGATCCACACAAACTGCAGGAGCAGCGTCCTGCAGGTCCAGGGGATGAAGAACCTGTTCTGCACTTCACAGACAACAACAGCTCTGACCTCTATGCACAGGTTTCTAAGCAGCCATTGCCTAAACTCCCCCTCTATTCCCCAGTCAATACCTGCAAAACAGCTTTAGAAGAACAAACAGCTCCTTCTGGCCCTTTGAAAAGACTCAGGCAGGCCAATACTGCCTTGGGATAGCTGAGGTAAGCCCAAGGCATGAGGAGCTGCAGAGAGAGGAGGGAAGGGAGGTTTGGAGAGCAGGATTCTCCTCGGGGCAATGCTGGCATGGAGGCTAAAGGCTGCCAGCACCCAGGGAAGCAACTGGCACAGTCTGACAGCCCTGCAGGAGGATAATTGAGCAGACAGTGCTGTGCAGACGAACTAAAGTGTTTACTGGCTTTAATATTTAATTGTGTCAAATGAAGAGAGAGGAGCTGGGGGATTGGAGCTGCAGAGACAGGCACGTGTGTGCCGGGGGCTCTGCTCCTCCCGTGCCAAATGGCACCCAAATGAGCCATGCACCAACCCAGCAGCACCCTTGGGACGTGCCCAGGGGCTCCCCCTGCCCTCTCCCTGGCACAGGAAGGAGTGCTCCAGTTTGGGAGAGCACTGCAGGCAGAGCAGGGAAAGGCAGAGGCAGCACATGCAGCAGCTGTGAAAACAAACATGGGAAATCCATCTCCATGGGCTGCACCCAGCCCTGTGTATCGGTGATGTTCAGGACCCTTGATGCAGGGAAGAACTGACTCCATGCTATCAGAAGGCTAATAATTACTTTATTATATTATATTATTCTATAGTATATTATGCTACATCTAAACTGAATCTGCACAAGCACCCAACTCAACTGCCCAGAATCTCGTGACTCTCTGCTGACCCACAGTCTGGACACGCCCTGATGGGCCAAGGAAACAAAACCCCATCACTGTGGGCAAACCATCTCCATATTGCATTCTGCTTTGGCACAACACAGGAGCAGCCAATGAGATAAGAACTGTTTGGATCATTCCTTTCTCTGCTTCTCTCACTGCTTCTCTCAGGTTCAGAGGATGTGAATCCCACACTCGTGGATGCCCATTGGCATCTGCATCCCAACAGAAAATCACTCTGAGCTGTGAGCCACCTGAGAAGGGCTCACCCAAAACAAGCCCAGGGAAAGCACTGCTCCTCTGCAGGCTGGCTTTCCTCATGAGGTGTTGGAAGGTGGCCAGGGAGGAGAAGTCACCATCCCTGGAAGTGTTCTGCATGTGCCACTTGGGGATGTGGTTTAGGGGGATTGTGGTGGTGCTGGGGATTAGGTGATGGTGAGAATTAGGTGAGATCTCTTCCAGCCTCGATGATTCTGGAGTACACAAAGGGATGCCTTGCACTGCCACTGCTCTGTTCAAAGGCTTGGAGGGAAGGATGCAGGTCCCCTGCACCCTGAAAATTCCAGCAGGTCACTCACTGGTCCTGCTGCCTCTGCTTATGGGTGTTCACCTGTCTGCAAGAAAGGGCTTTGCACCATGATTTCCCTTGGGATGGAGGCTGGGAGAGCACAATTGCTGTCAGACACACTCAGCCCTTCCTATTCCTTTCCCAAAGATACCAAATCAGCTCCAAACAGGCCTCTGGAAAGCCCTACATCCCAGCAAGGGCAAAGCCTGGACTACTGTGTTTCTAAAGCCACTGTTTGTGTTTTCTCTCTGCCTTTGGCCAAAGCCAGCGTGGAAATTCAAAGGAAGGCTGGCTCCATAAATATTGCAGTGTGAACAACACAGGGCCTTTGCTGGATTATCACTGCTAAAAGGAGCTGCAAAGCATCCAACTGCAGGAATGAAAGATGCTAATGGAGCGTTCCCAGCGGACAGCAGGGCTGTAGATTATGGGGAGCTGCTTTCACATCCTGCAAAATGTGCAGATTTAAATAACGCTCCCCTTTCACACGGAATAAATCTCAGCCTTGGCCACAAGCACACACAGCTCAGACCCTGGCTGGCCCATTTCAGGGGGCAGGTGGCTTGTGGGAGATACAGGTGATGGATGGAACACCTGGAATTCGTGTCCACTGGTCCCAAACACTCTCTGAGATGAAGGCTGTGCCACGCCTGCATGTGCATCTCTCTACCCACAGCACGCTTCAAACACACAAAAAAAGGGTTAAGATGAATTTTTCTCTCCAACCTTTTAATTAAGCCATTAGTCTCTTCCCCCTTAACCCAGGAATGAGAGGCCTGTCTTCACAGGAGCAAATGATTTCCCCAGAGTAATGAAGATGCATTATCATACAGAAAAAAATCATTAGTTGCTATGTCCAGAACAATGCGATTGCTCAATTACTGCACTAAAACAGATCACAGCCTTCCCAGCGCTCCACGTGCTAACCTGGAGGAGATGCATCCA
>NW_005054459.1:1348188-1348536 GCF_000277835.1 Geospiza fortis | reverse complement strand
TACAAAGGTCCCACCAGAATGATTTCCCAACCTTTGTTCGCTTCACATTTTAGACACCACAGCAGCAGATCCCTTGGAGAGTTTTCTCCAAGTGCTTTACAGCAGTCTCAAGCTGCATCAAGGGAAATTCAGGTTGGATATTAGGAAAAAGTTTTTTACAGAAAGGGAGCTAAAGTTCTGTGACGATGTTCACAGGGGTCTTAGGATGAGTGAAGAGACGAGGATCTGACTCCATGTTTCAGAAGGCTGATTTATTATTTTGTGATATATAAATTATATTAAAACTATACTAAAAGAATAGAAGAAAGGATTTCATCTGAAGGCTAGCTAAGAATAGAATAGGAAAGA
>NW_005054459.1:1343411-1347829 GCF_000277835.1 Geospiza fortis | reverse complement strand
GGACTCGATGATCTTGAAGGTCTCTTCCAACCCAGTGATTCTGTGAATTCTGTGGATTCTGTGGATTCTGTGAACAAAGGAGTTGGGATGTTGGGAAGGGGAGTTTCCCTTCACACTGAGAAGGTCCCAATTACTTTGGTAAGGATTCAGTAGGAACACCCAACACTGAAGGAACTGCTGGTGAAATGCAGTGGCCAGCAGGGTTTGGGAACCCAGCACACCACCAGCCACAGCCTCACAGGGCCCCTTGTGATGAGGAAGGATCAACACCAGGGATTGTCAGCTGGGCTTGGTTCCCTCTCTTGGAAGGGACCACCAGAGTCATCAAATCCAACCCCTGGCCCTGCCCAGACATGCAACAATCCCACCCTGTCCTTGAGAGCATTGTCCAAAGGCTCCTGGAGCTCTGGCAGTGCCCATTCCCTGTTCAGTGCCTGACACCCTCCGGGATAAGAACCTTTTCCCTTCATCCCATCCCTCCATCCTTCATCCCCCTCCAGAGCTCTAGGCCAGCTGCAAAATACTGTTCCCCCAACTTATCTGATGAGGATGCTCCAAGCCCCAGTTTCCCCTCCTCACCACCCCCAGGATGATTAAGAGCAGGGTTTAGTCACCCAACCAGGGTCCCATTATTCCTTCAAATGGATAATTTCGGTCCTTCTCTCACACACTGAGATACCCATTAAAAAATGACTCATTAACTCTTCCCCCTGCGTCTTTGGCACAGTAATTCCAGCACAGATGTGGGTCAAGCAAAGATGTTCATGAATTCCCATCAAACCCATTTGGCCTGCAAGGGGAGGAGTGGGTGTCAGAAGTGAGTGGTTTATTTAGACATTTTCTCCTCTACATGAAACATTTAGACATTCTCCCCCCCGCCCCGCCAAGGCACCTCTGAAGTTAATTTACTTTTAAAAAAAGGTTTTTAAAATCTGAACAAAATAACATATTGTATCTAATGAAATGTTTTATTTGACCTGAAAAAATTATTTTTGTTCATGTTTTTGGTTAACCCAATACAGCATGTTTTCTTCAGTTTTTCAGTTCAGATAGACAAGGGCAAAAAAGAAAAAAAATCAATTTCAGAGCTGCAAACAGCCCATTCTGTAACAGTTGTCACAGAGACTGCAGCTTATGTTAATATTAAAGTACTGCTTTAGCAATTTATGAACATTATCTGGAAAGTGAAGGCACAAATTAGCAGAGATGAAGGAAGTTACCCGAGTTAATGCATTTTTGGCACTAATATCCTTCTATTGTTCAACTCATCTGAAAGAGCTACAGGTCTGCAGTGACAAACCAGGGAGAGCTTGATGGTTAACACAGCTTGGAGACAATTCCAGGGGGGTTTCCACCCCTTGGAGGACAAGGCACACAGAATGCTGGGATGGTTTGGGTTGGAAGGCACCTTAAAGCTCATCCAGCTCCACCCCATGCCACAGGCAGGGGCACCTTCCACTGTCCCAGGCTGCTCCAAGCCCTGTCCAGCCTGGCCTTGGGCACTGCCAGCAATGGGGCAACCACAGCTGCTCTGGGAAATCCATTCCAGGGCCTCACCACCCTCACCAGGAGCAACTTCTTCCTAATATCTAAATTTACCCTCCCTCAGCTTAAGGCCATTTTCCCCTGTCCTGTCACTCCATTCCTTGTCCACAGTCTCTGCCCATCGCTCTTGTCATTCCCTTCAGGCTCTGGAAGGCCACAGTTCACTCACCCCAAAGCTTCTCCTCTCCAGATAAACACCCCCATCTCTCCCAGCCTGGCTCCAGAGCAGAGGGGCTCCAGCCCTTGGAGCAGCTCCGTGGCCTCCTCTGGGCTCCTCCAGCAGCTCCAGCTCCTTCCTGTGCTGGGACCCCCGAGCTGGAGGCAGCTCTGCAGGTGGGGTCTCACCTGGGGGGCAGAGGGGCAGAATCCCCCCTGCCCTGCTGCCCAGGCTGGGGATCAGCCCAGCACAGGGGGGTTCTGGGCCAGGGCCTGTCCAGCTCTCCCTCACCTGCACCCCAAGGGCTTCTCCCAGAGCTGCTCTCCATCCCTTCATCCCCAGCCTGGATTGAGCCTGGGGGTTGCAGCACCTGCCCTCAGTCTTATTAAACTTCCTACAGATCATTCCAAAAGAAGGTTTTCAGTACCCATGTCCTGGAGAAACCACAAGGAATTCAGCTCTGGGCTTGACTACCCTTCCAACCCAACCATTCTCTACACAAAGAACGTGACATTTGAGTATTTTGGAGGAGGCTGGGGCCCTCCAGGAGAACATGGTGTGGCTGCCAGGGGGGTTGGTTATTTCCAGCCAGGATTGGTGCTGAGCAGTTTGCAGGAGTGAGGATCCCGGTGCCGCATACGGTGCTTGCTTTAGTTAAATGCAAACCGGTGCTTGCTTTAGTTAAATGCAAACCGGCAATCTCTGCCTTCACATGTGACAATTGCCATGCGATTTCTGTCTCATTAAGCTCTGAAATGTAAAACAAATGGGATTTATGCGGCTGCTGCTCGGTATTCTCACACGGAGTCAAGTCTTGCCTTTAGTGGCTCTTCAGTCTTATCACTGTCTTATCTCGGTACCTGGTGCTCCCCCACCTCGGGCTGGAACAGCAGAACAGACAGACCAGGGGCAGATGTAGCAAGCAAATCCTCCTGTTTCCCCCCAGGTTGTGACACCAACTCTCACGGATGTCACACGAGCCTGCCGTGCCTCAGTTCCCCCCACGTGCCACTGTCAGATCCACTCGGCTCATTCAGATTCCAGCCCACCAATCCAGCGTGTTTATTTACAGCACTGTGCATGGAATAACAAGCTCTGAAACGCAGCTCTTTGTAAGGCTGGCAGGAGAAATCGTACAGGCAGCATTTGGGAGGTATTTTGGAGAACATGGACCATCAGTGAAGTGCTTTTCCACGCACAAACCATGAAAATTTAAAGGCTGTTTACAGAGCATTTGATTCCAGCAATCATTCCCAGGGGTACAGGAGTACTGTAAACTCAGTATTTGGGGTGATTTCACTGGTGCCACTGGTACCAGGCTGGCCTGGCCAAAGCTCAGGACACGAAGCTTTATGACCACAGGGGTCCAGGGCCATGACTCTGATCCTTTTCTTCCAACTACAAAGATCAACCACCCCCCAGTGCTCCACAGACTGGCAGCACCAAACAAGGATGGTCTGAGATCCAGAGCACCTACAGCAGCACAACTGGTCACTGAGTGTCCTGCAGATGTCAGAGAATCATGGAATTGTTACGACTGGAAAGGTCTTTAAAGTCATCAAGTCCAACGGTCAAGTCAAGGGGATTCACTTAAACCACATCATTTGGGATGCCCCATCCCTGGAAGTGTTCAGGGCCAGCTTGGACAGGGCTCAGAGCAGCCTGGTCTACTGGAAGGTGTCCCTGCCTGTGGCAGGGAGTGGAACTGGGTGGGCTTTATGGTCTCTTCCAAATCAAACCCTTCTGGGGTTGCCTGGAAAACTGCTGGAGAGCACCAGCCTGCACTTTGGGCAGCCCAGCTTAATGCTGAATTTTGCTGAGAGCAGCCCAGTTTTGGGTGCCACCTTGAGAGGTGTGACCTTTACTCAAAGTAGCCAGCAAGTGCCCAAACCACCAGGAATTAGGCATCCAGAGGCAGAACATCACCAAGCTCTGGCTGCTCTTGGCTCCTCCAGCCTTGCCCAAGGGTGCTCAAGGAGCCAGAAACGGGACAAGGATCCAACCCCAGCTCCACACAGCCTGCTGCCCCAAGGGCACCTCCCCAGCCCACAGAATATTGTCACCTCGGGCACGAAACACCCAGCCAGCAGCAGAGCCAGCGTGCCAGGAATTGTAAAGCCAGAGCACAAAGCGGCACAGGAGGAGACGGATTCTGGAGCGCCTGGAAAACCAGGGAGAAACACAACTGCAGGGAGGAGCTTTCTATGGGAAGCACAAAGCCAGGTGTTGTTCAGCAAAGCCCCGCTCTGCACGCTCAGGAGGAGAGCCTTGGACAAAAGCAAGAGCTCCCACTGATGCCATTGTCGAGCTCATAGAGACGAGATTTCTCTGGAAGAAAAGCAGCCCTGCGACAATTATTTATTGCCACAAAAACATCTTCCTCCTCAGCTTTTGTTGGTGCAACACAGACCACGTGTGGCACCAGCCAGGGAGAGAAAAGCTACCAACAGGATCAAGGAAGGCTGAGATTAATCTGGTTTAACATAGATAAAAAACCAACTCGAGCAATCGGTTTTAAAATTAATATTAAAGTTGTAAGTCACCTTTGACTATATTAAAATACAAACTGGAGCACACAATAAGCCCCAAATAAGCCCCACTGGCAGTCAGAACAGCTCCCTTATCAACCTCTAACATCCTCTATAAAATAATAACTGGAAGCCAGACTGCTCTGAGAGAAACTCCCTCTCCTGGGGCATGGTGATGTGACCCAATT
>NW_005054459.1:1336986-1343401 GCF_000277835.1 Geospiza fortis | reverse complement strand
CCCTGTGCCAGCCAGGAGCTCAGCTGCAGCAGGAGTCACTGGGGAGGGAGAGCTGGCATGGAAAGGCTGGGCACTGAGCTGTGCTCTGGGTGTTTCTGTGGGGCACAAAGGGGCTCTGTGCTGCAACTCACAGGCTCTGGTGTCTTTCTCTCTCCCCCCAGTAATGCTGTGGAGTTTTGGGAACTGATTTTCTCCCAGCTCTTGGCTTCTCCTTCTCAACATTTCCAAACTTTCTTTGTTACATCTTTGCAAGAGGCTGGGAGGCTCCTGTTGAGGGAGCCCAGCATGGGTGGAGCAGGGCAGCACCAAGGGAAGCTGGGCATGGATGGCCAGCACAGCCCAAGGCCCATGCCAGGATGGGTGCCCAAGGCCACCAGCAATAACAGCCCCATAACAGAGAGGAGGAGCACAGGGAGCTGTGGGCAGCACCCCAAAGTCATGGAGAGAACAGGGACAGGCTCTGGTTGTTCTGCCCTGGACCTCTGCAGTCACCATCAAGTGCTCGTGCTGGCTGCACCCAAGCCTAGCACAGAAATATTTCATCCACACCCAGTGAGCACCAGGATGACCTAAAGAGGCATCTCTGGGTAGTTCAGGGGGCTGGAGCTGTTGATCTCCACACAGGGAGCCCACCAGAGCCCACCTGCCTCACCTGCTGACATACAGGGGGCAAATGGGTCTTGGGACACAACTGAGGCTCCTCGTGCTGCCACAGAGCTCTGTCACCAGGACAGCTGCATGAGCTGCTCCCCAACACACGGCTGCCTGCTTGAGAGGGCTCCAAATAAATAAATAAAGCCACTGCCTCATTAGCATGCAAATGTATTCAAGCCCTATTTCAATTTGAATTCTATGCATACGATCAGAGTGCAAAATGCAAATTATACAAATGCACCCATAGGAAGAAACAAGCAGGAACTCTGCACAAAGGGATTAGGGACAGGCTACTTCCCTCAGAAGATTCCAGCGCTGGGGGGGCTCTTGTTGGGGAGGATCCTTCAATGGGCACCAGTCACGCTGCACTGAGCTTTGTTACAAACACTTGGAAAAGCATCCTGACTCCAAACACTTGGAAAAGCATCCTGACCCTGGCTCCGGAGCAACTGCTGGCTGGAAACTGGCTCAGGGAGAGGAGGGGAGGGTGGACAAACAGACACCAAGAGGGGCTGTAGTCCCAGCACTCACAGCCAAGGGTTTCCCCAAGGGATCTGCACCCGTTCAGATTGGCCTGAGAGAGCAAAGGTGTCCCCAGCGCTCCTCAGCAGCCCCCATAAGGCAGCATTAGCCAGGTCCACCCACCAAGCCAGGGAAATGGGTCAGGACAGCCAGAAAGGGGCAGTGAGGGGCGTCCCAAGCAGCAGAGACCATCAGGAAGAGGGTCACCACCACTGTCCCCATCTCAGTGACAAGGGAGGTGATGCTCCTCCAGTCTACCCCACCTCTCCTTCCCATGGAGATTTGTCTGGGAAGGCTCTGCAAGGTGTGGGGGGAAAGACAGAAGCCCAGCTTGGAAGGTCCTCTGCAGACCAAGGTCAGCTCAAGAGACCCCAGTGAAACTGATTGCAGCTGAGTAAGGCTGAGCTCTGCTCCAGCCCAAGCCCCAGGCCCTTTGTCCAGGCTCCCAGGCCCAGCAGGCAGTGGTGTGGGAGATCCTGCTCCCAGGGACACTCCAAGCCCAGGCAGAGCAGATGGGAGGCTGTGCATGTTCATCTCTCCCTCCTACGTGTGTGAAATTCTCAACCCACCATTATCGTATTACATTTTCATTTTAAAGTAAATATCTGTTTTCAATTAGTACTTACCGTGAGGGGCATGCATCACTGAGAACACTTATTTCTCTTCCTTTCATTATTAGATTAGGAGTCGCTCAAGTTTAACCACATTTAGCAGCAGCAGACACCCAACTGCTCTGCAGACACTAATCCTCTTCCCATCTCCACCCCTACCAAGGTCCCAATCCAGCTGCTGCAGCCTCCCTGCCAAGGCTCCAAACCAAGGTGTGGCATGAGCCTGGTGCAGCCCTGGCCAACCTTCCTGAGCCCACCCACCAACTCGCTGCACATCCTCCCTCCAGGCTGTTACATTTCCATTGCTTTTCCTTCAGTCACAAAGTCTGACCCTCTGGCCATGCCATCTGTGTAGCAGCAAGGGCCACATGGACTCCCCCAGGGTTACAAGAAGTGAATAAAACCTGGAGCAGAGCTGCCCCAAACCTCACAAATACAACCAGAAGCACGGGGAGGATCAATCATTTCTGGTGCTCCACCTGCTCATTCAGTCCTGGGTTAGCACTGGGCCACCCAATATCCTTCCCAAATCTCCTACTCCTCATCTTCCCCAGTAAGGAAAGCCCTTCCTCCCACTGGGATCACCCAATATCCTTCCCAAGTCTCCCATTCCTGATCCTGTCCCAGTAAGGAAAGCCTTTCCTCCCTGTGGGATCACCCAATATTCTTCCTACTCCTGATATTTCCCCAGTAAGGAAAGCCATTCCTAGCAGTAGGATCACCCAGCATGCTTTCCAAGTCTCCCACTCCTCATCTTCCTCAAGGGAGGAAAGTTCTTCCTCCCAATGGGATCACCCAGTATCCTTCCCAAGTCTACCACTCCTTATCCACACCCGGAGAGGAAAGTTCTTCCTCCCAATGGTATCACCCAACAGCCTTCCCACTCCTGATATTTCCCCAGTAAGAAAAACCCTTCCTCCCAGTGGGATGACCCAGCATTCTTTCCAAGTCTCCCACTCTTCATCTTCCCCAAGGGAGGAAACCCTTCCTCCCAGTATGATCACCCAACAGCCTTCCCAAGTCTCCCACTCCTGGTCCTTCCCCAGTAAGGAAAGCCCTTCCTCCCACTGGGATCACCCAGTATCCTTCCCAGGTTTCCCATTCCCGATCCTTCCCCAGGGAGGGAAGCCCTTCCTGCAGTGAGCTCATCCCAAGCTCTCCCTGCTCAGCCCTTGGTGAGAGCACTCTAAGCATAATAGTACTATTATACCTTGCTCATTATGCCTCGTTTTTATTACCTGGCCTCATTAAGTTAAGAAGCCTCTGTAATTTAACTGCATCTCTTGGTCTCCGCACGGGGGCTCCAGCTGTGCCTGTCGTCAATCACTTTATTAAAAACACAGGACAAAAATTACAATTATCCCCATTACTGCCCATCAATCTCTTCAATTGCCTCTTAGGTCCTTTCTTTACCTGCTCAATGCACCAGTGCCAGACTGATATCATTGGCACCCTCAGAGTCTTTCCATATTTCCAATAATTAGGGGCTGGTTTTAAGGTGCTTTCAGAGCTGTGCAAGTGAGGCAGATGCTGGCACACGATGGCCTCATGGTGGAGAGCAGAACAGGCAATAAAAGCACGCAAGCAGACCAAGAGAAATAAACTGTGTTAGACAATAAAACCTAATTTTATCAAACCCAACACAAGATGCTTTACAGACACAGAGATGAGATTAACACTGGTTTAGAATTCAATATACTGTGACAAATTGGGATGTTCAGAGAGCCACCACGGTGGCTCACTGGCCAGGCCAAAGGCAAGAAGAGACCTGAAATCCATTTCCAAGTCCCAGAGAAAAACCAGCAATCAGCAGACAAATGATTTTTACAACAGTTTCCCCTTCACCCACCACAGGGATAGTCAACATCCTTTGTGCAAAAAACCCTTCCTACACTCCATGTTAAAATTTCAGATATCAAAACGTGGTATTTTGCCAAGTCTACTTCCAAGTCTCTGATCCCTAACTCTTGGATGTTTCCTGCTCTACAAGTTTCAAAAGTTCAACTTTTCTTCCTGATTTTGAACAAGATGCTCCCACTGGGACAACAACTCCGATCTGCTCGAGTCAGCAGAAACTTGCAGGGGTTAAGAGCACTGCACAGATTTCTGTCTATCCTTGGGATAAAGCCAAACCACAGGGAGAAACCTCCCTGCTGCAGGAAAAAAATCACTGTGCTGGATGAAAGGTTTGCTACAACCTCCCCTGCAAAGACATCACCAAGGGATGTCAACCCCTTGGCACTTGCTCGTGGTGCTTTTCCTTGAGATGTTTCACTCCTCCCCACCACCCCTACTCCTCCCCAGGAAAAATCAGCCTTCCTTTAGCACTTCCCCTCCTGATTTGCTTCCAACACAGAGAGAGAGGGAACAGAGGCAATTTGGGGAGAGCAGAGGAAGCTGCACAGAGATGCTGCCCAGGTGTGACAGACACCACCCTGCTGCAGTCAGGAGGGGAGGAGAGTGAGGGGTGGCAGCTCTTTGAGGCACAGCATCCTTAGGAGCAGGTCAGCATGGAACTGTGACAATCTGAACAGCCTGGAATGCTCTGGCTCTGCCTTTGCAGCCAGCCCTCTTGATGAGAGAGAGCTTTGAGGATTTCAAAGGGCGCCGTGTTCCCCGGTTTATCACAAGTGTCTATCTTAAACCAACATTATCATTTTAAGCATGACCGGAGCAAGAGGAATCTTCAGCAGGCGCTGCTGCCTCGGGAGAGAGACACAGAGACAGAAAAGACCCCTCAGACTCACAACCCCGTGCAGACCCCGACACAGCCAGCCCAAGAGCTGTGCTGCTGCCATCAGCGCAGATCTGTCAGCAGAGACATGTACACTGCTCCAGGCTTGACAGAAAAGACATTTCTGCTCTGCCATGAAATTCCTCCTGCTGCCCTTTCCAGAGTGTTACAGCTCCACTTTGGTGCCACCCCAGTGAAGGGGAACGGATGTTTTCCAAGGGGTGGCAGGTGACAGAGACAGCCACCTCCTCCCAAAATGCTCCCTACAGCCACTGCCAGGCCAAACACACCTGGCAGGGAGGAAGAGAGCAGCCCTGGGGTGACACCCACCCTGACACCCAAACCATGAACACAAAGCCTGCATGCACCAAAAATGCCCAGAAAATCTTCCCCCTCACCAAAGCAAGAGCAGATGACCATGGGGATGTGGGGCTGGAATCACCATGGCTGGGGCATGGGGCTGGACTGGGACAATTTAGAGGCTGAGCTGGGCTGCAGAGCTTGTCCAAGCTGCACATAGAACAGGGTTTGGGCACATAAAGGCAGAGGGACAGCAGGACTGAAGATGTTTCCCCTGGTCCCTGGTGGGGAAGCTCCCGAGCAGCCCAAACCAGCAGTGTTGTCTCCCAGGGACAGAGAGAAGACTCTGTCTTGTTCCCTGGCAATTCCCATTACTAGAAGGGCCAATAAAGGAAATCACAAGAAATCTACCATCAGTAAGTCAAGCTTCAGCTTAGACAGAAAGAGTTAATTTACAGCCACTCCAAGCTTTGATATCTTAAACCTTTTCAGTGTCTGGACAAGATGAGGAATAAGCACAGACAGTGTCAGACTCTGTGATCGGGAGGACAAAACGCTGCAAACAGCTGTGCCTAATTTTAGCATCTGTTGGTTCTGTTTCTCAGGCACTTGTGGAGGATGGGGGGTGGCCCCGTCACTCCTGGCTTATTAAAGACACAGCCAGAAGGAAAAGAGGCAAGTGTTGAATCACACTCCGGGGATTAGCTCAGGGGAGGGAGCAAGAGCAGACCAGGAGCAGCAGCCATTCCCTGCTGCAGGGTATCCCACAGGATCCACAGAGGGGTGGAGCTGCTCATGGAGGGGAGAGACCCCTTGGGTGCATTTATTGCTGTGGGGGGCTCAGAGTTGGGTCAGACAGCCCCAAGTCCCCTCCTGTGACGGTGTTCACAGGGGTCTGAGGATGAGGGAAGAGACGAGGATCTGACTCCATGTTTCAGAAGGCTTGATTTATTATTTTATGATATATATTACATTAAAACTATACTAAAAGAATAGAAGAAAGGATTTCATCAGAAGGCTAGCTAAGAATAGAAAAAGAAAGAATGAAAAACAAAGGCTTGTGTCTCAGACAGAGTCCAAGCCAGCTGACTGTGATTGGCCATTAATTAGAAACAACCACATGGACCAATCACAGATGCACCTGTTGCATTCCACAGCAGCAGATAATCAATGTTTCCATTTTGTTCCTGAGGCCTCTCAGCTTCTCAGGAGGAAAAATCCTAAGGAAAGGATTGTTCATAAAAGATGTCTGTGACACCCTCGCACCCCCGGGCCCTTCCTCCTGCGGAGCAGCCCACGGCACTCACACACGGTGTGCTCCAGGCAGGGTCACCTCAAGTGTCCAACCGCGCGCTGGGGTGGCACCTCCAGAGGGTCCCCAGCTCTCCTCCCAGCCCAGCACTCAACCAACCTCTCAATTTGAGGGCACGGCCCCAGCCGCTGAGCCCAGGCCAGGCTTGGTGCCCTCAGCACCCCCGGAGCCCCGCGGTCACCTTGGCCCTTAGCGAGGAGGTGACACGGGCAGGTGCGAGCGGAGCGCTCGGCTCCTCCATGCGAGCGCGGCTGCTGCCACCGCCAGGCTGAACGGCAACAC
>NW_005054459.1:1329780-1336969 GCF_000277835.1 Geospiza fortis | reverse complement strand
CCAGGTGACCGGGATCGGGGCACTCAGGCATTCCCACCAGGTGACCGGGATCAGGCAAGAACCCTCGGGCATTCCCACCAGGTGACCGGGATCGGGGGCCACAACCCTCGGGCATTCCCACCAGGTGACCGGGATCGAGCCAGAACCCTCGGGCATTCCCTCCAGGTGACCGGGATCGGGGCACTTGGGCATTCCCGCCAGGTGATCGGGGCCACAACACTCGGACACTCCCTCCAGGTGACCGGCATCGGGGCCACAACACTCGGGCACTCCCTCCCCGTGCACCCCCGGCGCTCTGGGGACATCCCCGTGTCCTGTGCTGCTCCTCCAGCGTTGGACTGCGCGGGTGAGGAGGCGAAAATCCTCGGGAAAGCTGTGGCTGGGATCACCTGGAACTGGCACTAAACACACACACCACGGGGAACCAGTGCTCGCAGGGTGGAGGCAGCCGCAGACATGAGAGGAGCTGATAAGGCTCATGTGAGTGATAACGATTTTGTCTCCAGTTATTTTTGTGCAGCTGGGAACAAGTGGCTGCAGTCAGCGCCTTGCCAGCTGGGGAGAGAGCAGCGGTTCTGCATGGTTGGGATGGAAGCACAGCCAGCTCAGCCCCCACCATGCTCCCTGGGTTTTCTCCTCGCTGGCAGAACTTGTCACAACCTGACCGAGAGAGCACCGAGTGACACCTCGGGGTGACAGGTGAAGATGGCAAGTGAGGAATGGGAAAGAGCAGGGTTTTCCTGCAGACACAGCTTGAGGGAAAGATTCAAGCCTTGGCTGCTCAGCAACATCTCCATGTGCTGGCTGGGTTTAAATCCCTCTAGAGAAGCCAGAGGCCTTTTCCTGTTGGCAGAGAGAAGCTCTCACCCAACACCTGAAGGCAGAGCAGCCGGAGGTGACCATCTCCCTGCAGCACCTGCAGGCCCCACAGCACTGCCAGCACGGACCAGTGCCACCCTTTCCTCCTCTCTGTGGCTTTGGGAAGCCTTGAGCTGGAGGTGAATCAGGGCTCACAGTTTGTCACACAGCAGTGACAGCTGAGCCTCATCCTTGGCCTCACCAGCTGCAGCCAACAACTCCCAGTTAGCACTGGGAAAGGCAGAGGCAGATCCAGCCAAGCACTGGGCACCTGGGCAGATCTGCAGGAGCAGCCTTCTCCTCCTGGGCCAGCAGCCTCACCAGACCCAGCCAATATTGGCCAAACCACATTTTCATCTTTGGTTTGCAGCCAGCACCAAAGAAAGAGCAGGCCTGGTTGTCCAGAAGGAAGCTCCAGGCGTCTCTTTGCACTCCACACCATAGAATCAGAATGCGTTGGGTTGGAAGGGACCTTGAAATGCCTCTCATTCCACCCCCTGCCATGGCCAGGGATGACATTCACTATCCCAGGTTGCTCAGGCTCCCATCCACCCTGGCACTCCCAGGGACAGGGCACAGCTCCTCTGTGCCAGGGCCTCACCACCCTCACAGGGAAGGATTCCTTCCCATCATCAGCTACCCCTGCTCTAAGGAGCTTCTGCACCTGTCTCCACATCCCCTCCTGATCCAGGGGCTTCAGATCCATCCAAAGCAGCTCCTTCCTTCCCACTTTTTCCAGAGACTCAAAATCCCTGCTGTTGTTCCTGCCGTGCTGGCCATTATGCAAGTTCGGCTGTCTTAACTCGCTGCTGAGCATACAAGTGGGGCTGACATTTATTTAATCCTCATAGTAATGTTGACTGTGTACTTACTGAAACACCTCATGCTTATGGAAGACATTTGTTTCCAAGCAGCTTATGCTAAATTGCAGTGATATAAAGGAAACACTTATCCAATATTGACATTCACTGACTGGCAGCAGACTGCTTGAATACTCATTTATGCTGGGGGTGGGAGGGGGACGGGACAACAGGACCTGAGAGGGAATCAGGCCTTTCCTTTCTGACCTGTTAACGAGTTAGGTGATATTTATGACAACCTGCCCAAAATGCAAGATGGGACTCCAAACCCTGTAGCTTCTTCCACTCACTTCTATTCTCTGCTTATATAGGCCCACAGCACAAAGATTGATCCCTCATCTATGGGGAAGTTTGAGGAGCTCATTCCTTCCACCATTGGAATCAGGAGGATGGAGGAGTTCATCCCTTCCACCATCAGAATCAGGAGGATGGAGGAGTTCATCCCTCCCACCATCAGAATCAGGAGGATGGAGGAGTTCATCCCTTCCACCATCAGAATCAGGAGGATGGAGGAGTTCATCCCTCCCACCATCAGAATCAGGAGGATGGAGGAGTTCATCCCTTCCACCATCAGAATCAGGAGGATGGAGGAGTTCATCCCTTCCACCATCGGAATCAGGAGGATGGAGGAGTTCATCCCTCCCACCATCGGAATCAGGCCTTTCCTTTCTGACCTTTTAACGAGTTAGGTGATATAAGGTTAATGACAACCTGCCCAAAATGCAAGGTGGGACTCCAAACCCTGTCGCTTCCACTCACTTATATTCCGTGCTTATATGGGGCCCACAGCACAAAGATTGATCCCTCACCCATGGAGAAGTTTGAGGAGCTGATCCCTTCCACCATCAGTGCATATTTCATAATTGGCAGGGCTCCTCTCGCCTGCAGTGTGTGTCCTGTTGGGCACAGCTCCTTAGAAAAACCACATTATTGAACATTTTCTCCATTATTTCCCCTCCCACAACATTGGGGTTGCTCACCCAGAAAGCTCCAGAAACGTTCAGGAGGTGCTGCTGCATCCTCCCAGACCCGGCCCAGCCAGGCAGGGCGGTCACCACTGCCTTTGCCTCATATTGAGCATGACAGCCCCAGAGCCCAGAACATAAATCCAGCAGCCCTTAGGAGGTGAATTAGCCACCACACGACCACACACATGTGAAACCTGCGAGGCAATTCCACCCAACGCAAAGTAATTGCAAACAAAAGACAGCATCTATTATCCGAGTTGAAAGTCTGACCGTGCCTGCATCAATGGTTAATGAGCAGCAGTTATGGCAAAGCCCTCAAAAACCAATTACATCCTGCTCCACCCCAAATGCAGCAGACCAAGAGCTGCTGTAGCTTTTGTTGCGAGTGGGGGCGTTGAATGAACACATTAAGACAAGATCTTATCCCCAAGTTAGCATCTGAATTTAACAATGTGAGTGTTCCACCTCCCACTTCCCCAGCATGTGACACTACCCGAGGCAGGACGCCCAGAGCCCATCGCTCACAGGCACTAAAAGCACATTTAGATTTTAAGCTGTTTAATGCAAGTCGGTAAAAGGAAGAGCCATGTAACAGCCAAGTGACCTGCAGCTCCTTTGCTCCACTTTGGAGGCTGCTGCTGCCACCAGGGAAAGGCAAACACTTGAGTGTGGGTCTTGCCAGCGAGGCAATGAATAAACAGGCTGGGCTACAATCAAAGGGCATATTGAACCAGGACATCTGTTAGGCCACCGTTTCCAAGAGCAAATCCCAGCATTTTCTCTCTCCTACCACAAGGCACAATTCAGAAATGGATACTTTCCTCTTCCCCCTTGAGCAGTCTGGAGTACAGATGTGCCATGAGGTGCAGTGGAGGAATGGAAACCCCTGAGATCTGAGCAGCAAGGGGGTCCTGCTGCTCAGCCTTTGCCTGGAAAGACGAGCACAGATTTTAAACTTTATTTCTTACCAGCCAAGAAACCCTGCACATCTCCTGGCAGGTTTGAAATGAATACTGGGTTCCCACATCCCTGCGAAAGTCAGGCCATGTGCCAGCCCTTAAGGCAGGGCAGACCGCCTCAAAAACTCACGGCTCCACCAAAGGCCTTAAATCTCAGCAAATAAGAGACTGATTTACAACCAATTTGTTTCACTACCTATTGATTTATACAATAAGCTTGTACATGGTCACTGTGGCTCCGTCGCTCTCTTTGGCCAGAGGTGGCTCTCAATGAAGCCAAAGGAAAGACTTGTATTGCTCCTGAACAGAAGATAAATTAGGGCCTTCAGCAATTGTTGGTATAAATTTGCTGGGTTTTAAAGTAAATAAATAAATAAATAGAAGCTGTTTAATCCTACTGGAAGGATTCTGGAAGTGATGTAAAGCCAATTCTCCAGCAGCATTTCCATAAAGCCCCCTGCACCCAGCGTGCTGAGGAGCTGAGAGCACTGTACAAACTCGCAAAGCCGATCATTAAATCAGAGCTTTGGAGCAGCCACACTCTCCATCACAGGCTGCTCACAGGAAGAAAACAGTTTATTCAAAGCCCTTGATCCTCAGCCAACTCACAACCTAAGGGGCACATTGGCCTCTCCCCCCTTTATTTACAGCGACAAAAGAAAGAAGAGCACGGAGCTTTTTTATCCTGACGTTTGCAGTCCGACTACAGAGTGGCTGGAGCCGGTGACACGCGGTGCTGGGAACCTGTCAGGGATTTCCAGGCACGTTCAGACTCCAGTTGGTGTCCCCTAAACCAACAGGAAAGCACAGAAATAATCGACATCAGCCCGAGATGTGCTGTGCATAAACTGCCTGGGCACCTCTGCTTAACCTTGGCAGGGGGAGGCTGGTGGGAATGTGGTGTTAGCTCTGAGGAGGAACATCTGAGGAGGAACATCTGCCCAGCTCCCCTCCCTCTGGCACAGGGCACCTGAGCAAAACCCCAGCTCCTCCCTCCTGTGCTTTTCTGAGAGCTGAAACCTTGCAAGAAAAGCTGATTTGAGCAAAGTCATCAGTGGTCCTCACGTGGCTCTCACTGCAGGAGGTGCAGATGGGAGATGGGAAACCTAAATTGTGTTAAAGCAGGTGTTGGAGGAGGCAATTCTGCACCATTCCTTTGGGACAGCACAGACTGGACCACACCAGTTTTATCTTGAGGCTTATTTCAGTTTCCTCCCCATGCAGCCCAATTGTGAACGCATTGCCCCTGCCAAGCCTGCACCTTTCCACCAGCAGCACCTCACAAAGCACTTTCCAAAGCACCTCTGTCTTCTACTCAGCCATTTCCAGTTCACAGAACCACAGAATATCCCGAGGTGTGACCTCTTGAGCTTCAGAAGCTCTTCCTCACCATCACTTTCAAAGCTCGCTGGGTGTTTCCACTCCTGGTCCGTCCTGAACAGCTCCCAGTGCTGACACTGCCCTGCTGGGCTTAGGGAACAGCCCAACACACTCCCTGGCAAAGCTGCCCTGCTCTCCACGTGGCAGGAGGAATTAACGTGGAACAGGGACCACAGCCACAGATTTCCAGGCTTTTCATTGACAGACTCGTGGCTGTCAGACTCAGAAACCCCCCAAGTGCCCCAGCTCTGGCACACACACACTCCCAGCACCCCAAACCTTGTATTTTTCCTCCCCATCACCCACTAACCACCCCCAAGATGTGAAAATCCTCATCTCCTGGTCCTAATCAGTGTTGGTGGGTGGAATTGGCCTGGTTTCTCTCATCAGCATAATTTCACCCTTCTCCACCTGGGGGCTGCTGCTGAGCCAGTGGGAAGTTGAGCCACTGCTGCTGCTAACGGGCCCCTCTGACAGAAGATTGTAAAGCATTTGCTTCCAGGGAGGAACCAACTGAACTGTGAAGGAGAAAAACATACCCTGCAACACCCAGAGAACTCGGTATTCATCACCCCGAGGGAAAGCAAACATGCCTTTGGAAAGAGAGCCCCAGACAGGCAGAAATCTTCCCATCCAAGGTAAATTTAAGATGCTGCCAAATCCACCTAGTGCAGGTCAGTGAGAGGAGGGGGTGGCTGTAGGTTCATTGTCAGTGCTGCTCTCCCCACAGCCCCAGCTCCCACACTGAGACACCTTCCCCAGTTGTCTCCAGCCTCCCCCAGTTGTTTCCAGCCTCCCCCAGTTTGGCTGGCGCTGCAGCAGGGGAGGGATGGGTGAGTTATCCCCCAGGCAGAAGCAAAGGCAGGCAGATTCATGGCAGCAGCAATTCCTTCCCACCAAGGGTCCCACACATCCCATCTCCACAGGAGGCCACTTGTGCTGGAACTTTCTCTCCCTCCCACCAAAGCCTGGCCCTGGCAGCTCGGAGGGGGTGGAAGAGTGAGTGGTACCAGGGCAAACCAGCCCTGCAGCACTGACCCATCAACTCTCAGAAACAGCCAGCACAGGCTGCTCCAGACCATTTGCAAGGGGCAAAGACAGAGGATGCTCCAGGGAAGGCAATTTGTTCTGCACAGGTCCCCTGGAGCAGTGAGCTGTGGGACAGATCCTCCTCCCTCCCAGGCTGAGCCATGCCCAGGGTGCCCAGGTGCAGCACAGCCCTAGACAGGAGCAAAAAGCAGCTTCCTCCTCCTGCCAGCTGCATTGGAAGCCCAAATTCCAGCCTGCACGGGCTGCAGGAACAGCAGGATGCCAGGATATCACTGGGATGCCCATGAAATACAAACCCAAGGGCACAGGTGTACAAATCCCGTGATGGAAAATGTCCTTTTGGGGAGGTCTGGGAAAAGGAGACTTTTTCTAAGTATTGTCCAGACCAGACATCCCAAGTGGGGTTTTGAGCACAGGTGATCCTTCCAGCCCTGCTGCCCTTGGCTTGGGGGGATTTAATTATGGCAAATCCCTTCAAGCCACTTTGACAAGAAAACACAGCCCTGCCTGCCCCTTGCCCACAAAAAGGAGCTCCTGAAACTCCTGAAGGGTAGAGCCAAGTGATTTAGGTTGTCCCTTGAAGTGAGTTTTGGACCACGAGCTCCTCCTGGGCAAGGCAGGGCTGCCCCATGGGTGCCCACACAGCATCCCATCCCCCCTAAAACAGGTAAATGGGGTGTCCCATCCCCTTAGGGACACCTTTGTCACAGCCAGCCAGTGCCACCACATCTGGATGCTGCTTGAGGGGAGGCAAACACAACACCTGCTGGAAAATCAGCTTCAGCACCTGCACCCAGGCCTTTCCTGCCCCTCAGCACCGTGTGGCTGCAGGAACCCCGTGCATTAAATCCTGTTAGGGATCCCCTGCGTGGTTTCACCCACGGGAAGAGCCACGGCGCTGCTGACGGTGCCTTTGTCGCGCGCAGAGAGCGGCAACTCCACAGAAACGCTCCTGCCTCATCCTGTGGGAGAAAGCAGCCGAGAAAACGCTCTGCAAGGCACTCTCCGTGCCTCCTAACCCGGCATGAATAAGCAGGTACCAGCTGCACGATCCTGCAGGAGACAAACCAGCTGAGCTCAGGCAGCAGAGCCGAGGAGCCGCCGTGGCTGTCCC
>NW_005054459.1:1328802-1329739 GCF_000277835.1 Geospiza fortis | reverse complement strand
GCTTCTCCAGCCCCGCTAGCAAAGTGCCATTTGACCTGCAGGGACTGACGGGGTCCGTGTGAGCAGGGAGGGTGCGGGAAGGCCGGGAGCGGCTCCCAAATCGCTGCCGTGCCCGGCCCCGCCGCTGCCCTGCTGTACCAGGAGAGGTCAGGTTTGTTCAGCCAGAAACCCACACGGAGGACACAGTGGGTTTCTTTTGTACAGCAGCAAAGGCAAATGCAAACACAGCTCTCTCCCCGAAGGAATATTAGTACAAGCAGAGAGTGAGGGGAAGAGAAAAGGGGAAGGGAGGACAGTGTAGGAGCCCAGCATCACATCCGAGCCCAGGAAAAGAGGAGGGAAGGATAACCAGGAGCACAGACACCACAAACAAGGCGTCCCTGCTCGGGGAATAGGGTGAAACCCAGCGTATGGAGGGGGATGTTCAGCACTAATGTCTGACTGAGCAAAAAACCAGCTGCCCGTGGAGAAGCACTACTCTCTCCAAAAGTTTTATCTTTCATTTAATCAACAGATGGACTGGCTGCGTGGGTTTGGGGTTTTTTTATCCCTTTTTCTTTTTTTTTCCCAAGCATCCCCAAGCCGTACCCTCACAAAAGCTGGCGTGGGGACCACGGCGGCGTGACACAGATGGGATTTGACACCGGCGTTGGGGGGGATGAGCAGCACAGAGGCGAAGCCGGGGTCTGGCTGCAGCTCAGCGTTCTCCACGGGTGACAGATAGTCCAGGGAGCAGGCACACAGCAGCGTGCCAGATACAGCTTCCCAAAACGCATCCCCTTCCCAAATCCTTCTTTTAAATTTTTTTTTTTAATTTTAATTTTTTTTTTTTTTTTTTTGCGTGGGAATCAAGCAGGTTGTAAAGTTGCGGGGTGAATTCCTGCGATTCCCACGCTGCTGCCCGCGCCGTGGGGAGGTGGCACGGGGCTGTGAGACC
>NW_005054459.1:1313132-1328237 GCF_000277835.1 Geospiza fortis | reverse complement strand
CCCGAAGCAGCAGCGCGAACACCTGCGGGCTCTGCCCGCCCCAGCTCAGTTTAAGGTGTGGGGGGGTCGGTGCCCATCAGTCACGGCAGCCCCGGAGCCCTCCGTGCCTTCCCGGGGGGCACCCAGAGCCTCATCCTGAAATACAGGATATTCCCAAAAATACTCCCAAAATCCCAGGAAAAGAGAGGGGGACATAATGTGTGTATGTCAATAATGTGTGTATGTCGTGTTCATTCCCCTGGAGATGAATTATATCCAACAACGTCCCACAAGTGCAGACAGAGCTGGAGATGGTGGGGGGAAAGTCCTCTGTGAGACCCCCAGAGCTCCCTCATTTCCTCCAGGAGGGGAGCAGCAGCTCTTCACACCTCCATAAAAACATACACTGGAGCTGGGAATGAAAAATAACAATACCCCTCCTACAGTCTGTGCCTTCCCGGGGGGGGGCACCCAGAGCCTCATCCTGAAATACAGGATATTCCCAAAAATACTCCCAAAATCCCAGGAAAAGAGAGGGGGACATAATGTGTGTATGTCAATAATGTGTGTATGTCGTGTTCATTCCCCTGGAGATGAATTATATCCAACAACGTCCCACAAGTGCAGACAGAGCTGGAGATGGTGGGGGGAAAGTCCTCTGTGAGACCCCCAGAGCTCCCTCATTTCCTCCAGGAGGGGAGCAGCAGCTCTTCACACCTCCATAAAAACATACACTGGGGCTGGGAATGAAAAATAGAAACACACCTCTCGCCAATAAAGTTTTTTTTTTGTAACGTGTGGACCCTGTGCAAGCACCTCCCACTGTCACTTTGCAGGACTGGGCAAAGGGACAAAGGGGCCTTTTCTCTCCTTTAATTACCATTTTTATCCTGTTGGGTGGCTTTTTTTGTTGGTTTTTTTTTTTTTTTTAACCTTCTTTAATTTCATTTTCACCCAGCAGGAGTTTGGGGGCAGAGCAGAAGTGCCCAAAAATCAAACCCAACCAATAAAATCATTGCTTACCACTACACTTTATATGCCTGCTGATGCCAGAGCCTCCCTCATCACCAGTCTGAGGGGCATGTGGGGATGGCTGAGGCAATTATTAAACCAAAATGAGAAAGTAATTACAGCTGTGAACTCTAATTACTGCAAGGTGAGTTTGAAAAAAAGGCTGCACAGCTCTTCCTGCTCTTCTGGGGCTTCCCGCTTACCTTGGTGGGACCATGGCTAAACCATGGTCAAACCATGACTACCAGTCCTGGGCTGGCTAAAAAAGGATAACTTTCTAAAATCCACTTGTGCTAACAAGCTAAACTGGTGCCAGGTGGTTAAACCTGGCTTAGGAGCAGCGTGGAGCTGAGTTTTATTGATTGAAACACAAGCACCGCACGCAGGCTCTGCTCTCAGTGCAGGGGGAGTCACCCTGCAAATAAAGAGCTTTTATTATTATTTTTAGCCTGCATCCCGAAGGAAATCAAGCTTATTTGGGTTTGTCCACGTGTGCTGGTTTGCCCATCCCTGCCTGCTCGTGTCCCTGGGAGAAAGAGGTGCAGAAGTGGGGCTGGCTGCTCAGAGCTGTCCAATTCCTGCATTTCTCCAAGGGATAGTGGCACTCCTGGAATGCATTTTCCACCAGGACATCACCTCCAGCCCTGGCAGGGATTCTGGCAGTGGCCACAGCTGCAGTGGTGCCCCCGTGCCTGGCAGGTTACAGGTGGTGCATTTTTTGGTGTATTTTTTTCTGGCAGCAGCACTGATTTAAATGTGCGTGGAATAAATTGCTCAGTGCCTGATTTCAGTGGGAATTAGATTTCTAAATAATTCCAAGGCTCTCCCTGTTGTGTTTCAGTTTATTCTGCAAAATGTTGTTTGCTTGCAGACGAGGGGTACTAATGTATATTAAGGCTGCTACACAAGTCAGGCTTTCCTGTGAAGCTTCAAAACACCATTAACATTTGCATGGCAATTTCTTCTTTCCCTTTCACAAAAAATATTATTCCTTGCCTGCATCCAAAACAGCAGAATTTTTAACTTCCAGGAATCATGAGTATTTTTCTCTTCCTTTTTTTTTTTTTTCCTTCTTCTTTCTCCTTCCCAGTGAAAACATTCAGCTGGAAAATTCTCATCATTGCAATACTGACCTTTGCAAAGGGCTTTAAATCCTTGAGTGGAAGTAGCAGGTAAGTGCAAAGTTTTATTAACTGATTACCTCTGTGGTTTCGACTACATTGGTAGTCAAATTTGATTTAGAGGACCAGGCATGTAAAAAAAAAAAAAAAAATCAGCTTTCTGACATAATTTTGGCTTGCTGCAGCCTGAGCAGCGTCCTGCAAGATCAGCTCCCCTCCACCTGATTCAGGAGAGCAAATCGAGTGCAAACTGATTATTAGCTGCTCCTCTCGGATATCTCATTTAAATCTGCTCTGTGTTGTGGAAGGAAATGAATCATTCCAATTAAAAAGCTGAGAAAATCAGGGAGCTGGGGGGAGCAGCCTTTGGGGAGGAATATTAAGCTGGTGCTGGCAGCTCTGCCCTGGGGCTGGCCCCAGGGTGCATTTGCAGCTGCAAAGCCCCCGTGGGGTCCCTCTGCACCCCCAGCTCCCCACCTGGGCGTGCTGGGGCCGTGTCCACGTCTCCCCATGGAATTTGGGGTCACACTCCTGCCCTGTGCACTATCTAAAGGCAAAGGGCAATTCTAGAAGCTGGAATGAGCAGGTGTTCAACCTCTCCCTTCCTCCTTTTATCCCCTTTATCAGTGGGGATAAAACAGGCAAATTCCTCTTTTCCCCCCAGCCCCCCTCCCATTTTTTTTTTATATTCCACATTGACAAGTGTAATAGATATGAAACACCACAACAATGAAAGCCCAGACTTCCTCGTGCCTTTGCCTCTCTTACTTCCAGGCTATTTACTGAGAAGTATTTACTGTGAAGTGCAAGAAACAAAATGTTCTGAAAATGCTGCAGCAAAATGGAGGGGGGAAAAAAGAGAATAATATAAAACATGTAAGCAGCTTGATCAAAATGAAGCAATATTGACAGAAAATGGGGTTTTAAGCAGCAGGACAACAGCAACTCAGATGGATTTCATTCTTGTGGTATTACAACGCTAAGCCAAGCACCTGGAAGAGAGAGAGAGAGGAAAATAATCACGTTTCCCTGGTTTAGAAAATCTTTTCCTTGTCATTTAAAAATACACATGACAAGTGAAAGCTGTGCAGAGTCCTGCTGGAAAAGCATGGAGCTGGGACTTGGAGGTTTTCCCTGCTCCTGTTTCAGAGGCTGAAAGCCTTCCCAGGCTTTAAGGAAACGCATCCCTCGTGCCTCAGTTTCCCCTCTGCAGAGCACCACTCCCCTTTGTTGCCTGGTCACAGCACAAATGCTTCCAAGGAAGGTTGAGTCCTGACTGGAAAGCAAAAACATGGGATGAAGGAATGGAGGAAGGTGCAGCTGTCCCTCCAAACAACAGGAGAGAGGCACAGCCCTCGTCCCACCCTGCAGGACCTCGCTGCAGTTTTGGGGCTGAGAGGTTGTGGAGGTGCCAAGGATATCCCTGGGGATGGCAGGCTGGGGTTTTGGGGGGATATTTGGGGCTGTGTTTTTCCTACCAGCAAACCAGGGACACCGGGGCAGGAGGCTGATCTCCCAGGAGGTCACCCCATTGTGAGATGCTCTTGGAGGGGGCAGAAAACAGGGAGAGAAAGGAAAACCTTTTCACTTGGCCCCAGGTAGACGCTGCTTTTCCCTGCAAGAGTGAAGGCAGCTGCCCTCCCAAAATTCCCCAGTTCTGCTGCCCCTCTGCCCAGGCCATGAGAGGAGTTTGAATGCTCCAGCTCTGGTGCTGCTTCGCTCTCCAGAGCAGCCCGAGCCAAAAATGCCAGTCCCTTTCCACAGCTCCCCCCGGATCCTCTTTGAAAACAGCCCAGGGAAGGCCAGGGAAGGAGATCAGGAGAGCCTGGGCTCTTTTCTCTCCTTGTCTCCTGTTGCTGCCGGCTGTGTGGAGAGCTGCCAAGGCCCCTCCGCCTGTGGCACTCCATAAAGCTCTTGTGCAGCGGGTCTGGAGCAATGTGGGCAGCCACAGGCAGGGCCTGGGAACAGCCAGGGGAGGGCAGCTGCCTTCACTCTTGCAGGGAAAAGCAGCGTCTACCTGGGGCCAAGTGAAAAGGTTTTCCTTTCTCTCCCTGTTTTCTGCCCCCTCCAAGAGCATCTCACAATGGGGTGACCTCCTGGGAGATCAGCCTCCTGCCCCAGTGTCCCTGGTTTGCTGGTAGGAAAAACACAGCCCCAAATATCCCCCCAAAACCCCAGCCTGCCATCCCCAGGGATATCCTTGGTACCTCCACAACCTCTCAGCCCCAAAACTGCAGCGAGGTCCTGCAGGGTGGGATGAGGGCTGTGCCTCTCTCCTGTTGTTTGGAGGGACAGCTGCACCTTCCTCCATTCCTTTATCCCATTTTTTTTGCTTTCCAATCAGGACTCAGCCTAACCCTTTGAGGGTTAAAAACAAGAAAGAAAAGAGCTCTGATGGCATGTTGGGTTCGGGTGGGGAGAGCTTCCTATGCCAGCGTGGCACCCCCTTTGTCTGAGGGCAAGGCTGGAGCTGGGATCAGGAGCAGGGCTGGAACTGGGACCTCTCCTGCTCCATCACTGCTGTGAGTGATGCCCTGGGGGCTTTCCCTGCTCTCCAGGCTGAGCCTGCCCTGGAGCAGCTCAGTGAACTCCCAGGGCCCTGCCAGATCCCCCTGGAGCACAGCTGGGTGCAGGGCCAGGCTGGGAATGAGGGGCTGGAGAGCAGCACCACAGGCAGGGACTGGAGCTCTGTGAGGGCAGGTTGGGTGTGAGCCAGCAGTGCCCTGGCAGCCCAAAGGCCACCGTGCCCTGGGGACATCAGCTGGGCCAGGGAGGGACTGTCCTGCTGTGCTGGGGCTGGGGCAGCCTCACCTCCCGTGCTGGGGGCACTTTGGGTGCCACGATATCAAACAGACACGGAGCCATTAGAGAGCATCCAGAGGAGGCCCTGAGGATGGGAAAGGATCTGGAGGGGCCCTGAGGAGCAGCTGAGGGCACTGGGATTGTTCAGCTGGAGCAGAGGAGATGAGGGCAGAGCTCAGGGGCTGCAGCTCCTCCCGAGGGCAGCTCTGATCTCTGCCCTGGGACCGGGACAGGAGCCAGGGCACGGCTGGGGCTGGGCCAGGGCAGGGCAGGCTGAGCTCAGGGCAATGTTCTGTCCCCAGAGGGTGCTGGGGAATGGGCACGGCCCTGAGGCTGCCAGAGCTCCAGGAGGGTTTGGGCAGCACTGCCAGGGATGGACAGGGTGGGGTTGTTGGGGGTCTGGGCAGGGCCAGGGGCTGGGCTGGATGATCCTGTGGGTCCCTCCAGCTCAGGATATTCCATGAATTCCTGCCATGCCCCCCACAGCCACCCTGCTCCTCTCACAGCCTCGGGCCATCCCAACCAGCGCTGGGGACCCAGGGGGATCAAAGGCACAGAGGTGGCCAAACCCCATCCCTGACAGGGTTCTTGATAGGCCCTTCCTAACTTCACCCAGATCAGTGCACAGGCCATTCCCTGGAGGCTTTTTGGCTGCCTTTCATGCAGGTCTTTTAATGCAAAGTTATTTTAATGCTGTGCTTTGCATTCTGCTGCTTCCCCTCTCTGTCAGCGGCCGCTGCCAGGCAAGGTTAAAGCAGCCGAGCTGGACCTGCTGGGCTGCTGAGCACGGATGGGCTGGATGTGCTGCTGGAAACTGGGATTTATGGGGCACCTCTGAGGAGGTGGTGGTGCAGAGGGATGGCTCTGGAAGCCCAGGGTGAAGCTCCACAAGGTGTTTCCTGGGATAAGAAGGAATTGCCACCGTGCCAGCGCTCCTTGCTGTGAACAGGCACAGGGAGCACCAGGCAGCCTTCGGAATTCCCAGCTCCTGTTTCACTGCCCAGATGCGCCCAGATGTGGCTGGGGATTGTCGCAGTGTCCTGCTGGTTTTACAGGAGAACTGGGGCCAGATTTCAGCCTCCACCACCTGCCCGGGGGGGTTGGTGATATTCAGATCTGGGCAGATTGTCCCAGTCCACTGCAAAGCTACTAAAACTCCGGGTCAGGGTGATGTTTGCCTGTCTGAACATGACAGACACTGCATTAGTGCTTGCTGACAATTGCCATCTGATCCTGGCTGTGAAAAACGCCAATCACTTGTTTTCAAAACTGTAAAAGTTGAATAGTAATAAAAATGGTTATAAAAATAGTAATACAATCAGAGTAATAATAATTTGGACAATCAGGATTTAAGACAATATGAGACAATAAAGACAAAGAGCACGGGCGTCCGGGTACCTTTTTCCAGGCAGCACGGCCCGGGAAAAAGGACACACCTCTAACAAAAGGAGTAATCCTTAAGAGCAATAGTCTGATGCATATTCACTTCATACATGATGCATAAATTCCATTCAAACACAGGATCCTGTCTGGTCAGTGTCAACTTTTTCACCTAATCCCCACAGCGCCAAAGAGACTGAACGGAGCCCATTTCTTCTTGTTAGGAAAGCAATAAATTCTTTTCTCTGAAAGATTTAGGTGTCCTGTGGTTGTTTATCTGGTAAGAGTGTCTCTTTCCTTTCTTAGAGGGAGAGAAAAGAAAAACAAACTACACTAAAACAGTTCTTATTTGTGACTAAAAAATTACCTTCTAATTACAAGACTACATTCACTATTAAAATGTTAATACAGCACTACTAATCAATACATCAAAATCCATTTGGTAAATATCTGCGTAGAGCTATATAATATGCATTTCTCACACTGGCGTTTTCGCTCCCGCGAAACTTTCCCGGCTGGGCAGGGGCGCGGGAGGGGAGGCGGGAGCCCAGCAGCTCCTCCGGCGGCTGCAGGAGGGGAGCTGGCAGCAGGGAAATGTGATGGCAAGGATGTGCTGAGCCTGCTGGACACTGTCCTCATCACCAGCTATGCTTTTTAATATAATTTTTGGCGATTTTTCATCCTCCAGATTCGCTCTGGAACCTGGCTTGGACATTTTTTTTGCTGAGGAGATAAAAACCAGTGCATTAGAAAATGATGAACGGGCTGCAAAGGGTTAAAGGGAGTATTTGTATAAAAACAATGAATCCCATTTTTGCTTGATTGGCACTTTAATTAGGCCCATGTCCTTTTGCTGCCACTGCAATCAGATTGGAGGAGAATGGGAAGCTTCCACACCGTTATATTTATCTCAAGATTACAAGATTTCCATTTTTTTTCAATGCAAAGGGGAAAAAAAAAACGAAAAGAAAAAAAGAAAGGAAAAAAAAAAACCCTGCTACTTTATAAACGTGGCAAGGGAATGATATTATTTAGGGCCCGGTGAAAGTGTGGCTTCCTGATTGCAGCACAAGAATTAATCTTATTATGTTAACAAGGGATTGTTATGCTAAGGAGGAGAGGGAAGAAAAGTTCTGTCTCTCAAGTCTGCCAGGGGCTGCGCAGGCTCCAGAGCCAGCCTTGAATTTAAGAGCTCCAGCGAGAAGGAGAAAGCCAAAAGTCCTTGTGGTTTTTACAAGGCAATTTCCTTCGTTTTTCTCTGCCTGTGTTTAGGGGGAGGTTGTAATGCCCGGGAGTCTCCTGGGACTGGCTCCAGATCAGCTGGGCTGGCAAAGAATGGCTCAGGTGTGATCTGAAATCACCTCAGAACCTGAGCCCAGCCTGGAATGCCAAAGGAGGCCGCCCCAAATGGGGCTGAGCAGGGTTTGACACCCACAGCTCTGGGTGCAAAACAACAAAGACAATAAAAGACAGCTCTGAGCCCCTCACAGCGGGGGAAATGGGACCCTGGAGATTTCCAGTTCCTCACCTTCGTGGGAAATGTCTCTGTGGGAAAGAAGGTCCCTTTATCCACAAAAATACAGAAAAAAACCTGTCCTGCACTACTTCTGGTGCTGCCAGGTGTAAAAAGGGAAAGCTCTGGGTGACCCTGATGCTCCTTCCCCATCTCCCAATCCCAAACTCCAACATCTGCAGTGCAGGGAATGAACATTTCCCAGCACACATCCTCCCTAAGCTGGTTGTGTTACAGGGAGATGAGCAAGAGCCTGGAGCCAATACCAGCCCCACTTTTCCCTCTCTTTTTTCCCAGGAAGCTTTCAGAGCCCGTGACGAGCATGAGCATCTCTGGAAGCAGAAGTTGGCTGCAGAATTCCAGCCTGTTCCTGGGCTTTGCTCAAATCCAGGCAAAGGGTTTGTTGTGCACTGGAATGGTTTATTCTTTGAGCAGAGATAGAAATGATGCTGTTTGATTGAGGTGGCTAATTACACAGCTTGGAAAGTAAATTACAGCTATCAAATACCCCAGTGAATATTCCCTTACAAATAGGCAGAGAAGAAAATGAAATTTTTTGGGTTTGCTGGCAATTTGGAAATAAAAACATTGTCTCTGGTGGCGAATTTAAAACCAATCCCTTTCAAATTCTTCTGCAACTGCTAAATTCAAATGATGCTTTGTTGCAGACCAACCAGACAGTTCATCCTGATAGCTCTAAGCTACTTTTATTTTTTTCTATTTGGAGGGTTTGTGTTTCTTTGTGACTTTTGGAAACCTTTGCCCTCTCTTTACCATCTAATCTTTTCAGTGAAAAATATTAATAGTAAGTTTAAAACCAGATAAAGCTGCCCAAGTGGAGTAAAAATCTTTGTCATATGGAGCAAATTGCTTGGCAGAAAAAGCTTAATAGGAAAAAACTCACCCTGAGCCATCCATCTTCTCAATTAGTAAATACACAAAAGTCTGAATTTCATTCCCACAGGCTGGAAAGATTTATAAGCAAGGATTAAAGAGAAGGGGAATGTGGGGAAGAGCCTGGATCGAGGCTGGGGGCTGAGCTGATCCATCTCCATCTCATCCCTGGGCCTCCCTGCCTGGATGAAATGGCTCTTTGGATGCTGTTTGCTTACCCAACTCCTCCCAGAAGATGCTGTTGTTTGTTTTTTTGGGACCACACCCCAAACCAACCCTGTATTTCACCTGCAGCCACGAGTGTGGATCTCCTCTTACTTATCAACTTTCTGGGGCCAAGATACCAAGCTGTGCTCCCCCAAAACCTCCCCTCTGCCCCTGCTTTTGGGCTGGAGGACGGGAACCCAAACTTCCCATGCCTTGGTTTCCCCAGGGACACCACAGGTGCCTGGAAGGGGCAGTCAGGGAATGTTTTCCAGGCCTTTTTGCTGCAGAGCTCCTGCAGCAATGACTCCGATCTCCCCTGCTGAGCCTTCAGCCTCTCTCCCTGGGTAATGAAAGCCAAGCTTCTCTCTGGGTGTCTCTGCGTGCCTGTAAATTCCTGGGGCCTATTAGGACCTAAAAAGAAAGTCAATTTTCCTGTCTTATCCTCTTTCCCGGCCTTTAGGAACAAACCCAAAGCCCACAGCAATCCCCCCTTCCCAGCCCCCTCGTTACCAACACCCCTGTGCATCCCAAGGCTCGCTGGTGGCCTGGGCAAAGCAGCACTTCAGGGACACTTTGGCAGCTCCTAATTTGCCCCATGCCACCCTTTGTCCCCGGGGAGGAGGTGTTTTGTTGTGTGCAAGCAGCACACGAGGTGCTCAGGGGGGATTTGTTGTCCCATCCCCAGGGGTACCATGAGGGCTGGGGGTGGGTGTGTGGGATTTGCAGCCCCAGGGAGCCCAGGGCCCTTCGGGGTCTGTATGGGAGGAGAAACATGACAGCAAAACACTGAGATGTGTGCCAAGGGAATCCCATCTGAGCCCTGATCCTGGAGTGGCAGCAGCTGAAACTCCCTTGGAATCTGGATGAGGGCAAACACCCTGTGGAAGGTGCTGCTGCTCGCTTTGCTGGGCCCAAATGCAAAATGAAGCTTCTGTTTCATCATCGGCCACAATGACTTGTGTTTCCTCTTCAACACCCAGCTGTTGGGGCTAAAGGTTTGGTTCTGAGCATCCCAGAGCACATCCCTGGACATCAGAGCACCCCCAGGGCCTCTGCCACATTTCCCCCTCTGCTGCTGCCACCCCAGGGAAAACCCTGACTGCCCTCTGTGCACAAAGAGCCACCGGCTGCACTTGCAGAGCCTGTTCCCAGACACAGACAGGCATGGCACATCCTGGAGGGGGAATTTCTCCCTGCTGCATGACAGGTTTTGTCCTAGCACGGGTCAGAGAAAGCCCAGCCTTGATGGGTTTCATCTAATTTCAATTACGGTCGTTAAAGCTTTCGCTCACATGAGCCGAGCCTGTCCAAGAGGCCTGGACTGACAGGCCATTAGGGAGAGGTTATTTATAGCAGGCCATGTTAATTTTACAGGATCACAGAGCAGTGATTCAGTGCCTGGCCTGGCTGAGAGGAATCACTCACAGCAGTAAGTGGGAGCTGACATGGAAACACCTCAGTGCAGCCAGGAGCTCCTGGGTCAGGGCAAGAACAGCACAGGGAGGGTCACACCGAGGGGCTGAGGTTGGGGACCCACGTGGGGGATGCTGAATGATCAAATCATCCCTTTCAGGCCCAGTTTGGTGTGAACTGATGCGTTGAGACAGGGAGGAGGTGAAGGAAATCCAGGGAAATGGCTGATTTGAGATGCAGGAGAGTGGGCACGGTGCTGAGTGATGCAGAAGGGAAGGGGCTCCTTTCCTGCAGTACCCCCAGGATTTTCCAGCCCTGATTTGGGAGCTGTTAAGAGCCCACACTCTGGAACAGCTGCCTTTCCCTCCTCTCTGCTCCGTGGCTTTTTCTGGAACCACCAGGATGCCCAGTTTTGCAAAAGGGCTTTGCTCAGCCTTTATGTGCCCCAGCAAAGGGCCTGGAGACACCGAATGAAACATGCTGGAGATGAGGGAGGAGGAGGAACAGACAAAAAATTACAAAACCTCCCGCATTGTATTGAATTCCCTTGAATTTTAAAGTGCTTCACGCTTGAAGCTTTCTGGGTGGAAGAATAGAAGTGGGGAGAGGGAGAAAAGACAGGACAAAGGGAGCATTTTCCAGGCATGCCAAAGGACAGCATGAATTGCTCTGGCTCTGGGAAGGTGTGATCCAGGTGGCGCTGGGAGACTTCTCCCACAGGTTAGAGCAGGGCCCTGCTGAGGACAGCGAGTCCAAGGCTGGCTCTGGGCTCTGAGGTCCTCTCCCCTTCTAAGAGCCCACGGAAAGCTCATGGTCATCCCAAAATGAGGCCCAGCAGAGCTCTGGGGAGGCTGCAGGACAGGGCAGTGGCAGGATGTGGGTGGCATGGGAATGCTGAGGACACAGCCAGGGACAGATGGACCAGCTGTGGACAGATGGACCAGCTGGCCATGGCTCTGCTCCCCGTGCCCAGGAACACCAGGGAGAGCCGGGACCATGTCCCAGTGTGGGTCTCCCAGGCCAGCCCCACTCTACCCCGGGGCTTTCTCTGTGTCCAGGAGTGATGGAGGCATCAGAGGCAATTTGTGGGGATTTTGGCCCAAAATGCTCAGCATCACACCCTCCAGAGCCCGCTAGGAAAGGGGGATTTTCCCCAGGAGAACTTTTCTGGAGATCTGGGCTGGCATTTTCCCTCCCAGGGGCAGAGAGGCTCCTCCTGCTCCTGCAGCTGGGCTGTGCAGAGCCACACACTGCAAACAGCACAGACAAGCCAGTGCTGAGGGGAAGGATGCTTTTCCTGGGATAAATATAATAAAGGGACCATAATTGCCCTGGAAGGTGACCCTGGAGTGCTCCAGGCCCCTGTCCCCGAGTCACCCACCCCATCTCCACTTGCAGGCAGTGCTCACACCCACATTTTCCTGCCAACCTCACCCTGTGGGTGATGTCGACCTCTGACAGAATTGGGCACAACCCAATTAAACCTGACCCCCTGCTCCCCTTCTCCTGGCCAGCCAGGGCGCCTCAGCCCTGCCTGCTTGTCTGCCCAGCTCCCTCATCACAATCCCCCTGCACATGGGGCTCCCCTTTTTTATGCACTCCCACAGCATCTCCTGCAGCCCTGACCTCTGCTGGGCCATGCAGGCCATGGAATAATCTGATAATCACAGCACTGATAGCAATAATCACCATAATAACCCTGCTCCTGGCCAGGGCACCTGTCACCTGGGCACAGAGGGGCACTGACAAGCAGCTATTACACACCTACTGCAATTAGAGCGATGCCAGGGCTGGGTGTGAGGAGGGGAGTGGGGGAAGCAGGAAAACAAACCCAGCTCTCCCACAGGGAAGCTTTACAGGAGCAGCAAGGCAAGGGTTTAACTGCCAGCCCGAAGAGCCATCCATGACAGAGGGGCACAATGGTTTGGGCTGGTTTGTTCCTCACCCAGGTGTTGGGTGGGTGAACAGATTCCCCACATTTGCTGGGGTTTTGCTTCCAGGGAATGGAATTAGTGAGTGGATGTCATCCTGGTTTTTTAGGATTTTCTAAGCCTTCTGATGTTTGCATTGTTGTAGTGAACTTTCTCACACATTTCTGTAAATAACTTATTGTTTTGCATTCCTTTATGGAGGAGGAGAAGTTTGATGGACTGTTGGTTTGTCCAATGTCATTGGAGAGGTGGCACTGTCACCCTCCAATCCATTGTCACTTTTGGAAAACTATAAATGTTGGAGTCAGAAAATAAACTTCCCTTTTTCCTCCACCTTGAGAACAGTGGTGTGCACTTGTGTTCTTTGGTGTCCTATAGTGACAAGTGCAGATGGAAGAGGAGGGAATGTGTGACCCATTGCATCTGCCTGGGGACACCTGGGAAGTTTTGCTGCCCAAGAGTTTGGGGTAAAATGCCTATTAGCAAATCCACATTTACAGTTGCAAATCTGCATTTGTATTTGTAAGTCACAGAATCCCAGAAAGGTTTGGATTGGAAGGGACATCAAAACTCATCCCATTCCTCCCCTGCCATGGGCAGGGACACTTTCCACTGTCCCAGGGTGCTCCAAGGCCCATCCAACCTGGTCTTGGACACTTCCAGGGATGCAGCAGCCACAGCTGCTCTGGGCACCCTGTGCCAGATCCTGCCCACCTCCCAGGGAACAATTCCTTCCCAATGTTGTTGCTCTGATTTTTGAGATTTTCTAGATTTTCTGATGTTTACATTTTTGTAACAACCTTTTCCACACATTTTATGTAAATAACTCATTGGTTTGCATTTTTTGTAGAAGAGGAGGAATTTGATAGACTGTTGGTTTGTCCAGTGTCATTGCAGAGGTGGCACTGTCACCCTCCAACCCACTGGCACTTTTGGGAATCTATAAATGTTGGAGTTAAAAAATAAAAAGTCCTCTTTTTACCTCGACAGAAGCAGTGTATCCACATCGTGTTATTTCATGTCCTATAGTGACACCAATATCTTTTCCATCTAAATTCCTTGGAGCCCCTGGCCCGTGGTGTTCCCTTGGATAACCCCAGCAGAACATTCCCTGCAGAGCCCAGCTCCCAGCCCTGCCCAGCCCTCCCTGGTGTTGCTGTCCCCTCTGTGGCACATTAAGCCACCGGAATAAGCCCATTGCACGGGCCACTTCACCTCTTCCCCTGTACCTGCCAGCAATCCCAGCTCCTGCTCTGCCTTTGATGCCTTCCCTTCAGCTGCTCGGAGCAGAAATGCTCGTATCAGCAAACAGATGGCGGCTGAGGCATGTAGCATAAAATATATTTATCAAGGCAAACAGCTGTAGCCCATTTCATTCTGAAGATTTCTATTAAAAGTTCTCTGGAGCTACAAGCTGCTCTGGCTCTGCAGTCAGAATAAAGCCGAGAGGACAAATGGCTTTTTTGCAGAGCCTTTCTTTCCCCTTCCTTGGCTCTTTTTTCACTGCCTGAAGGAAGCCCAGCCCAGCTCTACAGTTGTGGCACATTTGGGGGCATTTTTTAGATCACTGTGGTGCCCAGCCGTGTGCTCAGGGTGGGGCAAATTATCCAGGAGCTCCAAGACTTGGGGCAACACTGGGACATTGGATGTACAGGGTGGATCCCCTTCACTGCCAGGGATGTCTCTGCCCAAGGCCAAAGCATCCTGAGCCCCGATCCGGGATGGATGGCCTCCCATGGCCCTTTGGCAAGGTCTGGCTTGCTGTTTTCCTTGGTTTTACCCCAAAAAGGCTTTGCCACCACATTTACAGTGAGTGAGAATGGCCAAGCTTGGAGGAAATGCAAAGTTTTGCTCAAGAGTAAATGAATTTTCTTGGCAGACGTTCCTTGCTCAGCGTTGGAAAATTCCCGGCTTTTACCGTGAATTTCATTGAAACGTTGACAAATATCACGAAATCCTCCATGCAAATGGGAATTTCCATATTTTGTATTAAATATACTCTCTCAGTCCTGCTGTAGTGACTCACTGAGAGGCTGCTCCAGTGTGGCCCCAGTTGGGCAAAGGCATCCCCAGAGGGGGACAGGCCATCCTCTGAGGTCACCTGCCACCAAGGCCAGGACTTTGGGGATGCCCAAAGGCAGAAGATGTGACTTGGAGAGGAGATGGGCTGAACATGGAATGATCTAGAAAGGCAAAACCATGGAGCTGCCTCTGCTTCTTCCATATGGATGTGTCACCTCTTTACATCACCCACTGCTGTCCCAAATCCCCCTTTTCCCTTCATTTCTCTGCAAAGGAACAGCTTTTCCAAAATGAGCCTCCCAAACCCCAATCATAAACAACATTTTCTCCTCTTTCTTTTTTATATAAAAAAGCCCTTTTTTTCTTGCTTTTCTGTCTTTTTTTTTTTTTTGGGTGAAAAATATTCCTGGCAGCCCCTCCTTTGTAACCGCCTGCCGCTTCCCCAGCCAACAGCAACGCATTTCATCCCAAATTCAGCTTTCTATTTTCAGGCAAGCGAGCAGTGGGATGAGGAGTTTGCCCTGAAAATGTGCTCAGAGGAGTCAGGCTGCCATATGTGCCTGGAGATGTTCCTCGCCAGCCCCTTGAGCGGGGAATCCTGGCAGGGGCTGTGCCCTTACCCAGGAGCAGGGATTTGGCCAGCCCCTGGAAAAGACAAGAGGGAAGGGTCAGTGGAAGAGGGTCAGTAGGGTGGTGAGGAGGTTGCAGCTTGGTATCAAGACCCAAAAGAAGTGGGAGTTTATTCCAGCTCAGCTACCGGGTGTAATTCCTTCAATCTCCGTGCCTCAGTTTCTCCAGTGCTGTGCATTGCTCTGCAAATTCCATGTAGGGA
>NW_005054459.1:1312790-1313085 GCF_000277835.1 Geospiza fortis | reverse complement strand
AAGACACCAGGAGTTTCTTGTTTCATTCTGGTGGTGGAAAATGTGCCTCAATCCCAACACCAACTCTACACCTCCACTCCCTGGTTGGGAGATGCCCAACCAGGCCTTGGGATGCCCCTTGGACCAGGGCTGTGTGGAAGATGGTCATTTGGGTGGTGAGGAGGTTGCAGCTTGGGATCAAGGCCCAAAAGAATCGGGAGTTTATTCCAGCTCAGCTACCGGGTGTAATTCCTTCAATCTCCGTGCCTCAGTTTCTCCAGTGCTGTGCATTGCTCTGCAAATTCCATGTAGGGAA
>NW_005054459.1:1310865-1312621 GCF_000277835.1 Geospiza fortis | reverse complement strand
GGGAAAATGGTGCGGATGGTGTTAGGAACATGGATAAGACATGTTAGGAACATGGATAAGACATGTTAGGAACATGAATAAGACACCAGGCGTTTCTTGTTTCATTCTGGTGGTGGAAAATGTGCCTCAATCCCAACACCAACTCTACACCTCCACTCCCTGGTTGGGAGATGCCCAACCAGGACTTGGGATGCCCCTTGGACCAGGGCTGTGTGAGATGGATGTGAGGAAAATCTGCCAGAGGCACTTATCCACTTGCAGAGGAGCCTAAGTGATTCCTTGATTATCTCATTACTGCTCCAGTAAACAGCTCAGCTCCTTGCAGGGGGCACGGCTCCGCTGCTGGTGACACTCAGCTGTGCTGGGACCTGAGCAGATCCTGGGGCTCCTGGAGCATCCGAGCACCTGGATGGACCCCACACCCTCTGCTGACCTGGGCTGTGTTGGGGAGGCAAAGGGAATGGAACTGATGCCCCTTTCTGGAGAGTATTTATCAGTCGGTGCTCATTATCAACCCAGAATTATTGCAGCTCAATAATTATGGAACCCTAGAAGGGTTTGGGGTGAAAGGGACTTCAAAACTCATCTCATCCCACCCCTGCCATGGCAGGGACACCTTCCCCTGTCCCAGGCTGCTCCAAGCCCTGTCCAGCCTGGCCTTGGGCACTGCCAGGGATCCAGGGGCAGCCACAGCTGCTCTGGGCACCTGTGCCAGGGCCTGCCCACCCTCCCAGGGAACAATTCCCAATTCCCAATATCCCATCCAGTCCTGCCCTCTGTCTCTTATGTCTTCACTCTGGGCTCTGTGACCCCTTTACAAAGTGCTTGGAAGCAACTGTGTAAATAATGATGCCAAAAGATTTTGGGGATGGGTGAATGGATTCAGAGGGTGCTGAGGGGGGCAGGATGTGCTGAATATTTGGCCTTCCTGCTTCACTCATCCCAGAGATATTATGGCTTTCAAAGCCTTAGGGAGGATGGTCCAAACTGTCACACGTCTCATGGATTTGGAGACTGGGACGTGGCCACAGCAGGGGAAAAGGGAGCTGCATCTCACCTCCAAAGGAGAGACATGAAGGGAGAGGGAGAGGAGAGAGATCAAAACAAGCGAGGCAGCAGCAGGAGGCAGGAGAAGAAAGGCGGCAGGAGAACAAGACCGGTCCCAAAATATCCCTCGTGTTTCCTGCGCCGCAGACCAAAGCTCACACTGGGAAAGGCTTTTTGCGAGGGGAAGAGGCTCTAAGCTCTGCTCAAAGCTCTGCCTCGGGGTCCCTGGGGAGCCGTCCCTGCGCTGAGCTGGGAATCGGCTCCAGCTGCGCCCCCGGGGTCCCTGCGGGGCTGCCTTTGATCGGAAACGCTCCAAATTCTTCCCGAGATGGAGCCTGAGAGGCAAAGCTCCACCTTGTCTCAGTTTTATTGGGTTTTTTTTTTCCTTCCCGACTGGTTTGGGTTAAATAGCAAATCCATTTTCAGGCGGAGAAACTGATTTTCTGGGTGAGGACTCACCTGCTTCATGTACTCCCAATGGATTGTGAGCACGGGAATGGGAAGGGGAGTGATAAACTCAAATTTCCTGAATGACATTCAAATATTGGCCACGTAGATAAACTATATGAATTTATTTGGTGTGGCCACAGGTCAAGCCCCTGATTTGAAGGGATCATGGCAATTTTGGGAGCATCTCTTATGTTCACCAGCATCGACTCACCCAGGTGAGGGGTGGAGTTGGGATGTTGGGCAGGTTCACTGCTCATTC
>NW_005054459.1:1303944-1310855 GCF_000277835.1 Geospiza fortis | reverse complement strand
TTCCTGCTGCACTGCTGCCATTTGGGGACAAAAGGGTGTAGGCAATAGCAAAACCCAGCTCTGCACACTGATTTCCCACCCTCTTCACCACCTTTCTTTAGGCTCTTGCTGGTTTCCACCTCTCTCAGCCACATCAGCAAAGACAACCTGCAGCCACCAACCTGCCCTGTCCTCCTGAGGATTAAAATGGCACCTGGATAATAATCAGGGCACTTTGTAGGGAATTTAAACTGGAAGTCATTGAGCAGAAATAGTAATGCACCTGCCACCCCTGCCCTGTGCCACTGTACCCCCAAAGTGCCCTGAAAGGGGCTCTGAGCATCCCAAGGCTGAGATCAAACACCCTCAGAGCTGAGGGGTGTTAATATAACAGAGCCTAGAAACTAGGCATGAGATTAAAGAAAACACTCTCAGGTGTGGAAGGGAAGAAAAATTAAAAAGCAAAATAAAAGTGGAAGTTTCCTTCATTTGTTGTTTGATGAGAGACATGATTTTATTGTGCTGCTGGACTGACAGCGGCCTTGGCGGGGTCTTTCATTTGGCCTCGACAATTAAATTCCCTTTTATTACTGCAAAAAAAAAGAAACCATTTGGCACCTGGCAATTCCTTAGTGTCTCACAGCCCTCTCCAAAGGCAGATGGGTCAGTCCTTTCCCAGGGCAGAGGGGAGCAATCATGTTTTATGGACTGGCAGGGTCTGCAGGTCCGACGGGAACGAGCCTGGCTCTCCCGCTCCTGTCCAGGGGGAGTTCTGGGCTCCACTAAAGCTCATCCTTCCAAAAGGCACCTGGGTTTTATCCACACGCATCAAGAGGTGGAGCATTTCCCATTTTGCTTGATAATTTATTCCCAGGGTTAATCATCCTCCCTGCTAAAAATTCAGCCTAATTTTGATCTGAATGTGTCTGGCACCAACGTCCTGCAGCAACTGCTCGCTTTCTTTCCCTGCCCAGCCTCTCCTCCCTCTGAAGCTCTTGGATGTCATTACAGCTCCCTTTTTTCTGGCCCCTCGAGTGATTTTCCTCCAGCATCTGCAATTTTGCCAGGCTCTTCTCTGCCCTCCTGGATTCCCATCGTGGGACCTGTCAGAGCCTCATCACACCTTAGGATAGATCTCAAAGCACCTAAATAATATCCACACCCCCCCAGGGCCCTTCTGCAGGATTAATTTACCACTTCAAGATAGAAAAATGCTTTCCAGCTCCCCGTGTAAAATAAACAAGAGGCGCTGCTCCTTCCTCAAGCAGCTGCTTGGGGCTGATTTCCCTGGAACATTTTGGGATGCTGACAGCCCCATCAGTGCCTCCCTCCCTCCCTCCTCCCTCCCCTGGCTGGTCTTGGCTCCCGTGGCACGGTGCGGGAGGAGATTAGCCCGGGGTCCGCGCCTCCAGCAGCGCCGCTTCCCTTTTATCTCTGGGAAGCAGGCGCTGGACGTGAGCCCTGCAGGGATTTATCGAGGTGCCCTGGATCTGCCTCTCCCTCCTGCCGCAGCTCCTTGGCACCAGCCCCAACAGGAGCGGTGGGAGGAGGGGGCAAAGGGCATTTTTGTTTCGCCAAGGGCAATCCCATGGAAATTTTGTGCTGAAATATCTCAGAGACAGCACCTTTGGAGTCATCTCCTCTGGCCTCTCCCGGACTCTGCTTTGGAGTTCCTGGGTGATGCTTTGGTTTTGTACAGACACAGAAGCGCTCTGGCCCATCCAGGTTGCACTGTGGTGATTTTGGGGGCTGCTCGTGGCTCTGAGCAAGGCAAAGGCCCCAGGAGTGGTGTGGGAGGAAAGGGAGGCTTGGAAAGGGCTGGGAATGTGGAAATGCCATTGGTCACTGTGAGGAGCTGGGCTGGGGGATGGAACACAAGGCTGCTGGGCTGGGTGTGGTGATGAGGAGATGGTTCAGACCCCCAAGTTCTCCCAAGGGGGTTGGAATGTTTCCTTTGCCTCCCTGGCTTCCAGGGATGTGTGCTGTAGGTACGGTGGGGTACGGAGCATATTCCAATCATACCCAGGAACTTCTGTACCCCATTGTGAGAAATGATACTCCCTTTCAAAGAATGTAAAAGGTTTATTAAAACCTTATTTAAAAATACAACAGCAGACTGAATAAAGAAAGGAGTACAGCACTGGGAGCAAAGGATTCACTCACTATGTGCTCCTCTATAAAAGGGAGGCCCCGCCTTTAACACTTCCAGCCCCTCCCAAAGTCGCGTCCATCGGCTCCTTCTTCGCTGTCCATGGTGGAGATCACTTTCTGATGCCTTGACTGGAGGTCAGATGTTGCCATAGTAACGAGCCAACCCTCCCATATGTCCCAAGCCCAGGCCAACCCCTGATAACAGGGCAAGGGGGAGGGGAAACATAACTATACATCTACTAAACTGCTCTTAGCATACACTTAATATTCACCCCTAACTTGTGAGAGTCAACCATCACATTACTCATCTGTAACACTCATGGATGGACCTGCAGATCACTTTCATCAGCCAATTCCTTATCCACTTCCATGGCACCCTTGGCTTTCTCCTGATTTTTGGTGCTCCCAGCACCTTCAGGGACGCTGCCCATATTTGCTGTCACAAATTGGGGTGGAACAGAGAAGGGGGGACTATGCAGAAAATCGCGTGGGAAAAGCCACAAGGGAGACAGAGGAGTCTTTCATCTTTATTGGAATAAAGGTAGAGAATCCACCAGGGCACACCCATGGGGTTTTCTCTCTCGAGGTTTTGGAGGCCGCAGCCTCCCTTTTATCCTGACTCCTGGCCTTTGTTTCCCTCTTCCTTTCCCCACTGGCTGAGCTATGGGGAGGTCCAGCCTTCCCAAACCACCTACCCCACATGCCCTGTCACAATAGGACACAAAATGAGTGACACTCACAAGCTGGGATGTCCAAGGCAAAAAAGGCGCATTTATTTCTGGATATTTATAGAATTCTAAAAGTGACCATGGATTGGAGGATGAAATTGCTACTTCTCCAACCACACTGGTCAAACCAACAGTCCATCAATTCTCTCTTCTTCCAGAAAGGAATGCAAAACAATCATTATTTACATGGTAAGTGCATGAGAAACTCCATTACAAAAATGTAAACATCAGAAGGCTTAGAAGAACTTTAGAAGAACAGGGCGACAATCCCCCCTTAAACCTGCCATTTCCCCCAAAGTTCAGGAGTTCAGGCTTGTGCAGACCCGTGTCTGATTCAGGAGCCAGGCTGTCAGGGCTCTGTAACAAACCTGCTGCTTGAAGTTGAAACATTCAGCCCCATTTCAAAGGCATTCAACCCTACCCTCACCCATGGGATTGTTTAAACACCAGCACACATCTTCCCTGTCAGGACCTCCTTCCCTTTCTGTGGGAGTTTCTGGGCTCCTGCCTGTTCTTGCAGTGGGTGCAGATTGTTCAGCAGTGGCTGTGGGAATATTTGGGAATGTGTCCAGGTAATCCCCCTTTCAAAGACAGGAAAGCTGAGAAAGGCAGAGATTAAAAGAGTGCAAGGCTTGTGGTTCTGGATGCTTGGCTGCATCCCGAGCCCTGTTTTCCAACGAGAACAGGCTGCTCTGACCACTCAGTAAATCAGGGCCCTGTAAATGCTCTCAGAGAAGCACTTAAAAATCACTCGGTGTTTTAAAGATCGTGTCCAGTGCTCGAGTCTGAACTGCCTGGAAACGGCGGCCGTGCCCAGCATCCCCCGCAGCCACCTGCCGTGGGATCCTGGTCCTTCCCCAGGACATCCCCATGCTCTCCCCAAAGGAGAACCAACAATTAACACCAGTTTGCAAAGGGTGTTATAAATGATCAATCGTGAGCCAAATTATCAAAAATTTCGGAAAGATTTATTAATCTATCTGCGCGACCGAATTTCTGTCTCCGAGACCACCACAGCCAAAGAGACAGCGTCGAGCCCGGGGTCAGTGCTGGGTGAACCTGGACCCGACCCCTCAAGTGTCAGAGGCTCCCCCGTTCACGAGAGCCACTTCTTGCAGCGAGGTTTTATACAGTTTATTGTGCCCGAGGCAAAGGTGTCCAAATTTCGGGATACCAGTGATCGTTGCCCTGGAAGTTTCTATTCTTACATTAAGGCGTCGATTGTTATCTTAGCTTGTGTCCGGGAACTCGTTGTAATCTGAATAGACAGCTGCTCTCAGGCCGAAGTGGTCAGAGACATAGTTTTGGATTTCTACAATATTTTATACCATACATTAATAGCATGAATTATCCCTACCATATATTACAGGGGGAAACCGAGGCACGCTGTGGATTAGCCCTGAATTCCCACCAGTTGGCCTCATTTCCCTCCAGGTTGGGCTGTGCTTGGAGATACAGCTCCAGGGGAGGGCTGGCTCCAGATACTTCCAGGTGGTTGAGCCATGACTCGGCTTGGCCAAGCTGGAACGTCCCAGTCCGGTGGCTAGTGCTGAGGAGGGACAGGTATTTTCTGCATGCATGAGTATTTTCTGGCTGGATAAGTATTTTCTGGCTGATTTGGAGGGTCTTCGGGGAAAAAACAATTCCATTTTGCTTCAGTTTCCCGTGAGCATCCCTCTGGTCCCGGGAGGATGGAGCAGTGCGGGCTCCCCAGACGAGCAGCCCTGCTCGTGCATATCAATCCCATTTTTATTTCATTCTCTGCCCCTTCCTTCCCCATCTCCACGCTCAGCAGACGCTCCCACCTCCTTGGCAGGGAGCGAGGAGGCTGCAGGTTTGCAGGGTGCGACACAGGTACAGTATTTCACAGCTGGTTGCTTTGTAATGGGATTCTTTTATTGGAAGTTGTTTCCCGGGATCTGGCTCTGATTAGCAGATGCAAATCCTGCCCTGCATGCTGATGGATTCGCTCTGCCCCCGGAGCCGCCGGGACCCGAGGGAGCCTCACAACAACGCGGGTGGAGCGGTGCAGCTCCACCCGGACACCTCGGGATGTGCTCGGCCCGACCCTCGGCTGCTCCAGCCCAGAAATCCCGGGAAAATCCCGCTTGGAGAGGAGAGAGACCCCCGGCTGCTCTAGTCCAGCATCCGGGAAAACTCCTGTTTGGAAAGAGGCTCCAGCCCAGCATCCCGGGAAACTTCCTGTTGGAGAGAGACCCCCGGCTGCTCCAGCCCAGCAGTTCGGGAAACTCCTGCTTGGAGAGGAGAGACATCCCGGGTTGCTCCAGCTCAGTCATCCCAGGAAATTCCCATGTGGCAAGAGACCCCCGGCTGTCCAGCCCAGCATCCCAGGAAAATCCCGTTCAAAGAGGGACCCCGGCTGCTCCAGCCCAGTGTTAAAAATAGGTTAGAAACTGTTGTAAAATAGTTGATAGATGGTTAAGCATGTACTGTTAGTTTGGTTGTTATATTGCAAAAGGGGTTAAAGGGTAGTTGTAAGAAATCAGGTACTCAAGGTACCATAACACACCTCAGTAAAGTGCACCATGAGCCAGCCTGGACAGAACTGTAATGGCCAATCAAACACCTTAAACCTTCATGCAAATGAAGGATCCAAACAGAAACCAATCCAGGGGGACAAAAAACAGGATAAAAAGGGGCATCTGACCCAGGGAAGCTGTGCTGCTCCACCTGGGACATCGGGGCCATCGCTGCTGAGCGGCCCCAGCACCGGCGCTGCAGCATCCTCGGTGGGAACGCTCCTGCTCGGCCGGGCCCCTGCTTTAGGCCTTTCTTTTTCTTGTAATAAATGCTGAAATCACTTTAGTACAAGGAGCCTGCTCTCATTTTTACCACCTTGGGGACCTGCCCGGGGGGAACCTGGGACCTCCCCCAAGTGAAACGAGCCAGCCTGGACAGAACTGTAATGGCCAATCAAGCGCCTTAAACCTTCATGCAAATGAAGGATCCAAACAGAAACCCATCCAGAGGGACAAAAAAACAGGATAGAAAGGGGCATCTGACCCAGGGAAGCTGTGGAACATCGGGAAAAATCGGGGCTATCGCTGCTGAGCAGCCCCAGAGCCGGCGCTGCAGCATCCCCGACAGGAACGCTCCTGCGCGGCCCGGCCCCCCTGCTCTAGGCCTTTCTTTTATTATAATAAATGCTGAAATCACTTTAGTACCGGGGGCCTGCTGTCGTTTTTATCACCAGCATCCCGGGAAACTCCCGTTTGGAGAGGAGAGAGACCCCCGGCTGCTCCAGGCCAGCACCCGGGAAACCCCTCTGGAGAGAGCAGGATGAGGGGCTGGCAGGTTGAGCTAGTGCTGGGAGAGCAGATGCACATTTAAACAAACCATCCGCTCTCGAGAAGAAAACAATGACTTAGTACTTCCTAATTACCATCCTAAAGTCAAGCAATTACTTCTTATTCACACGTGATTACCAAGAATAGCTTAAAATGAATAAACATTTGGAAAAAAAAAAAAGCCTCTTACTAAATTTTCATTAGCCACCACAGTGAGTAAGATATTTACACTCGGCACAGCCCCCATAAACACAGACAAAACATTACTCAGTAAATGAGTGAATTAGTATTGTGCTAATTGCTAGAAATTGTTATCAGGTTACTACACGTACTACGAATTCCCGGCAGGATCAACCCTTTTTTGTGAATTTTATTTTTTAAAAAGAGAAATCTTTGTGATGTGGTTGACGCAGTTATAAATAACTGGGGTGGGGGCAAAGGGATGTTCCTCAGTGGAACGAGGAGAGGAGAGGAGAGGGAAATGGTTAAAGCCTACATGGCAGCTTGTACTTTATTTCTGAGACCGAGTGGAGCGAGGAGAGGAGAGGAGAGGAGAGGAGAGGAGAGGGAAATGGTTAAAGCCTACATGGCAGCTTGTACTTTATTTCTGAGACCGTGGGTCTGGGGTACGTCTGGGACAGGGCTGTGGGTGTTTTGGGTGGGAATTGGCAGGGGTGGCAGTGATGGAAGTGGAAAAACACACGAAAGCACAAGAACATGATTTCAGCCTTGTGCATCTGGCTCT
>NW_005054459.1:1302092-1303858 GCF_000277835.1 Geospiza fortis | reverse complement strand
GAGCCTGCCCACTCCGAGTTCCCAGCCTCACCATCTGCTCACTGCTTTCCTTGCCTGGGGCTGCAGGACCCGAGCTGAGTTGTCCCTCTGTTCTCTGCCCATCAGCATCGCTTTCTGCGGGGTGGGTTCTACAAAAAGGGAGGAAGCAGAGAATAAATAATAAAAAAATAATGTGATACAGGAAAAATAATAAAAAATTTAAAAGAAAAAAAAATAAGTAATATTATTAAATATATTTTTCAAAATAAATAATAAAAAATTGGGATACAGGGAAAAATGACAAAAGTCACATGGTGGAGATTTTTTTGGTCAGCCAGAGGTGCCAAAGAAGGATTTAGGCCGAATTGTGGACTTTGGCAGTGCTGGAGCTTGTAGACTTTTAAAAGGGGGCTGGTTTAGTTCACTGCACCTCCGGGGTTTGGGGAGGTGGAGCCAGCCTGGGCACGGTGTCATGCAGACAACCTGGTCTGTGCACCTAAAACCTGTCTGCTCTCCCTGCTAGATCAGTTGGTCTAATAAAAGATTTTATCTGCCCCTATAAAGCGTCTCCTCTGCAGCCTCAGCCCCGGCACAGCTGTGGCTCTCCCAGAGCAGACAGCCGGGTACTGCACTTTGGGCAACACTTCTGCGAAATTGGGTGCTATAAATCCTCCTCGTTTCCCCTCGTGTGAAGCAGGGGATAATGAGCAGGACGTGTGAAGTCTTGATCAGCTGCTGCTGGTGCAGCACACCAGTGTTTTCAGATGAAAAGCAATGAGGGGAAAAAAAAGTGGTTATTAGAGCAGAAGCGCATTAGAAATAAAATCTGACTTTCCATTCTGCCCCTGGAGCAGACATCGCTGCGAGCCATGGTATTTCCATCAGGGCTCTGCTGTTATTTCTGTGGTTGAGTTTTGAATATCCCACCCCACAGCAGCTCAGATCCTGGGGTGTTCATCTGGAGATGGGGATCACTCACATTAACTGAGCTCTTGGGGGTGTCTGAGTGGGGTCTGAGTGGCCGTGTCAGGAGCTCATGGCTTTGGATGACTCTCCCCATCACTCAGGAAAAGACTTTTGCACAGGATTGGAGCCACCCTGCAGGTCTTAATTGATTTATATTAATAAATATAAGAGATAAAACAATATTACACAGGTTGGGGGGAGAAAACAGATCCCTGTTTTGAGCCTCTCGGGCTCACATGCACAGGCAGAGTGAGGGAGAGCATTTTCAGCATTTGCAGATGTGTTGGGTCACAGTGCTGCAGCTCCACAAGGACCCTCCTGCCCCCTCAAAGCGTGGACAGGGGCTGGAAATGCCTGTGGAAATTGAGTCTAAGCAGGCAAAGTTTTCAATCTCCTCTTGAAAATAATGAGAGGGATTTAAAAGCAAAAGGGAAGACAGAAAAAGGCAGTGATTTGGGTTCTGCCCTCTGTGAACTCGGTGGCTCTGTGGTGCCAGCTTCTCACGCTGGTGCTTGGGACTGCACGGTGGAGAAAATGAGAGTTCCTATGGAAAGGGATCCAAGCCCCAGCTCCCTGTGCTCCCCCTCCCTGCCCTCAGCCTTCACCTTGCTGGACAAACAGCAGCCACAGTCCTGCTCCCCAGCCCTGGAAGCCTGCAGGACCTGCTGGCAACTGGAAATTCCTGGTGTGGTCTCAATCCAAAATGAGCTGGAGGGATGCTGAGCTCGGACACAACCAGGAGATGGGAAGGGAAAATGAAGGAGGTGCAGGTGAGGAAAGGCATTTGAAGAGCTTCCTGGGGTATCAGGGCTTAAATTCCT
>NW_005054459.1:1265767-1302080 GCF_000277835.1 Geospiza fortis | reverse complement strand
TCCATGGCTAAATCCTCCACCATGGGGAGCTCTGCTGACCCTGCCCTGTTGGGAGAGCAGCTGGTGGCTCTGCAGGGAAAATCCTGGCTGTGCTGTGGATGCTGTACCCACGGACACACCTTTTGAAACACAAGGTTCACTCTCCTGGTAGAATTTAAAAGTTTAATAAAGGACAATAGGAGACAAACACAATAAAGCAAAGATGTTACAGCCACTCAGCCAAGAGCACATTGCTAGTTTGGAAACACCCTTTGTATACGATTTCTATTGTATCAGCCTGTTACATATTCATAAACAATTATGTATATGAAACTTTTCTCCAAACTAGTTTACATGTTTTAAGAATTGTTTAGCATGGTTCCTCCTCAGTTCTGCCTTTTTAAATCATGCTCATTCCTTGGCTGCAGTTTTAGTCCATTCTTGTTATCACCTGCAGTTTGGGCTTTGGTCCAGACAGTAGGTGCTGATGGCTGGCAGATCTTACAGGCGTCCTCATCCTGTGTTCATTGGGTGTTATCCCACCCAAGCAGGCATTTTAACACAAGCAGCTATTTCACTGCTATGTCTAAGCTTAGTTAACAACAGAAATAAAAACTATATCTTTATAGCAAAGTTACTTTAACATTATACACGTAGCATCCATTTTATTATTTGCAAAAGGCCAATATTATAATTGTTCTCGATTGCAAGGCAGGATGTATTCTATTACCATCTGTAGGGCAGCTGTCTTTTGTCAAGTGGGCAGTTTGCCTTATCTCTTCCACAATCACTTCTCCCTTGGGAGGGGACATCTGCTGATAACAGCTATTGAATGTTCCTGCATGGCTGATAAGAACTACAGCATCCCATTGGGAGATGTGAGCCCAGAGGGAGGAGCCAAGCATTCCTACCTGGATATAATCTGGAGATTCTGGAACACCAGCACGGCTTCTCCACTGGATTTCCCAGAGGAACAGCAGCTGCCTCTGCCCCTGGATCTTCAGAGGCAGAGACTGCACCTTTCTCCAGGATCCCTGCTCCAGCAGAACCACCCCTGACACTGCAGGAGGGCTGAGCCACAATTCCAATGGGACTGCTGCCAGCACCCTGACCCACAGGGTGTCAGGTTGGGTTCTGGCTCTGTCAGTGTTGGTTTAGTTACTGCACTGTTTATTTTATCCTTTTATTTTCCTCCCTATTAAAGAACTGTTATTTCCTGCTCCCATATTTTTTGCCTGAGAGCCCCTTAATTGAAGATTTATAGCAAGGGGTGAAATTGAAAATTCAGAGGGGTGGGCAGGCTTTACATTGTCCATTTCAAGGGAGGCTCCTGCCTTGCTTACCAAACACCTGTCTTTCCAAACGGAGACAATAATACATATCTGTAACACCTTCACCCCTCTGCGCTGCCCCCTTGCCCTACAGGGGCTGTGGCAGGGCTGGGGGCAGAGCAGGCAGGACGGGGTGAAGGAGCAGGGTCTGCCCCACTCCCCACATGAGTCAGCACATCTCTGCTCGGAGTCTCCTGCTCTCCAGAAGGAATTTGCATTTCACAGAGCTCTTGCTCCACTCCCCCCCTGCCAGAGTTTGGCTTTTGTTTCCAGCCGGGCTCCTCCAGCGCTGCCGGAGAGACAAGAGGCAGGAGCTGCTGGGTTTGATCATCTCCTCCTTTGTCTCCCACAACCCTCCCTCGCCAAGAGGAGCCTCTGGCAAAACCCAAAAATCCTCTTCCAAAAAATAAAGGTGAAGGCTAAGCAGGGTGAGGCTGGGATGAGCTCACAGCAACCTCAGATCCCTGGGGATTCGTCCCCTGGGGTGGCACCTGCAGCAGCTCAGGTTGGGAATTGTCACCCCAAAGAGCTGCAGGAGCCCAGGTCTGAGCCCACTGGCACAGGGAGGAGCTGGAGCTGCTGGAGTGAGTCCAGAGAGGCCACGGAGCTGGGCCTGGGCTGGAGCCAGGCTGGGAGAGCTGGGGGTGCTCCCCTGGAGAGGAGAAGGCTCCAGGGAGAGCTCAGAGCCCCTGGCAGGGCCTGAAGGGGCTCCAGGAGAGCTGGAGAGGGCCTGGGGACAAGGGATGGAGGGACAGGACACAGGGAATGGCTCCCACTGCCAGAGGGCAGGGATGGATGGGATATTGGGAATTGGGAATTGTTCCCTGTGAGGGTGGGCAGGCCCTGGCACAGGGTGCCCAGAGCAGCTGGGGCTGCCCCTGGATCCCTGGCAGTGCCCAAGGCCAGGCTGGGCAGGGCTGGGAGCAGCCTGGGACAGGGGAAGGTGTCCCTGCCATGGCAGGGGAGGAATGGGATGAGCTTTAAATTCCCTTCCAATCCAAACCTTTCTGGGATTCTGTGACTTACAAATACAAATGCAGATTTGCAAATGTAAATGTGGATTTGCTAATAGGCATTTTGCCCCAAACTCTTGGGCAGCAAAACTTCCCAGGTGTCCCCAGGCAGATGCAATGGGTCACACACTCCCTCCTCTTGGATTTCCACTCACTAATTCCATCCCCTGGAAGCAAAACCCCAGCAAATGTGGGGAATCTGTTCAGCCACCCAACACCTGGGTGAGGAACAAACCAGCAAGCTCAAAAGAAAAGTCCAGATTAGCTTGTACTTCCTTATTCATTTCCTTATTCGTTCTGAATTTTCTCCTTTTTTTGAAGGAGAAGAAGGAACGTGTGGAGTTATTTGAGTGTTTTGAAGCAATTCTATTTACTGGGAGCAAAGAGGATTGATTTAGGCAACATGGGGAATGCAGAGAGGGTGAAGGGGATCCTGGAGCAGAGCAGCAGTGTTTGATTTCAATGCTGCTTTGCTGTGAATTCTAATGCCAGGGAGCAACTTCAATCCATGGCCAGCTAAAAATGAAGGTCTTGGAATTGTTTTCCTGAAATTTGGATTAGGAGTGAGGGAAAAAAGAGCACCTTGTTGTCTGAAAGAGTTTTTACAACACTGTCTTGGTGAAAAATAATCAAGTTTTAGTTGCTTATGGGTTTGCTTCAAGGTTTTGGGGGGATTTTTTCTGTTATACCTTTATTTTTATGTCATTTCTTTTAGAAGCAATGGAGTAGAGGAAGAAAACATCAGAGACCCAAGTTTTTGTTTACAAGGAAGTATGAATCAAAGGAAAACCCAAACATTCAATTCATAAATTGTTCACTTAATATGGTAGGAAGTTGCAAACAAGCCAAAAATGCCATTTTGGGGGTTATTTGGCTTCACAGAACATATAGAGGGAATTTTATAGGAACAACACACACTTGAGAAGTTTCTTTTGGGGTCTCTTATCTCAAACTTCCCTTCCTGAGCTCTCAGGTTTATTCTCCCAATATATCAACAGAATTCCCCACATCAGCACCTCTCCAAGGGGAAACCTCACCCCAGTCCTGCACGTTGTACTGATTTGGAAATCCTTTCCAGCCTGAATTCTTGTCTTGCTGAAAGCCTGACCTGGTGTTTTGTGACCTTTGGGGTCACAAAGGAAAAGGCCAAACCTGCTGTCAGGGCAAGGCAAAGAGACACCCAGAGCCAGGGTTGGGGTCACAGTGACATTATCTCCTGCAGGGGCTGATTTAGATTCCCAAGACCTCAGAACTTCCCAGATTTCCCCAAGTTCTCCATCAATCATTACACAGCTGCAATATTTCAAATGAAAACCTCAGACTTCACTCTCCATGCCTTTATTCACCTATTTCTCATTCTCCTGTGGAAAAGCATTGCTTTCCAAGGAGAGGGGGGATTCAAGGGACATGGCAGGGATGTCACTCTGTGGTCCAGAGTGTCCCCTCTGTGATCCAGCTCCACGAGGACACCAGGATAGGATTGTCCAAGCAGGAATAACAGGAGGTTTTGGGAGAACACACACACCCAGCTGGGAATGCTGGAGCAAATGGACAATTTGCAAACCATCTGGAGGCTGGAAGTTTTTGGCTCAAAAGTCCAAAATTTTGGAGTTTCAGTGCTTGATGATTCATGAGCAGCTCCATGGAACTGGAGTCAGCTGGGCGACATTTGCTGGTTGGGAATGGAAGCAGTGGGCTTGGAGCAGTAAATAAGGAAAAATAAATCGATGGCAGCTCTGGGCATTTTCTGCTGGCTGAGGTAAAGGGGCAAGAAGGGAATAAAACCTCAAGTGCTGCAGTGGGGATGTCACACAGCCCCTGGCATGGCCACAGCCCTGCCAGGCAGACCTGGGAGTTCTGGGGTGCAGAGCATGAAGAGGCAGAGGGGTCCAGCCCAGAGATGCAGAGCATCCCACTGCCCAAAAGGGATTTGTGAGCCACACCTGGGCAGGGCCTCTGGGTTTGAGGATCTTCCAGAAGATGACAGTAGGATCACAAAATCCCAGAATGGTTTGGGCTGGATTGAACCTTAAAGCTCATCCTGTGCCACCCCCTGCCATGGCAGGGACACCTCCCACTGTCCCAGATTGCTCCAAGCCCTGTCCAGCCTGGCCTTGGGCACTGCCAGGGATCCAGGGGCAGCCCCAGCTGCTCTGGGCACCCTGTGCCAGGGCCTGCCCACCCTGCCAGGGAACAATTCCCAATTCCCAATATCCCATCCATCCCTGCCCTCTGGCAGTGGGAGCCATTCCCTGTGTCCTGTCCCTCCATCCCTTGTCCCCAGTCCCTCTCCAGCTCTCCTGGAGCCCCTTCAGGCCCTGCCAGGGGCTCTGAGCTCTCCCTGGAGCCTTCTCCTCTCCAGGTGAGCACCCCCAGCTCTCCCAGCCTGGCTCCAGAGCAGAGGGGCTCCAGCCCTGGAGCATCTCCATGGCCTCCTTTGGACCCTCTCCAGCAGCTCCAGCTCCTCCTGACGTTGGTGGCTCTGGATTTGGATTCAGCTCTGTGGGTGGGGTCTCACCTGAGCGGGCACAGGGGCAGGGTTCCCCCTCCCCACACTGAGGGATGATCCCAGCACGGGTTTTTCTCTCTGGCTGCACTCTCAGACCTCACAGCATCCTCAGCTCAGCCCTGTCACCCCTGGGCTGCCACGATGACACAAATCCTCAGACACATCCCGGGGGGTTTGGCTCTAAGCTCAGCCTTGCTGGAGCAGCTGCTGCAGCTCAAGGACCTGTTGGAGTGGCTGAGCTGAGCCTCTGCTCTGCTGCCAAAGCAGCTCCCAGCCCCCAGGGCAGCCCTGGAGTGTCCCCAGCCTCCCTCACACACAAGGAGCTCAGCACCAGCCATGCCAGGCCCAACACTCAGGGTGATGGGAAAAGCATCACAGCATGAGAAAGAGCCAGGAAATAATTAGATTCACAAAAATCTGAAAGCTTTAACTGTGTGCTACTAATAACAATATATTATGGCAGGAGCAGGGGCAGGGAAGGGCTCGGGGTATTTATAAACCCAGTGAACCCTGGGATCCAGGTGCCACGTTTTGACTCCGTACCACCTTCTCCGCTGGATTTTGTTGCTGCCTGAGGATTATTTTGGAAAGAGTTATTATTATCCCTGATTTATTGCTCTGCACTAGGGGGAACTCTCACTTTTCACCAAGACAATTACAGAACCCTCGCTGAGAGCCACTTCAAGGAATGGCAGCCTGTGCTCCAGCCCTGATTGCAGACAGACAGGGGGATGCTGCTCTTCCAGGGCTTTGCCTGATTAGGCACCGAGCTCCTCTCCCCGTTACCTGCAGATGGGATTTTGTCTGTATTAAATAAACAGTTTAAAACCTCTTAATTATTACAACAGCAGCTTGCAGTTTGCTGGGGTGGAGATTTCTTTTTTAGCCTTTCTGGGAAGTTTTCATTTCCGTTTCCTGGTGCTGCTGTTCTGGGAAGCAGCCGTGCAGGCACACCAGGCGATGCATTTTGCTGCTCCTCTCTTTTGCTCTCCTCTGTGTTTTTCACATCCCTCACCACCACTTCCCACCCCACCTTCCCAGGCTGTTACAGGCCTATCAAGCCTCTAATCAGAATCAAGTCAATTAAGGACAGGATTAGACTGAGGGGAGGTTAATAGGACTGTGACAACAGGGCATTTATTCACGGGGCTTTCCCTTCCACCCTTCACTGTCCAAGTCTATTTTCCCCAGCCCATCAAATCCAGTTAATGCTTCACCAAGCACACTGCGAGCTCTGTAAGGGAAAACTGGCTGGAAAATTAAAAAAAAAAAAAAAACCCCAAAAAGGGGCATCTGGACCAACAGACCCTCGTGATGACACTGCTCTCTCTGCCATGTGCCAGTTGGTGACACACTGGGCAATCAGGGGTTCTGCTCCCTCAAAACCCATTTCAGCTCTTTCTTCTCCCTTCTTTTTGCATCCCCTTCTGTCCTTCCTCTGCAAAAGACTTGGAGAAGAAGAGGAAAATCATCACTTTGAGGTCCAGCACACGTGGGCATGCAGCAGCCTCCTCTTTTGGTGCATCCTGAATGAACCGGCCAGGAATTTCACTCCTCTACCCCAACCAAGCAGGGTTTTATTTCTGAGTGATTTTTCCACACAATTCCTTGGAGATGACCATCCAAGTGCCCTCCAAGCCATCATGATTGCTCCATGGAGATGTCTCCTCCCTCAACAGCTCTTGATCCATCCCTGAGGGGTGAGCAGGACACACTGGTGGCTGCTGAGAGCACACATGGCTTCCTCTCCCTGGGTAAGGACAGAAATGCCAGCAAAAACCAGGGAGAATTTGTGGGTGAGTGTTGTAAAATCAGGGTGCCCTGATGAGGGGAGAGAATGATGCATCTGACTCCATGTTCTCAGAAGGCTAATTTATGACTTTATTTTACTATATTGCATTAAAAAATACTATACTACACTATACTATAATATACTAAAGAATACAGAAAGGATACTTACTCAATGCTAAAAGGATAATAATGAAAACTCCTGACTCTTTCCAGAGTCCTGACACAGCTTGGCCCTGATTGGCCAAAGAGTGAAAACAACTCACAGCAGAATCCAATGGAACAATCACCTGTGGGTAAACAATCTCCAAACACATTCCACATGAGCACAACACGGGAGAAGCAAATGAGATAAGAATTGTTTTCCTTTTCTCTGAAGCCTCTCTCACTGCCTTTCAGCTTCCCAGGAGAAAAACCCTGGGAAATGGGAGTGGAGGGAAGGGGAATCTCTCCACAAATTCCAGCCTATTTTTGCTGTTGCCACTGTGATTTTCCCAGCTTGTTGTGCTGAGGACTGGCCTGGGTTCAGTGGTACCTCCTCCAGGTGGGAACACCTGTAAATCCCGTGGGAAAAGCTTTTTTTGGCTCTCTAGGTCAGTGTCCCGGCACTCAGGGCCAGCATAGTGGGCATGGTACAAGAAATGGGAATAAAAGGATGGTGTCCAAATCCCAAAGATTGTAAAGGATCAACACAACCAATGGGGAGCCTGGGAAATGTCCCAAACTTGTCAGGAAATACCTGTTTTGGGGGAGAGGGATGTTTGGACTATGACACACTTAACAATCCTGAATAATTTCAAATCACTGGGTCCTCCTCAAGCATTTATTGGCTTAATCATCCAAATCTTTTTTTTTGGATCCTTGGACCTGCATGTCTATGTGTGCTGGTTCCTCATTCCCCTGGGGTTTTTCAGAGGGACAAGATCTGGTCTTAGTGATTGCAAACAATGATGGGAAAATTGATTAATGTACATACAAAACTATTCTGAATAAATTACTCCTATAAATAGTCCTAAATAAACACTCCCCTTGCCATGATTGCATCTGCAAGTTATACATAAATAATAATATAGTAACAACAACAACACTAATAATAATTAATAATAAAAATAATAGCTTATTCTGTGAATAAAAAATTGTGCATTTAATGCTGGAATGAATAATTTCCCCTGAGTTTGCCCAATCTTTCATTTTCAGTTCATCTATAATTTGGATTTCCAAAAAATATTTTGGAAATGTGTTCCACAGTTTAATAACTATTTTCTTTAAACCTATCCCTTGCTAATTCTATCCAGTGTCAATTCCATTTTAAACGGAATCTTGCAGAAATGAAGATTATCATTTTGCCCTCTTTACCCCATCCCTGGTTTGTAAACTTCCATCAAACACTCCTTTGGCTGCTTTTTTTTTTTTCTGAGGAAAGAAACCCAAGTTATTTAATCTCCTTTGGAATGAAACCTTTTGTGCCTTTGCTGGTTGTGCCCAGGAGGAATTGATTTCATTAAGCAGTAAAAGTTCGTTTGTCTGGTTTAGCTTAATTCACTTTCTGAGATGCAGGAAGGCACTCACCCAGGCGGGGTGAGAGCCACAGGAATTCCTGCTTGGTTACCTTGAATTCCCTCTTTTCCTACCAAAAGTCTGGAGTATAAGGTTGATATCCTGCACATGGAGGATTATGGGCTTAGGTTTTACAAAACTTCCCCAGATTTGATGATCCCACAAGTTTTTTCAGTGGACTGCTGCAGGTTCTGTGTTGAGCAGGATGGGAAGCAACACCCAATGCAATCCCAAGGTCTCCATGTGGTGCTGGATGTGGGGATTTTAACTGAACCCAGGAAAGCTTGGAAGGAGGGAAGGTGGAGGTGTGGAGGCTGGGGAGCCACTCTGCAAACATCCACCTTGTTCTGGTGCTGCAGTTGGAGAGTTCCTTCTCCTTTCTGTGCTCATGTTCATGGTTGGGAGAAAGCTCCCCATGGAGAGAAAATGCTGGAAAGAAACCAGAGCCTCTTTCCTGAGAGCTTTGGAGGACTTGGATTTTGGAAAAAATCATCTCGTTATTTTCCCATTTCTTCCAGCCTTTGCGTAGGTGTGCTCAAAACAACCTCAAAATGCTGCTGACCTTCACTGATTGTTAGGCATGGATTCCTACCCACTGCACGCTGGGAAAAGAGCAACAAAATGCACCAAAACCCACCTCAAACCTTCCCAGAGTCCCAATTCATTTATCCCCATCACCTTCCCAGGGGCTGCCGAGTCCTCCTGCAGCCCAGAGCCCGTGTCACCTCTTGGTGGAGAGCCTCACCCTCTCCCAGACCTTTTGTGGGAAGAGCCACCATGATCCAATTTCCTCCTAATTGCACTAACAAGGATGAATTAGGACTTTCATCAACAGGGGCGAGCGATCGGTTCGGAGTCAGCCATGGGCGACGGAGCCAGAGATTAAACAAAACTATCATGTTAATGTCTAATAATACAACAGCAAGTGGAAATTAAGCACAAGACAAATCTGCTGCGCCGGCGACATTGGAGAGTTTGTTCTTTAAACACAACGTTATTTTAAAGGCAATGCTATTATTAGGGCCATCTAACTTAATTTCGGAGGCATAATAGAAAAGTAAATGTGCCGCAGTTGCACTTTATGTGCAATTTGGAAAACAAACCCAAAGTGAGGGAGAGCGCGGCATGGGACTGAAATAGCCACTCCAGCTAAATTCCTCTTTGATATACGTTAATTATCTCCAGCAGGGAATGGACAATTTCATTTGGAGCAGTCGACTGCATGCTCCCCGCCACGGGAGCCAATCCCTTGACGTGCCATAAAAACAGTGGAAGCATCAACAGGGCCCCCCATCCCCTTGGAAAATCCACAGGGGTTTAACCCCTGTCTTGCCATCACCTTGGTGTGAGATGAGTGGGTCTGTCCCACATTCCTCATCTGAATAACCATTTTCCAGTTTATTCTTTTTCTTTTTATCCAGGACTGGAACTTCTTCCTGCTTTGACCAGGGAGAAAATATTTCCCTTTAGGTCCATGGGATTTGTCCCCTGTAAAATGCTTAAGCAAAGCTTTCCTTGAGCTTTCCTGCAGTGCTGAGAACTCCCCCTGTGCCTGTGCCATGTGATCTTGGGATTGATCCGAGGGTAAAGTGATGCAATCCAATTCCCCTGCACGCATTCTGTTTTTTCCAGCGGTGATATCATTTTTCCCTTTTATTAAGTTGCATAAAAATGGCATCTTAGTGCTTGAACATCTCATCCTGCACTTAAGGGAACATTTTAGAAGAGCAGCAGCATTGAAAGCTTTCCTTCTTTATTAATCTGGGACATTGCCCTGTGCTTTATGGCAAAGAGGGAAGTGGAGCAGGTTGGAATGGTCATGTAGTGCTGCTCAGACCTCCTCTTTAGGGGGATCTCCCTTTTGCTGGGTGTCACCTGCCCCAAACGCCAGGGATGGGGTCACAGTGGTGAAAATCTGGCACTGGGGGATTTTGGCTGCTGATGTTTAAGCAGGGGACGATTTGAGCCTCCTGAGCACCAGGCTAGCGGAGCATTGCACAAAAATCGCATTGGGAGCCATCTCCTGCCTGGCCCCTTCCTGAGCCTGATCTGAGGGTCTCAGGCTGAGCCTAAAATAGCTAAAAGGAGGAAGGCTTTAGAGTGCTTCCCAAGGCATCCTTTCTGTCTCATTGAAGCTGAAATTCCTTGCCCGCATATTCAGCGCAATATGAAATTCCTGCTCAGAACCCTCCAGAGAGGCTCCTATCGACTGTCCTTTAAATAGAATTAAAATTGACTCGAGACAGATCTGCAAACCTATTGAATTACTCAGTCCACCACCGAGCCCGGGCTGGCCCTGCAGGAAGAGATAAAACAGCCTGGAGCAGAAATGAGTGGACATGATGGACACGAGGACATTTCATTGGGGACCTCCTGAGATGGACTTGCAAAAACGCCTGACCTGGGCAGGAAGTAGAAAGCAGAGCCCTGGAGTGTGGCTGCAGGAGTTTTGGGGGGCAGGAAGAGGGGTGAGATGCCCCATGGCAAGGGAGTGACTTGAGGAAAAATGCAGAGCCTGTTCATCCCCAGGTTCTCTCTCCCCAGCACCAAAGAGCAGAATCAGAACGATTTGGGTTGGAAAGGAGATGACTTTCTCCTTACCCAGGTGTTGGGTGGCGGAACAGATTCCCCACATTTGCTGGAGTTTTGCTTCCAGTGGATGGAATTGGTGAGTGGAAATGGAAGAGGAGGCAATGCGTGACCCATTGCATCTGCCTGGGGCTGTCAGGGAGGCTTTGCTGCCCAAGAGTTTGGGGTAAAAGGCTCATTTGCAAATCTGCATTTACATTTGCTAATCACAGAATCCCAGAATGGTTTGGGTTGGAAAGGACGTTAGAGATCATTCAATTCCAATCCCCTGCCATGGCAGGGACACCTTCCCCTGTCCCAGGCTGCTCCAAGCCCTGTCCAGCCTGGCCTTGGGCACTGCCAGGGATCCAGGGGCAGCCCCAGCTGCTCTGGGCACCCTGTGCCAGGGCCTGCCTATCCTCCCAGGGAACAATTCCTCATTCCCAATATCCCATCCATCCCTGCCCTCTGGCACTGGGAGCCATTCCCTGTGTCCTGTCCCTCCATCCCTTGTCCCCAGTCCCTCTCCAGCTCTCCTGGAGCCCCTTCAGGCCCTGCCAGGGCTCTGAGCTCTCCCTGGAGCCTTCTCCTGTCCAGGTGAGCACCCCCAGCTCTCCCAGCCTGGCTCCGTGGGAAAGCATCACACCTTGAGGTCCACACAAAAATAATCACAGAATTACAGAATTGTGGAATATGCTGATCTGGAAGAGACCCACAAGGATCATCCAGTACAACTCCTGACCCTGCCCAGGACACTCCAACGATCTCACCCTGTGCCTGGGAGTGATGTCCTGGAGCTCTGGCAGCCTCAGGGCTGTGCCCATTCCCTGGGGAGCCTGGGCAGTGCCAGCACCCTCTGGGGGCAGAACCTTTCCCTGAGATCCAAAATATCCTCCCCAAACACAACTCCAGGCCATTCCCTCAGGTCCTGTCCCTGAACACCAGAGGGAACAGATAAGTGTCTGCCCCTTCTCTTCCCCAGTGCGGCACAAAGAGAAAAAGGCAGAGCTGTTCACAAACCTTGCCTTTCCCTCAGCCATGCTGCAGGAGCTGGGAAGGGCCTGGGATTGCTCAGGAAAGCTTTGAGCTGTGCCTGGTGTGGATGCACACCGTGGCTCTGCATCCAGGGCCTGTCTGGGGCACCTAATGGGCTCCACTGGGAGCCTGGCCCATGGCCCACAAATCAGCAAACCTGGAAACTCATCAGTGCTCCAGGCACCAGTGGCATTTTAAAGACCTATATCATGAGTGGAATTAACAGGATACATCCCTCTGGAACCTGTTAGCTATTTTATTCAGACCCCCAGTGACAAAATCCAAAATACTGTGCATTTATTTTGTTTGGAAATACATTCTCTTTAGGGCATTGGTGCTGTTCAAGGCTGTGGGGGCAACGGGAAACATTTCACTGACTTCCCTTGTCTCAGGATCTTTAGCTGGTCACCATGACCCCGAGAATGTTAAAAATCTCTTTTCCCAGCCTGGCACTTGAAGAAGGAGTCAGGGCTCTTCATTTCTCGGTCTCAAGGTTGTTTATTGTTTCTTATCTACAAAAGTTTTTCTCCTGCCCTGCCAAGGTCCATCCAGCAGGACAGTTCCAGGCACTCTGCCTGCCCCAGGGCAGTGTTATGTCTTTATACTAAAAACTACCTGTACAATGTTTACAATTACTTTCCAATACCCATCACCTATGTTAGATAGTGAGCTTCTACTCTAAACCAATCCCAAAGTGCCACCATCACAGCAGAAGATGGAGGTCAAGAAGAAGAAGGAGAAAGGCTGGACAAGCCCAGTTCCCTCCATCTTGCCCCCTGAACCCCCATTCCAAAAACCCCAAAATCTGCTTTTTCACCCCATGATAACTTCACTATTATTCTACCTAAACTGTTGTGGCTTGCTGATCTTCATCTAAGGCTGGTAATTTGCTCCATGGGTCATAATCAAACCCACAGGTGTTCTGGGCTCTGTGCCAGGGTCTCTGAGCCCCCTGGCAGGGTCCTGGCTGTTCTGGGCAGCCAGAGGGATGTCCTGGGTTCCGACACCCTTGCTGGTGGAGGACAAGATGTGTGGGTCACTTGCTGTTGGGTTATGGTTTTTTGACCTAGGGATGGGGTAACTCAGAGGCATTTTAAAAACTTTTATTTTATTTTCAGTCTCATGAGAAGGGTGAGACAATACAGATGTTACAATTCACACCATCTCAATCAGAAGTCAACTATTTCTTAATTACAACACACTGTAAGTGTTTCTTGGCCTATCAGCTTTAGCCACACCATGCTGTAAATGCCTTAAAGCCAATCATGCCTTAAAGACACAGTTTAGTAGGGTGAAAATGAACAATTCCAAGCATGGACAACCTTATCTTCCCAGGCTATCCCTGCCCTGGGAAGCAACACCAGGTCTGTAGGAAGATGCCATGGATTTGGGGCTGGATGCTGGGGTATTTGAGAGAGTGTTTTGGTCACCTGGCTGTGATACCTCCTATTGATGCACAGGTTTGTCATTCTTGTGTCAAGAATGACACAGGAATAGGTGGGAGGTGGTATTGTAGAAAGAGCAAAAGAAGGTTTTATTTAAGAGAACTGTGTGGTTTTTATAGAGTGATATAAAAGATTTTATTTGATTGGTTAATTAATAAAAACACTTTCTTCATACACTGTCTTTAAGAAGAAATAGAAAAAATTACTTGTAGATTGTTTATATTTAACAAGTTATCACATCTTTACAACTTTTTAAAAATTCTCTCAAGCTGCTGTGAGAAACTGTTTCTCTCTCTCTGTCCCATGGCATCCACACAGGTTTGCTCAGGATCTGATCTCCTTGCTGCCCAAAGGTGAGGAAAGGCTGGCAGGGCTCGGGGCACCCCTGATTTATCCCTGCGTGCCAGCCCAGCTCACCCCAGCCCAGCCACGGCTATTATTAGCTGACAGATTTTAAAGAGAAGCTCTATAAATCTCCCCTTGTGCCATAAGTACATTCCTGCCTTGGGAGACCACAGAGAAGCTCATTATCCCACATCCTGAGAGAGAGGCATGTGTCATCCTCAGTGACACTCTGAGCATCCTCAGGTTACCTCTCCAGCCAGGCCTGGGGAGCTTCTGCTGCAGTTAAACAGAGCTGGATGCTCACTCAGGGCAGAGCAAGGGAAAATGTGCTTTTTTGGCAAGGCAGGAGCCCAGAAAATAAAACTCCTGGCTGTCATTCCCTTCTGCCTGGCCACAGCAGGGAAATACAAACAATAATTAGAGGGGAAAAGGTGTGGGGGGTTGGATTTGAGGGCTGCTGTGAGCTGATGTCAGGTGGGACTCTGGTAGGAAGGATAGTTTATTCCCAGGGCTTTCCTGCAATGAAAAAATAAGGAAAAAAAAAGAGAAAAAAAAGGGAGAGGTTTTTGTCTGAATATGGGTCTGGTGCAGGGTCTGATGATGCTCCATGGACCTGGGAACTTTATTCACCTCTGGTACAAGCACCTTTGGCTTTTTCTCATGGATGGGATCAGCTGGGTGAACAGGACTCCCTCAGCTCAGCAATTCCAAACCACCAAACCTGACATGGGTTTTCCAACTCAAACTGACCCCAGACCTCTGCAGAGTTTCCCAGGATGGTTTTTTGGGACCAAAGGCTTTCAGACCTTCTCCTCCAGGTGCCAGGCCCAGCTGTGGCTCTCCATTAAGATGTGCTGTGGAGCAGCAATCGCTGGAGTCCGAACCAGTTCTCCAGATTGAGAAGTTGCCAAGTGCTGGATAAGCTGTAATAGTCTCTTGTGAGAGCACCCCGCTGACACAGGCTCCGATCTGAAAGGAGCAGAATTCAATTCCTTTGGTTGAAATCTGTCCATTATTCTCGGGCATTGGATTGCAGGAGCAGGAACAGCCCCACTCTGGAAGCAATGAAGTGCTCACTGTGGAGAGCCCTGAAGTGAGCTGTGCTGGGCGTTTGGAGAAAACTCACGAGGCAGCTTCAAAACCACAGCAGCTCTGGCACCTGGGGCTTACAAGAGGGCTTTTTTCCCCAAGGAAAGACACAATCCTGGAAAAAGTGTGGGGGCTGGAGAGCGGGGAGGGAGCCCTGAATTGGATGCACGTTGCCTGAAGCCCTCCCAGTGCAGAGCCAGTCCTGCAGTGCTTGGCTCAGGGAAGTCACTTCAGGACACGTTTTTAATATAGTTGGAAGCCTAAAGGTTCAGCCAGGTGTCTCGTGGGATTTGCAATAGCATCTAAGAGCTGCAATTCCTTGAAATCCTGCAAAGTGCGTGAGGAATGAGCTGAAGTTGAGGGAGAGGGGCAGAGTGCAAGTGGAGCAGGGTGTTGTATGGCTTTTGCAGGGCAGAACCAGAGCAGCTGTGCTCCAAAATACCCTGCAGTTTCCACCTTTTCATATAAAAAAGATTGAAAAGGGGGTTTTCTGTCAAAAAGCATGGAGCTGCTCCAGGGCTGGAGCTCCTCTGCTCTGGAGCCAGGCTGGGGGAGCTGGGGGTGCTCACCTGGAGAGGAGAAGGCTCCAGGGAGAGCTCAGAGCCCCTGGCAGGGCCTGAAGGGGCTCCAGGAGAGCTGAAGAGGGACTGGGGACAAGGGATGGAGGGACAGGACACAGGGAATGGCTCCCAGTGCCAGAGGGCAGGGATGGATGGGATATTGGGAATGAGGAATTGTTCCCTCTGGGAGGGTGGATTAGGATGATCTCTCAGATCCCTTCCAACCCAAACCATTCTGGGATTCCATGATTCTATTCTGTTCTCATCTTCCCATCCTCGCCCAGCTGCCCATCAGCCCCTCTCCCATCCCTGCTGCCAAGGGAAGGCTCTCCCTTCTCCAGAGCTGCTGAATCCCTTTATTAAGATGCCTCTGCAATCGATGGCCTTTCCTGTCCTGCCCTGATCTTGGTGTCAGCTGCAGACTTTATCAGGGGTGATGGGATGTTTTCTTCCAGGTCATTGATAGAAATGTCAGCTGGAGCCAGCAGCCCTGGCACGCAGCAGGAGCACAGCGCTCTCTGTGATTCCCACTCCAAGAGGTGCCTTTTGGAAGTTGTCAACCAGGCAGTTTTTAATCCATCTAATTTCTGCCACGGTGATTTCCTGCCCTCCCAGTTTCTTAATCAAGATGACACCAGGACCCAACCTTGCCGGAGCTCGAGTTCGTTGTGCTGACAACGTCACCTTTATCAGCCCAAATTTATAACCTCATCAAAAAAAGATATCAACTTAGCTGGGCAAGATTTATTTTCCATAAATCCTTGTTGATTGTCATCTTTTATGTTATTCCTTTTAATTCCTTATTAAACAAGTCCCGTAGCCGACATCCCATTATTTCACCCAAAATCAATGTCAGGCTGACAGGGCTGTAATTACACAGGTCATCTTGTTTATCCTTCCCACATATTGGCACAACACTCGTTTTCTTTCGGCTTTCTGGATCTCTCCCAGTGCTCAAGGGTTTATTGGAGATCAGTATCACAGGCAGAGCTGTGTCTGACTGGGTGGCACGGGCAGGGATGGGATGATTCTGCATCCCGTATGGAGATCTCATGATTAATCAAAATTCTGAGATGTTTCAACTTGATCCTGATGGATTTTTCTCATTTTTCTGTGAAGACTTTTCTCCACTTTTTTTACAAGTACAGAAAATTATTCCCAGCCAGCTTGGACTGGTGTAGTGTCAGGTGTCCCTGCCCACAGCTGGAGGGCAGAACAAAATGAGATTTAAGGTCCCTTCCAATCAAAAGTGTTCTATTATTGAATGAAAATGGGCAGAAAACAGCTAAACCCAAAGCTCATGCTCAGGACAAAGCCCCCAAAACACATTGGTGCTCTGAAATCTCAGGGGTTTGATATAAATTATGCATTTATGGATGTGTGTAGGGATCACTCTCTAGATGTTTTTATTTTCTCCTCAGTCCTGGTTTTCTGGCCCAGGAATATTAAGTTTGTGCCCGGATGAGCAATTGCTACTTACACTGATGGGGCTCTCACGTTTCAATCTCTATTTCTCACTTGGGTTATAGACACTTCCCAGCACTGGCTGCCTCAGAACCTATAAATTAAAACTTCCACGTTCCCTCTCCTCACTCCCAGTTCAGCAGAGGACAGAATATCCATCTGGGCATGTTTTTCCTTGCCTCCACCCCGGGTGAGAGCCCTGCTATCAGCCTGGTTCCTCACACTGTTTGCACAGGAGCATCAAAGGCAAGGGAAGGCATTTTTCATCAAAGCTGCCGGATTTCTTGGCCAATTTTAAGTGGAAGGGGCTCAGCTGGGGCATCTTGTTCCAGCCCCACTCCTTTGCCCTGGGGAATTTCAAAGGAGCTCCAGCTCTGATGTGCACATGGAGCATCCCCTGCCCTCGGAGCAGCTCCTGCAGCAGCAGGATGGAGCTCAGCCCGTGGGGAGGGGAGTGATGGGGCAAAGGGAGAGGGAGGAAAGGCTTATAAAAAAATATCCTGCGAGCGAGGATTGGATCCGAGCTGGTGCTGCACCCATGGGACTGCAAAATAATTAGGAAGGAGGATTGCATTTCAATATTTTTTGTCATTAGGATGTTTTTCCCCCAGGGCAGCATTACACCTGCCTCATGCTGGGAGGTTTCTTTGCTTTGTTTTTGTGTGTTGATGTTGGGATTTACCTCTCTTTTCTCCTCCTGAAATTCAGTTTTTGCTGCACCATTCCTGCAGGATACAGGAATCATTTTTTCCTTGAGGTGGGAGGGAAACTCAGGCAGAGTGAACCAAGATGTGTGCAGCAGGGAGGGAGCACTTTTTGTCTTGCAACCTCCAGTGCTACCCATGGCTGAGCAACTTGGAGTTCAGGGTTACTTCTCTTCCCAAATGTGCTAGAAATTGCTGCTCCAAGGGTGACAAAGTTCCCATCTCCTGGGTTATTGGGGAATCCACTGAATTTGAGCCACTTTTTAGCCAAGGTCAAAGTCTTTGCAGCCAAACCAGCTGAAATCCTGGCCTGGGGAACCACAGTTGAGGCTGGCCAGGTATAAAAAGGCTCCCTGGTGTCTCCAGCAGTGCAAGGTCTGCATTTTCCCAGTCTCTGTGCCAGGTTTGAGGAGTTTGAGGCTGTGAGCCTCATGCTGGGTGCTGTCTGTGGCTCCAGGCCTCCCCCAGGACATGACAAGCCCGAATACATTGCAGCAGGAGTTCAAAATTATCTATCACCAACATCCACTTAATCCATCGTCAGGAGAAGGGAAAAGCTCTCCAGGCCTGCAGGAGCTGGGAACAAGGCACGGTTTCTTATGCTGAGCCTGTGTTCCCACTTGTCAGTTTGATTTCTCAATGCTTTGCAATCTCTGCTACTCTCGGGCAGGAGATGGCGTCACGTCCATCACCCCTTATCGCTCGGGCCCGTGTCTCCCTTTCTTCTCTCTCAGCCTCTTTGCAATCTTGAACCACTGAAGAAAAAAAAAGGGAAAGAAAAGAAAAAAGAAAAAAAAAGAAAAAGGAAAAGAGGCAGAAGCAGAAGCAGCTTTTCAGTTCCTTATCTGCTGCAGCCTGGATTACATCCAGACCTCTTGCTATGATCCTTCAAGTTCCTGCTAAACATGCCCTGCATCTCCTGATAACATTAAATCTGCATCTCGGGTGGGTTTGCTGGCACTCCTGGGCACAGGAGGGGCGGGGGTGTGGGGAAGGAGCAGCACTGGCACAGGCTGTGGTGTGTGAGGAGAGGGCAGAGCAGCACGGACACCTCCTGCTCTGGTTTGCTCCCAGCTGAGTCTGGTCTGGGTGGGGATAAAGCAGGACTAGCCCAGGACACCTCTGTGATGGGTTGAGTTTCCCAGAAGGTGATGAATTTGCAGGGTCAGGGAGGTCCTCAGGCAGCACAAGGCTGAGGCAGTGCAGGTCACAGTTTCTCGGGATAAATAATTTGATTTTATATCCCATTACTTGGGATGAGTTTGAGAATCCAGTATCCCATTGTAGCACTGCAGCCGCTGGGGAGTGAAAATTGTTGGTGCAAAGAAATCAACCTCCAAATTCATGCAGGAAGTTAATGAAGAGAAAGAGAGTCTTATTTTGGACTCATTACAGTCAGCAGTGATGTCCAATTAAGAGAAATCCACAGCGTATCCCCAGCAGTGATTTAAAAATAGCAGCTGTAGGCTCCGAGTCATCCCGGGCTCCAAAGGAAGGGAAGTGGGGGTTTAACTCTTTTCCTGCACTCCCTGCTTCATGAGGGCAAGGCAGCACTGCAAACCCAGGAGTTCTGGCCAAGAGCATCCCCAGGCTGGCTTGGCAAACCCTGACTTGTTGGTCACTGCTCTGCTGGTCACTGGAGATTTTAGCTATCGGAGCTGTTGATCATTGGGGGTGTTGGCCCTGGGGACTGTTGGCTGTTGGTCACTCAGGCTGCTGGCCATTGGGGTGATGGGAGACTCATGGCCATTGGTTCTCTTGGCCATTGGGTCTCTTGGCCCTTGGATATCTTGGCCATTGGGTCTATTGGCCATCAGGCTGTTGGCCATTGGAGCTGTTGATCATTGAGTCTATTGGTCATGGGGGCTGTTGGTCATGGGGACTATTGGCCATTGGGTCTGCTGTCCATTGAGTCTGTTGGCCATTGGAGCTATTGACCATCTAGGCTGTTGGCCATTGCATCTGTTGACCATCAGGGCTGTTGGTCATCATGTCAACAGACCATCAGGGCCAACAGGCCATCAAGGCTGTTGGCCATTGGGTCTCTTGGCCATTGGGTTTACTGGCCATTGGGTCTCTTGGCCATTGGGTTTACTGGCCATTGGGTCTCTTGGCCATCAGTGCTGTTGGCCATTGAGACTGCTGATCATTGGGGCTGTTGACTCTTTAGGCTGTTGGCCGTTGGCTCTGTTGGCCACTGGGGCTGTTGGCACAGACCAACCTGGTCTCTACAGGACCAGTGGAACTGCTGCTAAACCCCCCCCAGGGCTCAGAGCCCTGTATGAGCCTGGTTTGAAGGAAGGCTGAGTTTCCTCTTTTCCATTTCCTGGATCCCCGGGGAGGTGTGGGGGAATGAAGGTTCCTGGACCTGGACACGGATGATTTCTCTGGCACACCTGAACCGAGTGTTCCCAAGACTTATGGCTTGTTTTGGTCCTAACCCCAGCGCAGCGGGTGCAGCGCTGATGTTATTGATACAGGCAGTAATTACATTTTCACACGGGCATTTTTTCTGTCTCTACACCGTGTTTATTACAGACTTTCAATTATTCATTTTTTCCCCTCTCTTGTTATCCCTCCCTCTTCTTCTTTGCCAATTTTTTCTGGCCTCCTTGTCTTATTTTTCATCTGCTCTTTGGCTTTTTCTTCACCTCTAATTCCTGTGTTTCCAGACCATCTCTCTGACCTGGACAAGGACCCTGAAGACCAGACCTTGTCCCCATCCCTGGACTATTTTGGGATATCTCCTCTGTGTTCAATTTTCTCGCCACCCTTTGGCCCAGCTGATTTTTCCGCACCGCCGAGCTCCTTCCACAGAGATCCCTGGTGCCTTTTCTGTTACAGAATGAGAAATAAAAATGTGGTGCCTTTGTTGCTGCTCATCTATCTGCCGTGCCCAGGTGAATAATGCAGGGAAACATGTATGTATTTATACAGCAAATGGGAAAATACATTTCTTAAGATGAATGAGGTTGTTTTCAGCCTTGATGCACCCAATAAAATAACCCGGTATCAAGAGGGAGGTTTATTTTGAAGTCTGGACGTGTCATAATATCAGCTCCCAAACAGGACTTCAAATTATATAAATCAGAGAGAGGAGGAGAGGGGAAAGGCCGGGAGAGCAGTGAGCACAGAGGTAGCGTGGCCATAAAAAGCTGGAAGCAGGTGTGGGATGCACAAACACAGGAACACGTCAGTGGGATGTGCTGGATGGAGACTTGAGCTGAGCTTTGACACAGCATTTGTGTCTCTTCTCTCTTTTGGCTCATGTATTTTTGTCTTTGTGCCTAGCTTGGGAGCAAACCCCACAGGAAAAATTGTGGGGTTGGGAAACCACAGTGTTGAGATGCCTAGTGAGGGGACACCAACCATGAGCTTGTCCCCAAATCTGAGCACAACAACGCCTCCCTAAGGGAATCCTGCTGCCCCCTTGTAGATCTGCTTCAAATCCACTTTCAAAACCCCATGGATTTCCATAATTCCACCAAAAACCACACCAAGAGCCTCATGCTGGCCACAAACTGCTGCCAAATGAGTCAAGATGTTGCAATAGGTTTATAAGCAAGCAGCAAGTTGTTGTTTTTGTGGGAAAAGAGCATTTTCTCTGTGGAAACCACAGATTTTTAATAGTTCTCCCCCCTAATAAAAGAGGGCTGCCAAGCTTCCTTGTGTTGGTGCACAGATTTCTGCTTTCCCGGTGGAAATTTGGGGGCGTGTCTGGCATGCCACATGCTCTTCCCAGCTGAAAACTCCTTTGCTATGCCAAAGCAAAGTGGGGGAGATGTGGAAAAAAAAAAATACAACCCAGCCTGTAACAAGCCGTAGGCTTTATGTCACAGCTTTGCCTGGCACGAAGGGGAAAAAAAAATTCCCATGCTGTTTTCGTGCAGCCTGGAGAGAGCTTTCCCTGCTCCAAGTGCAAGGCAGAAGTGTAAAGCATGTTGTGATCTCGAGTTAGGATCACTGCTGTTATTTATCCGTGAGGTGTCATCCAGACAGAGCAGGAGAGGAGCCTGAGGGGAAAAAAACCTGCTGGTCTTCAGAAGTCGCGAGGTTGGAGTGCTCCCCCCCAGCTCCTCCTCACAGGCCTGGTGTCTGTGGGGGATTTCATGGCTTTGGGGGATGTTTAGCAACTGGGTTTTTGGGGTTTTCTGGGGGGGTGGGGGAGAGGAAGCTGTAGAATGCAGTATTTCTGCTAAAAGCCTTGAGGAAAAAAAAGGTTGGATCCATCTCCCAACCTGGGATTTGAAAACTGTGTGGATGTGGCATTTAGGGACATGGTTTAGTGTCACAGCATTGGCAGTGCTGGGGGAATGGTTGGACTTGATCTTAAGGGTCTTTGCCAACCTAGATAATCACTGACATATATATATATTATAATATTCAGTATAAATAATGATTCTATGGTCCCATGGTTGAACCCTTCTCTAGAGGAGGGAGCTGCAGCCTCAGAACACTTTTCCCACTTTTTTGCCATTTATTTTTAAGAGTTTCTGATGTTTTGGGAACACATCTCCTTCTGCAAAAACACCTGTTCCCTTTATTGTTTTCCTCACAGATTTGTCTTTTTTGGGGGAAGTGCTGCTAAAGCTTCTCAGGAGGAGCTTCCTGAAGCCCAACCCTGGGAACGAGGCTGCAGAAATCCCTCAGGAGAAATAATTTGTCCATTCCCCTCCAGGTTTGGCTTTGTCACCAGAGCTGTGTTTGCTCTCACAGCAGATACATCTTGCAGGGGATGTCTCACTTGCTGGGAAGGCTTCATTCCCAATAATTTTCAGACATTGCTGCCCTCATGATTTATCCCCCTTCGGTTTAGATCTCATTTTTCCCAATTTTACCTTTGTCTCCAGGAAAGCTCGTCTATTTTAGTGCCATTTCCTCTCTCTCTCTCTCTGGCTCACACACTCTCTGTAGCCCAAACTTGTCTTCTTTTCATATTTATTCCAGTATTTGTCTTCTCCTCCCCGTGCCAGCTGCACTCTCAGGATTTATCTCCTCTCTTTCCCTGATCTGTCTCAGAGTGCAGTGACTTTGTTTTTCTTTCTTCAGCTGCTTCCTTGGGCAAGGTTTAACCGTGGTGTTTGCTGAGGGCTGAGGGATGTGGGAAGAGAGAGGAAAAGAGGGTGGGGAGGGACTGGGACTCCTGTCCCTATTCTGACACCAATCTCCAGGGATCAGCAGTTGGTTGGGCACAATATTTTCCAGTGTTTAATCCATATATCCATGGCTCCCCTTAATGCCCCACAGACTTTATATCCCAAAAAAGGAGAATTTTGGATTACTTTGAAACCTCTTGAGCGTTGTGTGCTTCTGACTCTGCTGGCTCTTGGTGCAGCACAGGCTTCTCAGCCTCTGCAAAGGGTGGTGGAGAAACATCCCCTTGCCTCAGTTTCCCCTTCTGTAGGGGAAAATAATGGTTTTCATGCCCACATTTCACATCCAAAACCTTTTCCAGCAGAGGATTTCATTTAACAGTGGAAAAACAAGGATTAAAAAAACAACAACAACAAAAACCCCAAAAGCCCAAACGGATTTTTCATAAGGAAAACTTAATAGAAAATTATTTTAATTTTTCTACAAAATATTTGGGTTTTTTTCACTGGGATAGTGTGAAGATAAAAAAAAATCAAACAAGTTGTTTCAACAAGTTCTTGCTGAAAAGTGAATTTTCCTCCTCCCTGTTGGCCCTGGGGGATTTTCAGTGAGACCTTCCAGCTTTGGGTTAGGATCCAAAGATTCAATCACTGGCACTGAAGGAGGGTGAAACATCCAGGGGAAAATGTGTGTGGGAAAACTCCCTGGAGTCACCTGACTCCAGTATTTTGGGTTAATTTATTAACTGGGGAATCTGGGGAGCAGCATCCTCAGTACTTCTGTTGCTTCCCACCCTCTATTTCCCAACCAGCCAAGCCCATCCCTTCTCCTGCTCATTGCCTGGTCACTGGGACATGAGGAGGGGTGTAATTCCCCGAAAAGTGCCTCTTCCCTCTCCTGGCAAGCACTGGAAGGGCTGGGACTGAAACTAAAATCCTCCCTGCACCTCCCCTGCAGCTAAGCCTTGTGTCCTGCGGGGGCAATGCTTCATCCCCTTGTTTCCCATCAGCATCTCTGGATTTCCAGGGGGTAAAAATGGGAATGCAATTCCCAACCTCCTTCTCTGGGTACCTCTGGATGGAATCCCCATCCCCTCAGCACAAAGTGCACCCTCCTCCCACCCGCTGGCATTTCCAAATGTTCCCAAATATCCCGTGCAGATGGTGAATGTGCTTCCCTTGGCTGAACCTGGTCTGGGGCTGAGGCAATGGGGGGCATTGGATGAAGGAATCTTCCTCATCCTCCACGGAAACTCTTCCCAGCCTGGAACTGCAAACCCCCAGAGCTGGGAAGATCCCAATGCTTCCCTTACTTCCTCAACTCCAGCTCCCTGTTAATGTCTCCCAACCCTTGAGGGGCTTTTTTCAAGGCTTCTCTTTTTATTTTGATCCTTAAGCTTTGTGCCTTCATTAGTTTAAAACTCAGCTTCTCTCTATTTCCATAGATACTGAGATTGGGCATGACCAACCAAATTCATTTTTCCATACTTTGAGATTGGGCATGACCAACCAAATTCATTTTTCCATACTTTCATCTTCAGGAAAGAAGGAAATCTCTTCCTGAAAAGCCAATGTTTTTATCTGTTGGCTTGGGATACCCAGCATCTTTCCAGCCTGGCTGGAGCAGATGTTTCTCCTTCCATTGAGCTGCTGACTAAACAGAACCCCCAGCAAAGCCTTTGCTTTGGATTCACCCCAGGAACATCTTCCAGGGACGGGATTATTTAAAGTTTTAAATGAAAATTAACAACTCAGGGCCTTCCATTGCTTCCCCCTGGCCTGGCAACCTCGTGGCACATCCGTTTTTGGGGGAAGAAGGGAAGTGAAATAACAAGGTGTCAGATGCCTGCTTTATCAAAAACTTGGAAGCAGCTGATGTGCAGATGTTCCACTCCCAATTTATTGCTACAACAAAGCCGGGGGAGCAATGAAATGGAAGTTTGGGGAAAGAGAAGGGGATATTTATGGACATGCTGCTGCCTGTGCTGGGGGGGGTGTCTCCCCTTCCTGAATATCAGAGGGAGGGGGAAGGAGGAGGTGGGAGAGCTCCAATTTCACAGAGAGCAGGAGTAAGTCTGGAAGGGAAAATATGGAGAAAAAAGTGGATTTCTCCACATCTTAAGAATTTACTGAATATCATGAGACAACGGGAAGTGGCTTCTTCCAAAGGCTGGAGGTTGGAGATTTAATAGATGCCTTTCCTGGCTCCAAGGTTGATTTTTGCCTCATCCATGACAGTCTTTTGCTAGATTTCGAGGGGTTTGAAGGGACAGGGCTGATGCTCTGTCCCTCGAGCACATTTCCACAATGGAACAGTGGAGGCTTGGCGCCAGCACCGTCTGCCTGAGGAGCAGCTGAGGAGTCAGGGACTATTATTGTGTCTGTCCCCTCTCTGAGCCACTTCTTCCCAAGCAGCAATTCAGTCCCAGCTCCTGAGAGCAGCTTTCATCACATCAGTCACTCGTGCCACCAGCAGGGCTTGCACAGAGGGGCTTCTTCAACAGGGGAGATGCTGAGACCTAGTGGCAACCTTGGGATGCTCCTCTGAACCTCTGTGCCAGTTTTGGCTCCTCTGAACCTCTGTGCCAGTTTTGGTTCATCCAGCCCAGTCTGTGATTTTTGGGAATTACTCAACCAAAGGGTTCAGCCCCTTGTGAAGCTCAAAGCATCCTCCCTTTACTTCCCTTCCCCTGTGGCAGAGCAAGATTCCTCTCCCACACCTTCCCTCTGGCTCACAAGTGTAGGTGAGGAGAACACCTCATTCCTCTTCCTTGTGTCTTCCTGGGAGCAGACCCAGCTCCGAGGTGGGATGTATTGGGCAGGGAGCATATGCCTGTGTTCCCACAGCAGATGAAACACGAGGTGTTTGTGTGGATGTAATTGTCGCCTGTGTTTGTTGTGAATCCCTAATGAGGGGCCGGAGCAGATGGCAAAGGCTGGCTGCCAGTCACACTTCCCAGCACTGCCGTTCTCTCAGGAGATTGGGTGATGGGGCTGGTACAGGGAAGGACCCCACGGGTCAGGTTTTTGGGTTGGGAAACCAATTTCTTCCTTGTGCAAAAGCCCCTCACCCATGACATCAATCACATTAAAAATAACCCCAAATCTGGCACTTAAAGCTGATGGTTCCCCCACCTGACTCCAATGTGGAACCTGCTTTTCAGAACAAAGCCAGGATGCAAACCCCAAACCCCATCCCATGTCGCAATCACTTAAAGCTGATGGTTCCCCCACCTGACTCCAACATGGAACCTGATTTTCAACACAAAGCCAGGGTGCAAACCCCAAATCCCATCCCACATCCAAATCTCTTAAAGCTGATGGCTTCCCCACCTGACTCCAGTGCGAAACCGGGTTTTCAACCCAAAGCCTAAATTCCATCCCACATCCAAATCACCCCACCAAAGCAGCATGTGGGGGTTCAGATTGGGGGAAAAGTGGGGAAAATCCTCTCCCAAAGGACATGGCTGCATCCTCACAGCCTCCCTGTGCTAAATTGGAATTTCCCAGCTACCTGAACCTTCTGGGAGCCTCACGCTGGCGCCATGCTATAAATATAGCTGAGAAGACACTTCTATTATAAGTCACCAATTTCTGGAAGCAGAATTGGGCAAATTAGAGAAGAAAAAATGAAATGAAATAAAAGCAGAGCGGAGAAGGAGGAGGTGAGGCCTCAGAGCTTTTGCAAAGATTTAGTTATCCGTGCTTTGGAGATCTTCCTGGGCATGGCTCAGAGAAAATGCCAACCTGAGGAGGAGCCTGGAGAACAACAGTAACCCAGCAGCAGAGCACAAAGCGAATGGAGCCGCCACGTCTGGAAGTTAATTAGCGCTGGGCAGATCATTAGCTACAGCAGCCCTTTTAATTAGAGCTGCAGGGCTCCGTTTCACTCTGGATTGGCACCGTAAGGTTGTCCCTGCGCTGGCATCGGGCTGAGATCCCTCCTGGGCAGCTGCTGCCATCCCGTTGTTCCTGCCCCTGCAAGGGTTGTGAGCATCCTCATCCCTGCTGCCCCACGTGCTTTGGGAGGCAGAGGCCTCTCCCTTGGTCTGGGAACCAAATCCAGCTCCAGAGGCCAAACTCAGAGCATCAAACTGCTTTTGTAATTAAGCTTGAGGTGGCTTTGCTTTGCTTTGACCTCATTTAGGCTCCGTTTGGGCTCTCCCAGAAGTGAAATGGCCCCTTAATTGCTCAAACAAAGACAGGCATAATTAATAGCCATTTTATCAAATTGCTTCTTTGAAACGCTATGAAAAAAAAATAACCCTCAAACCAAGAAAGGAGCCCTCCTCCATCTCTCCAGAGTCACTGCTTCTGTTTTCATCCCATGTGCCCTCTGCATTCCTGGGGCTCCCACACAATTCCCCTCAACCTCTCCACTGAAAAGGGCAACAGGAAGGGTTTTAAACTAAAAGAGGAGAGATTTGGACTGGATATTGGGGAGGAATTGTTCCTGTGAGGGTGGGCAGGCCCTGGCACAGGGTGCCCAGAGCAGCTGGGGCTGCCCCTGGATCCCTGGCAGTGCCCAAGGGCTTGGAGCAGCCTGGGACAGTGGAAGGTGTCCCTGCCCATGGCAGGGAATGAGCTTTAAACTCCCTTTCAACCCAGACCTTTCCATTATTCTGTGATTTTCTCTCCTTAAGGTCTGATCTCTCTTACCCAGCAATTACTTTCCTTTGCCCTTGGGTAAAGGACCAGCTTTGCCATCCTCGAAGGGGGAAGAAATGGAAAAGGATGAGGCTGCTCTTGGCTCATGATGGGAATACAGTGGCAAATTCATTTTATTAAGATCTGATAAGAGAAGGGTTTTTCTCCTCCTTTCTGCCTCACCTTGAGAGCAGCGCCTGCCTCTCTCACGTGCGACCTTGGAAGTGGTTCTGGGGCCAGGCAGAGCCCTCCCATTTTCCTGCAATGTCATCCATTACTCAGCTCAACACTCCCAGCAGGAGGAGATGAACACACGAGGAAAGGAAAAAAGGAGAAGCCTCAAAGAGAGCACAAATTAAAGCGACTGAGATCAGATAACAAGGAAATACAGTTAAATTGTTTCCTTCCTTTCTTCCTCCGGGCTGGCCCTGGGGAAAATCCATCTCATTTACCATTCTGGACCACTGGATGTGATTTTCCTGCAGGTTTGGGGGGGAGTGAGGATGGAGCTGGAGAAGCTGAAACTTTTTCCCCTCCTCTTTTCTCTTTTCCCAGCTGTTCCTTGACCTCTGCAGTTATCTCCAGCCTTATCAGCAACACATGATGGCTTTTTTCACATCAGTAAGCACCATCCAAAATACAACAGTCAGAAAGAATAAGAGAAAAACAAATCAATGCCCACAAACAATGGACCAAAAAATGCATAAGGACTAGTTTTGATGAGGACAATTTATAAAAAAGCCCTAAACTATAAAATCTTTGAATCTTTCCCGCATTAATTGCTTAGTTTTCCCCTGGGGAGAATATACTTCGCATCCTGAGCTGAAGATGGTTTGTTTTGGCCTCTTGGGTTTTTATTTTTTGACTTTTTCTCCTGTTTTAAATGAGCTTTCAGTTTTAATAATTAAGATTTTTTTCTTTCCTTGGGGTGCTGAGCCTGTGCTGAGGCCACCTTGGGGTGCAGGACACCCCTGGGTGCTGATCCTGCCTCCAGGAGCAGCAAACCTCCCCCTGCCCCTCCATCCATGGGGATGAAATGAACATTCCACTTTGGCAAGGGGATCATCTGGCCAAGACTTCACCCAGTGCTCAGTGAGGTCAGGTGTGACCTGGATCAGGCCTTTTTGCCCATTTTGCCTCATTTTTGAGGATGGGAAGAGATGGAGACGTGGGAATGGGCCCACACATGGAGCTTGGTCTGGGATCTGCTCCTTATCCCTTGGGCAGTTGGCTGGAAGCAATAATTAAAAGTCATGTTTAAACACTTTTAAACCATGATTCCTTAATTTCTTCAGGCCAGAGAGGGAAAGAAGAGGGACGGTTTGGGTACAAGCAGCTTGTGCCCATGGCTGAGGTAACATGGCAGGAGTTTGGTGCTCTGGGAAGGAGCTCAGGCACCCCTGGTGTGGTTTGGCACATCCCAGCCGGGATCTCTGCGGCCTCTCCCGGCACAGCCCCGTCTCCGGCTGCCTCTGCTCCGGCTCCGTTTGAAGCTGCAGCAGGTCTGGAGTTCAGCAGAGCCCCCCTCTAGATGTATTATTCATTTCTGTGCTTTAATGATGTGATAAAGTTGCTGGAAATAGGGAAAGGCTCATTAAACTTCCATTTGAATATAGAGCACAACTACGTTTGAAGGGAGAGGGAACCAGTCCTGCACCTTCTCCCCTCCCTTCCCTGCACCCAGGCCGGTGCTGCTGATGAGATTTTGGAGATTTCTGCTGCTGAGGGGGCGGCAGGAGGGCATCCAGGGGTGCTGGGACATTCTGGAGCACCCACAGGACCCCAGGATCTGCTCTGTGGGCGCTTTCCCTCCTCCTGCCTTGAAAGTGCTGAAATCAAAGGAGTGAAGTGCTGGAATTTGCTTCGGCTTTTCTGCCAGAGGCAACAGCATCTATAAAAGATGATCTGGGTCCTCCTGGTCCTTTGCATTTCCAAAAGAACCCCTGGCAGGCTGGGTTGCCCCGTGTCCTCGGCAGAGCCCAGCTGAGGTGGGCTGTGGGTGCTGCAGGACAGGGAGCAGCCAGCCCTACCTGTCCCACAGCCCGGGGCTGGCACAGCCCAGCCACACCCGGACCGAGTCACTGCAGGTGAGGCCATCAGCTCCAGAGGGTTTGTTTAGGGTTTATCCAGCCCCACTAATGGAAAGCTTCCCCTTGCTGCCAGCCATCCCTCGGTTCTTTATGTTTTTCCTCTCCTCCCCGTTCTCCCTCCCCGTGCAGGGATCTTGCTCAGCTCTCCTGATCAGAGGTTGGCTTTGATCTTCCCCAGAGAAGCCGGCTCGGCTCGGTGGAGATGCTCAGCAGCCCTTGGAAAAAAATTGCACCTCTCTGGAGCTGGGGGGAGAGAGAGGAGCCTGCCATGGGCTCCTGCCATGGGCTCCTGGCACGGGCTCTGTGGGGCTGGGCAGGGATCCTGAGCAGGGATCTGAGCAGGGATCCTCAGCAGGGAATCGGAACAGGGAATCAGAACAGGGTCTGAACAGAGATCTGAGCAGGGATCCTCAGCAGGGATCCTGAGCAGGGATTTGAACAGGGATCCTGAACGGGGATCCTGAGAGGGGATCTGAGCAGGGATCCTGGGCAGGAATACTGAACAGGGAATCTGAACAGGGGATTTGAACAGGGAATCTGAACAGGGATCTGAGCAGGGAATCTGGGCAGGGAATCTGAGAAGGGATCCTGAACAGGGATCTGAGCAGGGATCATAACAGGGAATCTGAGCAGGGATCCTGATCAGGAAGACTGAGCAGGGATCCTGAGCAGGGATCCTGAACAGGAATCCTGAACAGGGATCTGAGCAGGGATCTGAGCAGGGATCCTCACTCACTGTCTCCCCCCTCACCTGCCCCTGGTTAATCAGACCCTGTGGATGGGCAGGTACAATCCTGGTGTGCCCTTAGTGAAGTATTTGGAGAAAAGGTGTTTGCTGTTAAGTCTGAGGGTGCTGAAATGAGCTTTTATTTAAAAAGTTGATGTTTCACCCCAAAAGCTGGTCCTGAGTGTCCCCTGGCTGTGGGTGGCCCTGGCATGGTGAGCACATGATGGGAATGATCAGAGTAGGAGCAGCCTGGAGAAGCGGAGCTGTACAGGGAGGTTGTGGACTCCTCACGCCTGGCAGTGCCCAAGGCCACGCTGGACAGGGCTTGGAGCAGCCTGGGATAGAGGGAGGCGTCCCTGCCCGTGGCAGGGGGTGGAACAGGATGAGCTGTAAGGCCCCTTTCCACCCAAACCATTCCATGATATTTTGGGTTAATCAGCTCTGCCATTGCTTTCCCTGCAAACATCCCTGTGCCCATGGCTGAGGCTTTCCTAGGGCACAGGATTATTTTGCAGAAAGCAATTGGTCCATTCACCTTTTTTAACACTTCTGTCCTCTCCCTGTGGCTGGGCTTAGGGATGCAGATTGCAGCGGGATTTATGGATGCAATAATAAATCCCAGTGACCCCATGGCAGGAGGACAAAACCTCCCGGGACACGAATCCCAAAGCTTTCCCAGCTCCATGGTTTTGTTTGAGTGCTAAAACCGGGTTTGGTTGGGAAGCTCCAGACAGAGGTGGCAGAGCCACCACATGCTCAGCTCAGTTATTGTGGTGCTTCATCCCCTCTGTCTGGGTTTGCTGGGCTGGGATTTGGAGCCCCCTGACCTGCTGCACCTCCTGTGCTCAAACCTGACACAGCCCTGTGGGGAGAAAGCTCATTAAGAGCCCTGCTGTGCTGACCATCCCCAGCTAATTATGAGCTGCCTCCTTAAATTTCCCTTGGCTTGTTTCTATTGGAGACAGGATTTGTCTCCAGTTGAGGCTGTCATTGCATTTCAATTCTCCTCTCTGCACACCGGGCTTTGGGTGGCAGTTTACATTTATTTTATATTTTTGTTCCCTCTTTTTTCTTTTCTGTTTTTTTTTTTTTTTGTCAAGTTCTTTGAGAGAAAAGTGTGATGGAAATATGGTGTCATTGTTATGATGATGAGGGGACTATTTGTGATGTGCCAGCACCCTTCTCACTGGGATCGAACCATTTGAGACATCCCCCAGGTGGCATTTTGCTTCCACAAAGCCAAGCACTTATGCAAATACACACACATGGAAAGTGCCTGTGTGGTGTGTGTGAGTGTGTGGGGATACATAGATCATGTGGGCGTGATTGGAAAGCAAATTCTATAAATAAATCCCATTATCTTATTACACTGTAATTTTCTGTCATTATCTTGCAGTGTGGATCAGATGCATCTGTGGGTTGTGAGGAGAGCGAGGGGCTGGGAAGTGGCAAACTTTTCTGTCTAGCGCAGAGATCCAAGGGTGGAGGAGATGGGAAGGGCTTGGGGAGATCTGCAGCTCTCCCCTGCCTTGCAGAGAATTTGAGACTCCAAATCCACTGGGATAAACCCCAATATTTTGCCTGTGCTGCTCTCCACTGAGCCATGCCTGAGCAGGATGCTGCTTCACAGGTGATTTGTTTTCATGGTGAATCCATCTTGCTGATGGGGGCAAAATTAAAACAAAATAAAAATCCACTGTCTAATTTTTAGTTTGAATGGATTTGGCTTCTGTTTCCAGCTTTTACTGCTCATCCTGCCTTTGGCTGATGGATTAAAGAGGTTTGGCCGTGCCCAGTGTTTTCTCCCCAAGAAAGTGCTCGTGTGCTGTAATCAAATCACTCTCATTCTTCTTCCTGATAAGATAAAGAGGTGAAGCTCTCTGAGTCTCCCACTGTAAGGCATTTTTCCTGGCCCTCAGGTTATTTCTGGGCCTTTCTCTGCACTCTGGTCAATTTTTCAGCATCCTTTCCTTTTGCCAGGTGCATCCCTTGGGACTGACAGGAGCAGCTCAGTGCTGTCCCCAAACTCTGCTGTGCTGCCTCTCCAGCCCCTGGGATGCTTTTCCTGGCTGCTGTGATTGAAAACCATGGATTTTTCTGACCCCAAAACTCCACTTTTTCCAAACAATCTGGCTCCAAGCTGCCTAAAACCCCCAAAGAGCTTTGGGACTCTGACTCAGAGTCAACATTCAGCAGAAAGATCAAAAAAAAGCCTCACCAGAAAGCCTCAGCCTCATTTGAAAACCAGCACCAAGCTTTGGGACTTTGATTTAAAACATTTTTGTCTAATCCTATTAGCCAAGAGAGGAGACAGGGCTCCTGAAATGACAGTTTCATGGTTTTTTCCCTGTTAACTCCAGGCCTGCAGTCAATTAAGCAGTAGATGAGGTGGATCATCCTCGTGGTGCCTGTTGTGAATATGGTGTTTTATAGGGGTGGATGGGAGCTGGGATTTGACCACTCTCACCTGGGATCTGGGATAAATATGGGAATAATTTCCCATGGATTCTGCACTGGGCTGATGCTTTGACCAGGTGCAAATAACCTGTGAGAAGAGAAAATGTTTTTTTCTATAACCAGAGAGATTGTGGGTCTTGGGATGCAGGTCCTGGGATCCTCACCATGGGCCTCACTTGGATCATTATCTCACCAACTTAATCATATTTTGGAGCTGTAGCCACATGGAATCTTTGCAATTGAAATTTTTTTTGGCTGCCTTTTAGTCTTCAGTGAGTGAAAATCTGTTGGGCACTCCACACGAAATGAACTTTTGGGAGGAAACAGCTCGGTGGCAACAGGAACGTTTTGTATTCAGAAGATCAAAGTTCTGTCCCACGACCCCTGGAAATGAACATTTGAACAGCAGCAAATGCTGCGCCTGGAATGGCTGAGGTTCACTCCCAGGTCAATGGCTGCATTTTCTCTCCATGAAGTGATCATTAATTTCAAGTTTACGGTTTATTGCCATAAAGGACTTTAAAAAAAAGGAGAACTGTGCCTTCCATTGGGTTGGGCACGTGCTGCTGCCTCGTCTGGGTGAGCAGCGCTCTCCTGGCAGGCTCTGAGCCTCTCCAGCCACTTTGGGAGGGCTGGAAAGCTGTTCCAGGGCAGCCTAAGGGATTCTTTATGACTTTGTGTGTTTATTGCATTCAGAGTCTGACGCTGCAAGTACCTGGTTTAACAGGTAAGGGGACACAAAGAAAAGAGCTCCCATAAAACGGTTTAAAGCACTCTGAAATGTGCTGCAGACACTTCCCTGCTGCTGCACACGGGGGTTCAGCTCCCAGCAAAGAGGGACTTACTGTTCTTACTGCCAAGCTCCTGGGGCTGTGAGCTGGATCAGCTGGGGCTCCCAGGAGAATGGGAGGTGTGGGAATCATCTGAGTCCCCCCTTCCTGCCCTCCCTGATTGCTGTCACTGCTGGCCAGCCTTGCCCAGGCCACGTCAGGAATGAAGGTGAAACCATCATTCCCAAGTTATTTTGAGCAAGTTTAAAGTGCATCATATCAAGACAGAGCCAAAGAGGCTCTTGGAGCACTGTCCCAGCCACAATTACGTCTTCCCAAAAAGCTGGAGCTGTGGATGGGCTGGGAGTGAGCCCTGGAGCTGTTGCAGGGTTTGTTGAACCACTTTGGTTTGGTGGTGGCAGCCCAGAGGCCTGGATATGACACTAAAACCTTTCTCTTTCCCATTGCTGAGTCTTGGGGTCTTTCCAGGTCGCTGTGACCCCGAGAATGTTAAAAGTCTCTTTTCCCAGCCCGGAGCTTGAAGAAGGAGTCAGAGCTCTTCAGTTCTCAAGTTTGTTTATTGTTCCTCATCTATAAAAAATTTTCTCCTGCCCTACCGAGGTCCGTCCAGCAGGACAGACAGAGGCACTCTGCCTGCCCCAGGGCAGTGTTATGTCTTTATACTAAAAACTACATGTACAATATTTACAATTACTTCCCAATACCTATCACCTATGTTAGACAGTGAGCTTCTACTCTAAACTAATCTATAAGTGCCACCAGCACAGCAGAAGATGGAGGCCAAGAAGAAGAAGGAGAAAGGCTGGACACACCCAGTTCCCTCTGTCTTGCCCCCTGAACCCCCATTCCAAAAACCCCAAAATCTACTTTTTCACCCTGTGATAACTTCACTATTATTCTACCTAAACTGTCATGGCTTGCTGATCTTCACATAAGATTGGTAATTTGCTCCACAGGTCATAATCAAACCCACAGGTGTTTTGGGCTCTGTGCCAGGGTCTATGAGCCCCCTGGCAGGGGTCTGGGCTGCTCAGAACAGCCAGAGGGATGTCCTGGGTTCCCACAGCTGAGTTCTGTGATTCCGTGTTTCTCTGAGTCCATAATTCCATTATTTCCCCATTCTCAAGGCCGGCAGAGCCCCTGGGATGTGCCATCATTAGAGGGCACCAGATGATGTGTGATGTCCATCCCAAGTTGGATATCTTTGGGGTGAAAACTCCCTAAAAAGAGAAGGAACACAATGATTTATCCATGGGGACCTGATGGATGGCCCCAAACCTGGCGACTGCTCTCCTCTTTGGGATGATGAGTGGCAATGATGCTGCTCAGCATCCATCACCTGCCCTGTCCCTTCCCAGTGCCAAACACTTTGCACCTGGTGGAAAGATTTCGGAATTTGGCAGAGCCCTCAGCTGCTTTTGGAAAGCTGCTCATAAATGAAATCCTCATTTTTTTCCCTCTCTGGAAAGAAACCCTGGATAAAAAGAGTCTCTTGCAAACCATGGGTCCCCCCGAACATCTCCAGCCAAAGGGAGCTGAGGAGGGCTGGTGACTCATGGGGTGCAATGGCCAAAACTCCTCCTGATCCCCTCAGTCCTTGACTGTCACTCATCACTCAGGAATCTCCTCTGGAGAAGCTAAAAGGGGAAAAAGCCATAAAACCAACGCACAGGCTGGAAAATTAATTTTTTTAGTGAGAACGCAGTGTTGGATGATCCTACGGGCTGCGAGTTGTTACATGGATATATTGATTTAAAGTATCTGTCGGGCTTGATTTTTCAAAGTGTGCTTGATTGCTGGCAGGTTTATAGGATTATGGGTTTAATTGGATGCCTGTATTTTACTGGATATAAGTGGAATTTATGGCTGTAGTCTCTGCTGTGACAAAAGCATCCCTCTGTCACCCTCCCTTCCACCAGCCAGTGGGTGGCAGAGAGGACTTGGGGCAGGAAGGAAAGTGAAAATCCATCCCAAAAAAGGCTGCCAGGGAATGAAAAATGCCATTATTAAGGTTGCTGAGCCAATCCAGAATGAAGAGTCTCAGGAACTGAGCCTACCTGTGAGCTAAAGGCAAGGCACTTGTTAATTGCCTGATTGCACATTATTTTCGGAAGGGCTGATCTGCATATGCCAAATTTGCATAATGCAAATGTTCTGTGGGAATTGTAGCAGGACCTGAGCCGGGTGAGATGTTGGGGCTGGATGTGGTTGGGCTGTGCCCTTCCAGGGGAGCCTCCGAGTGTCTTCCCTGCCATGCAGCTGGGTGGGAGCAGGGCCAATTAATCCCAGGAATTGATTAATCCCGAGAAGAGACAGAATAGAATAGGAGAGTGATGGAAAGGGCTGGTAACAAATCTCACTGTCCTTGCAGGGCATGTCCTTGCCTTCAAATTCAGCCTCACTCCATCAACTTTGCTCTGCTTTCCTGACTGGCAACAAATTCTGCAAGGTCTCCTCTGGGATCCTGGCAGAGATCTGCCTTTCCATCTCTGCTGGGCCATGGCAGCTCTTTGCAGCGCTTTCTGCCATGGCACAGCTTCCCCTGCCCCAAATCCTCCCAGCTCCACCCTTTGTGGGACCCCTCGGGCAGCACTGATCAAAACCAGGCGATGGGACCCCAGCCTTGTGCTGAAATGAGGGTATTTCCATTGCACCTCCCAAGGTGGTTATTCCCAGGGCAGAGGCAGACCCATGGAGCCAACAGCAACATTTCCCAAGCTCGAAGCGACCAGAAAATCTTCAAAGAGTCTCTGAGCCAGACATCTCTCCCAGTTCTGAGCCTGGCCTCGCCTCTGGCACCGCTCTGACATCCTCTCCTTTCATCCTGCATGAGAACATCTCTCTTCCCGAAATGCTCCAGGGCGCCTCTTTCCTTCCATCTCCCCCCTACCTGTTTCATGTCCTTTTAGAACTCTTAAGTTCTTTTTGCCTTCCTCGAGGCCATGCCCAGGTCTCCTGCCCTGCTGAGTCCTTCCCTAAAGGACTCTGTTGACTTCTGAGGAGAGTTTGCTGCTCTCCTTGCAGGCTTCTTGTTTTTTCCCAGGTGCAATTTTTCTTGCTCACTTTTTGATGGAAAGTCTTTTCCTGATGGATAGAGCTAAGTCAATCCTTCCCCAATTCC
>NW_005054459.1:1261043-1265172 GCF_000277835.1 Geospiza fortis | reverse complement strand
TCCTGCTGTCTTCAGCAGGGGAGAGGAGGGAAAAAAACCCTTTTCCTTTTGGTCTTCCATCACCTGCGTTTCCGATCACTCATGTCAGGATTTCTCCTCTCACCAGGATCTTTAAAGAGTGCAGCCAATAAAGACAAACTCGTCTCTCCCAAGCACATCCAAACTGCAAATGTTTTTCATTCCTTGCCTTTTTTAATTGGAATTCCAGAATGGTTTCAGTTGGAAGGGAATTTAAAGCTCATCTAATTCCAGCTCTGTGCCATGAACAGGGACAACTTCCACTGTCCCAGGCTGCTCCCAGCCCTGCCCAGCCTGGCCTTGGGCACTGCCAGGGATCCAGGGGCAGCCACAGCTGCTCTGGGCACCCTGTGCCAGGGCCTGCCCACCCTCACAGGGAACAATTCCTCATTCCCAATATCCCATCCATCCCGGCCCTCCTTCAGTTTCAGGCTTTTCCCCCTCATCCCATCACTCCAGGTCCTTATGAGAAGTCCCTCTCTAAGCCTGTCTGCAGTGTAGGAAGTCACCAGAACACAACACAAGTTTTCCTCCATGGCATCACCTCTGTAAATCCCTCTTCATTCCCACCCTCCTGCATCCCACCCTCTGCCCTTCCCACCTGTTGGGGAAGATGAAACAGGAAAGCTTTATAAATATGATTGTCTGGCAAAAGATTTTGAGAATATGGAAACTATAAGTGAGATTGAAACTAAAGCAAGCTTTGAGATCCCTCAGTTACTGAACAACTGGAAAACAATGGTGTGGCTGGCTGAAGGTAATCCCCTTTTGATGGAACAACACCCTCTGCTTGCAGACAGCTCCAAGGGTCAGAGCAGACCCTACAGCTTGGCAGAAGGGGCCCAAAGAGGAGTTTTTAGGGTTTAAAATGTAACACAGTATGGTAATGTAATGATTCTTATAGGCTGTATGTAAATGCTATCTTGTACTAGATTGGTTAGTGAGAATTAGAATATTCAGCACAGAAGAAGATTTATGGTGTTGTAACGGGAACCTCGCTCTCTCACCCTTCTACACTCTTACACTTTTGCTCTCTTACCCTTTTACTCTCTTATGCTTTTACTCTCTTACCCTCTCATCCTCTCTCCCCCTCTCTTCTCTCAGTCCTGCTCTGAGCTGTGGCTGGCAGGTCCCAGCAGGGCCCTGCACCCAGGCCCTTTGCAATAAACCACAAGTTCCAAGCCCTGGCTGCAGAGATCTCTCGTCTCCGTCCGTCCCGACCGTCCTACCCCCCCGACGCTCCTACAGCCACCCCCTGGTGTTGTCACAGAGGCTCGATCTTTACTCCAAAAGGTGCAGTTTGGAAGTTGCAAAACCCAAAATGGACCTTAGGAAGGTGGTGAGAAAATTGCTGGAGCAGCCAAAGCATCATCTCTTGCCTTGGGCAACTTTATCCCAAATGTCTGCAGCACTCATTACGTGCACCCGAGGCAGAGAGGAGCTTTACATCCCTTTCCACTGGACTCAGGGACGAAACAAGGAGTAAATTATGGAGAAAACATCTGTGCAAGGGGGAAACAACATGTAAGGCTCTAAATAAGCTCAGCTTTTCTCAGAGATCCCTTACTAGGGGTGGCTGCTGACAAGGCCCCTCAGCAGATGGATCCTGGGCCCTTTGCCCCCTTTGGAAGCCGTAATTTTTGACAGAAAGCCTGTTTATTTGGATTTTAAACACTTTTCCCTTTCCTCCGGGGGTTTAATTGCCTTTTAAAGAAAAAAATTTACTAAGTACCTATCAAAAAATCACAAATCAAATCAGTCTCCTTTGTCTGAAATGGGTAATTGGGGGGGGGGGTTGTTGGTAATAACAATTAATCATAAAATCGACTGGACATCAGGTATTATGAAATCCAACAGAGACCCAACTTCCAGCTGGCAGGAGGTGGCAAAGCTCTGCAGGGAGCAAAGCCTCAGTCGCACCAGGTCTGGTTTGCTGCTGCTGTTGGGAAGGAAATCCAGCAGGGATGGAGCTGGGACACAGCCCGGGGGAAGCTGGGGGTCTCCTCTGGCTGAGTGGGCGCTTGTGAGCCCAAAGTGACCTGAAACTCAGAAGATCCCATCCAACAGCTGCTGGCTCGGTCTGAGCTTTGCCATGGGAGCTGCTGGGTGTAGTGACAAATCCATGGAGAGGACCCTTTGGACCCTGGGAGAGTTAATGCAACCCCAAATGTGCCTCCATCCAAACGGGATCCAGCTGCTGCAGCTCCTGGCCCATCCTGGACCCCATGGCCTGCAGATGCTGCAGGAGGGTGGGAATGAGGAGGGATTTGCAGAGGTGATGCCATGGAGGAAAAGCTCCTGTTGTGCTCTGGTCACTTCTCACAGTGTGGACAGGCTTGGAGAGGGACTTTTCACAAGGGCCTGGTGTGACCAGGAGTGGCTTATCCTGGGTGGAATCCAGCCCATCCCAGATGGAATACAGGTCATCTTCCCAGACTGAATCCAGCCATCCTGGATGGAAGCCAGCCCATTCCAGAACAAATCCAGCCTATCCCAGACCAATCCAGCATTTCCCAGACCAAATCCAGCCCACCCAGACTGAATCCAGCCCATCCCAGACTGAATCCCAGCCCAGCAGGACACTTTGAAGGCTGTGTTGGTGCTGGATTCAGGGCGATTGAAGAGCAATTGGAGGGAGAGGTGTGTGAATGCTCTCACACACAGACACTCACTAAACAGATCAAAATCCCAAAATGAGGAGCAGCAGTTCCCTGATTGCTGCATTTCCAGCCAGGAAGGGCTGGGATTTGCAGCCACTGGGATCCATAAAGCTGCACTTTCTTGGTGCTCTGTGAGCATCCTGGTCAATATTTTGGTCACCTTTGGCTTTTCCAGGTTCTGTTGGCAAACTGGGCTCCTGCTCCTCTGCTCTTGGTCTGCTGTGGTCACAGTGGGAATGGGATCCAGCAGGGCTGGATGTGCTGGGGGAGACCCTGAGCTGCAGTTCCTGCCCCTCTCATGCCACCAGCCCTGCCTTGCTCTGTGCCATGCTTCACACCCCGGCCTGTTTGCTCCAAGGAAATGAGGAGTGCGGAGGAGGGGCTGCTGCCCTCTTGGGAAATCAGAGAAATGGGAGAAAAGGGTCTCTGGGGATGGAGGGAGCAGGAGAGCAGGGAAGGGGTGAGGTGGGATGGGATGGGATGGGATGGGATGGCATGGCATGGCATGGCATGGCATGGCATGGCATGGCATGGGAAGATATGAGACAGGATGGGACTTTGATGGGACAGGATGGGATGGATAACTGCCCTGAGGAAAGCTGGAGGGAATCAAGAGGGGTTTTCTCACCTTGAGTCCTGCAACCCCCTTTGAGGGAGCTCTCAGGGATGCTGTGCAGAAGTGGCACCATTGTTCTCCATGACTTTCTCCCAACCTTCACAAGGATTTTCCAGCTCCTCAGCACTAAGTCCCCTTCAGTGGATCCCAGGGCAGCCTCTGGCTGGGATCTGAAGGATCTTTTCATCTCTGAAGGATGAAAACTGGGGCCAGACCTGCTGCTGGCTCCAACACCACCAGGGCTGGGGGATGAGCAATGTGAAGCTGCAGTTTCTTTTTCTGTAAAGGTCAGGTGGCAGCAGGTGACACCCACAGGGGATCTCCACACCCAGCAGGAAGGTGTCCTGCACTTTTTAGGTAGATATTTATGCTCTAAACCCAATATGGAGCAGGAATTGGGATCGGGAGGAGGCTGACAGGGGGTTTAAAGCAGGGAGGGACCCCGAGCCATGTGCAGGCTCTCGTCTGTATTTATGTGTGGCCATTCCCTCTGATCTCCCTGAGATAGAACAAATGGATCCCTGTGGTTTAGGGAACGTGAAACCCAAATTGCAGACACAAATTTAAGTCTTTTCAATCTCCCATCGCCGTCCCTCAGCTCAGGGAGGTGCAGGGAGTCCCGCTGACTCCATAAAGCTCCAGGAGCTGATGTGCCCAGCTCCGAGCAGCCTCATCTGCCTCTGTGGCAGCAATGAGCCTGCAGGACCTTGGATTTATTCCCATTTTTTTGGCAGGCATTGAAACTTTGTGCATCAAACAGGAGGCAGCCCTGCCTCAGCACAATGGGGAGCATGGTGCTCTGGTGTCCTGGGACAGGCTGTTCCAAAGATGAACA
>NW_005054459.1:1245148-1261033 GCF_000277835.1 Geospiza fortis | reverse complement strand
AAATTTACCCAGCTGGGCATTAACCTTGCATTAAAACCTCCCATCCCTGGCTTAATGCAGCTTAATGACTTGTTTCCCCTCCTAATTGCTGCTTGGCTACCAGCAGCTCCTTCCATCAGGTTATTCTGCAGGATGCTTGGGTGTTTTCCTGCCAGGCTACAATTAATTCACAAACCACTGGAGTGCAGGAACAGTTTAAGTGGTCTCCCCACATCACATTACCTTGCACTTCTCTTTGCTGAATAACAGCTTCCAGCCCATCTCCCAGGGATCCTGCCTTCCCAGGCTGGTTTCTCCTCAGCCCCTTTCCACTTCAGTAATGTAAATATTTAGATCAGGGAAGAAAATGCTGTTGTCACAAAGCTTCTTTTCTTTCTTGCATGGAAGGTGTTGAGCAACCACCATTTCCCTGCTTCTTCCAAGTGAGGAATGCAAATATTGATGGGTGGGTCCCGAAGGCTGATGACCGTACAGGATTTTACAGGTTGTGATCCCAAAGGGAATTCAGCTTTGCAAGGGAAGTTTGAGGCCTGAAATGGGGAATTTGGGGCACTGCTTTGCTCAGAGCAGCTGAGGCCCAGGCTCCTCCTGTCACATCCAACGAGTGCAGACCACACCAGCCAGGAGTGGTGTGGCAAAATAAAAAGGGATGGGAATGACTAAAGGGCTGGAAATTGAAAGCTTTAACACAAGGAGAAATAAAAGGGGGTGCACAAGGGCACAACAAAAAACATAAATAGAAACGCCTGCTCACAGCTGCCCCTAAGAAATAAAGTCCTTGCCCCCTAGAAGTCCCGTGTTCTCTGATGTTCACAGGTCTATGTAGTTCCTTCAGGAGACCCCAAAATGGGGTTGAGCACACTCTTATATAGACTGTGATGGAATGTTCTAGAAAGCTTCTGGCCAATCACAGACTGCTGTGTAGCCGCTATTTGCAGGGTTGCTCCCAGTTGTTTCCATGATCCTTTTTTCCTTTCCCTCTCGCCATAGCCTGACTGGATATTTTCCATCTTGGCCGCTCAGTGTCCAGGCTCCAGGGTTGTTTCCTGCTGTGTAGGTGGTTCACAGCTTCTCCTCTCCAGGACGGACTGCCACACTTCCCAGGGTCATTTAATCACTGAAGGTTTGGGTGGGAAGGAACCTCAAAGACCACAAAGTCCCAAAGCATGGACAGGGACACTTTCCATAGACCAGGGCTCCATCCAAGCTGGCCTTGGGCACTGCCAGGGATCCAGGGGCAGCCACAGCTGCTCTGGGCACCCTGTGCCAGGGCCTGCCCACCCTCACAGGGAACAATTCCTCATTCCCAATATCCCATCCATCCCTGCCCTCTGGCAGTGGGAGCCATTCCCTGTGTCCTGTCCCGCCACCCCTTGTCACAAGTCCTTTTCCAACTCCCAGTGAGTCTTCCTTAACAACTGAATTCCCACAAACCCTAAGCCCTCTTGTGCCCACTGCAAGTTTTCCAGGCTGCTCAAATCAAGGGCTTCTTTAGAAATAATTGGTGCTAAAATTGCAGTGTTGCTGCTGTCTTTGATTTGCTGCTCTGTGTGACACTCTGATGGCTCTGCAGCTCTGGGAGCTCCCTGTGGAATTAAATTGAAGTCATCCCTCAGTCATGGAACTGGAGAATATCTGGGGCTGGAAAGGACCCACAAGGACCATCACATCCGATGACCCACGATGGCATCAAGTGACGTATCCAAGCTCAGCACACCTGGAGAGGTGGAATGTGGACGCACAGCTGGCATTTGGAGATGCAGCTCTCACTCATGGGTGACAGCTCGTGCTCAGCAGAGAATCATGGAGCCCCAGAATGGTTTGGGTTAGAAGGGACCTTAAAACCCATCCAGTTCCACCCCTGCCATGGGCAGGGACACCTTCCACTATCCCAGGTTGCTCCAGGCCCCATCCAACCTGGCTTTCAACACTGCCAGGGATCCAGGGGCAGCCGCAGCTGCTCTGGGCACCCTGTGCCAGGGCCTGCCCACCCTCCCAGTAACATCTCCTGGGTAATGGTGATAGCCAAGACATGGGGCTGGAAAATCAAATAAACCCAAGGACTGGAGCTTCAGTAGCGTCCCCAGATTGTGGCCAGCATGGGTGAAGTTGGCAGCACCACCAATGCTGTGCCAAAGCCACTTTGTCCCTGCAGAAGCAGAAAAGAGCAAAGCAGCAGAAGAGCTGTAGCCTGCCTGGATCCCACCCTGCTGGGCTCTCTCCATCCCAATCCCAAAGGCATGCAGCGATCAGTGCTGGTTTAGACCTTTCCCTGGGCTCCTAAACGTTCTCAGTGCTGATTTCCCAGCGGGGCAGGAATGGGACCTGACTCACTCGCAGCCCCTGGGGGCTCCTGGCAGAGCACAAAGGCAGCAGCCCCAGCAGCGGCTGCCAGAGTGTCTGCGAGCTCTGACTAATCAAAGCCACATTGATTACAGAGTTTTGCAAAGCTTTCTTTGCAGGGATGATGCAGGGAGGTTTTCAAAGGGGCCAGGCTGTCAGGCACTGGATGGGGGATGTGATATTGAGGCCAGAGATGCTGCAATATTTTCCTAGATTAGAGATTAACGCGCTTCTAATTAATTTTGATGCTATGTAATACGATAAAGTTGTGTCTTTCTTGTGATGCTGGGCTAGCTCATAATCCAATCTTTAATTATTATCTCTTGCTTTTAAAATAAAGAAAAAGGCTATTACGTTATAATGCCGACCAGGCAGCGGCCGTCGGGAAGCCGAGGGCTTTATACATTGATGGAAGCTGTAAATTTAAACTCTTTCTTTCCATTTAATGAGCTGGATTGTCTGAAAGATCTGACTGGCAAGAGGTTTGAAACTATAAAACCTCCCCGAGGCTGAGCACAGCCTCCCGACCTGGATATCTGGGGAGTAGGATGGGGATGGGCAGAGGTGCTGGCTGTGCTCTCCTTGAGCTCTGCCAGTAAAGGCAGGGCTGAAAAAGAGCCACAGAAAATAATTCAATGGCTGGCAAAAAAAAAAAAAAGCTTTAAAGTGCTCCATATGCTTAATTTATTAAAAAGGAGACAGAGAGGTGACTTGATTACCATGTCTAAGTAGCTTCTACAGGGAGAAAATACCAGATACTAAAGGGCTCTTTAAGCCCTCAGAGAAAGGCAGAATGGGAACAAATAGTTTAAAGGCAGCCACAGAGCAAAGTTAAGTGAGAAACTGCAATTTTTCCCAAAATATTGAGGCTGTGAACATATCAGGGGAGGAGGGTTCTCCAAGGCTCTTGACATCTGTGGAACAAGAAGGGATGTCTCTCAGGGGGGCACGTGCCAGCATCCAACCTCCTGAGAGCTGCAGGGTGTAGATCCCCCTGGGGTTTGTGGTGCAGGAGCTCATCTTCGAAAAGTCAGCCTGAGGACCCCGAAAGCATTGCTCAGCCTCTTCCCAAAATGATGCAAGCAGCGCTTTTTCCATGCCGGCAATCTCCACAATCGAGATATTTGTCTTCATTTACCACCAAAGGCATCAGCAATCCTTCCACTTTGTTTTCTCCCTGCGAACAAACAAACAAACTAACCAACAAAAAGCCTTTGCTCCTCAGGAAACTTTTTAACAGTCATGAGGTGTCCAAGGGCCGCCTCAGATGCTGCCTGAGCCGTCTCCCGCTCCCTTTCAACGCTCGGTCTTCTGGGTATGCATTTGTTTGCTTTTGTTTTGCTCTCAAATAAAGTTGTAGCTTTGTTCTTGCCTTTCTGAATGCCCTTAGTATGCCCGGGGAAAAGCCTGGAAATAAAGCTGCCAGCTCCCGCCAGCCTGACGGGAGCGGACACTGATCAGACACACGATTCCCCAGCAGTTTTATTTACCAACACCAGGCCCTTATCTCCAGCTCTGCCCAGCTCTGGAGAAGCTCCCCTTGGCCCTGCTGTTCCCCCTCCCAGTCAGAGCTGTGATTTGTGTTACCAGCTCTGCCCTAATCTCTTGCCTTGATCACAGCTTCATCCCACTTAGCTCCCACCCGGCTGAATTTTTGACTTGATAAATTGGATGGGGATTTCAGCGGGATCTCAGGGCCTTCCAGGCTGCTCGATGCTTGGCTGAACTTTGTCAAACACAAACCGATGCGTGATTGTCAAGGGAGACTTGGATCCAACGGGTCAGAGGGAGCTGGAAAGTCATAACATGGCTCCAGTCCCAGGTTTTGTGCTGGGGTGTGGGTGGGGAGGCATCAGGCCTCCTTAAACAGGTGTTGTTTTGCACTAAATAGTTATTTAATTGTTTGCTCTGGGTGTTTGGTAATTTGCACTGTTCACATGATTTGTATGCTACGACCACACGGTCTTCCTCTTTTCCCCGCCCTCTAAGGGTCAGCCCTGGTGGTCTCTCCCCTGGTTTCTCCCTCCCCTTGCCCCTCCTCACTGGTATCCCATTGGCTGTGGTCCTCTTCCTCCACCCCCATTCCCCAGGCATAAAAGTCTCCCTCCATCAGGAAACGCCCTCTTTCCCACCTAGGGATCACCTGGGTATGAGGTGTGTGCTCACAAATCAAAGTCATTTGTCCCCACATGGAGAAGAGCGCTTGTAGTTATGATATTTTCTGAAAAATCCTTTCCTTAGGATTTTTCCTCCTGAGAAGCTGAGAGGCCTCAGGAACAAAGTGGAAACAATGGTTATCTGCTGCTGTGGAATGCAACAGGTACAACTGTGATTGGTCTCATGTTGGTTTGTTTGTAATTAATGGCCAATCACAGTCAGCTGGCTCGGACTCTCTGTCCAAGACACAAGCTTTTGTTATCATTCCATTCCTTTTCTATTCTTAGCCAGCCTTCTGATGAAATCCTTTCTTCTATTCTTTTAGTATAGTTTTAATATAATATATATCATAAAATAATAAATCAAGCCTTCTGAAACGTGGAGTCAGATTCTCGTCTCTTCCCTCATCCTGAGACCCCTACAAACACACCACAAGCGCTTCCAATCTTTTGCTTTCATCCATGTAAGCTCGTGTGGGCTGGGGTCCATAGCTGGCTGGATTGGACCTAAACAGCCCGGCCAGGCACGAGTTCTTACAAACAGGAAAGAGAGACTTCTTTGACCTTCATTCTGCACTCATATCTGTGCAGGAGCTGTTTTGGCCGCCGGGTTTGATGGAGCGCGGGGCTGATCCGATAGCACGGCTGGGACGCGCTGGCGGTGCTGAGTTATGGATGCGCCGCTAATGGCACAGCCTCGCCTCCCGGGAAAAGGGCTCCAGCTAAATCCCGCTCCTTATCTCGCCCATGTAACCTGCACACACTTCTGTGCATCTGTTATATCTAAATATTTATTTGTGGCACACCAGCAGAGGTCCTTTACCTCTCTATTTACTCTGCTTTGAAGTATTGATCTATAATTACCCGTGAGTACCTTGCCTGTAAACATTTCCCTGCAGATGTACTTATAAATACCACTTACCTAAACACCCCCCAGCATTTTCACCTGTAAATATCCCTTGCCAGGAAAGGGCCATGACAAACTTCTTAAATCAGAGGCAGGAGGAGACTCTCTAGAACATTTTGTGCAGGTGGAGCAGAGCCTGGTGGGGCACAGGGTGCTAGGGACAGTCTGAGACCATTTTGTGGTTTTCATCTGTCCCCTCAAGTGGAAAAAGCTGGTGTTCTTTTTCTTTTTTTCCTCTGGCTGACTTTAAACTTCCCTCCTGCCATTTGGGAGGTCATCAGGAGTAATTAGGAAGTCCAGCTATATTCCAGAGTTATTGATAATGGTATTAATACAGGGCAGGTTTAAGCCTATAAAACATCAGGGGCTTTGGGGACCAGACGTTTGTGAGTGTCTATTAAAGTCATCTACTCCAAACCGAGCACAAACATCAGGAAGCTGAGCATGCTTGAGAGCTCCAGATGTTCCAGATGCTGGAACAGCTGTTGGAAGGATTCCTTCTATGGTATCACAAAGGTCAGAGTCTCTACCAGTGAGTATCCTCCTCAGATATGGGGATAATTTAAATGATAATGCCTCAAAACCAGATCCTGATGGGACAAAGCATCTTGGATGTGTTGTGGATAGAAATTTTTGCCTGAGAGCACCAGATAAAGCCCCAAAGGATGCCAGGCACTGGATCATTCCTAATGATGGAGAGCTGGAGGATGCACAGAAGCTGTAACTCCAGGTGTCACCTGAAGAGGTGCAGCCCCATGGGCATAGTTACTACTAAAAACATTATTTTCCATCACCAGATGGAAATCTGGGAGTCTTTTCCCAAGTGCCAAATGCTTGGAGGGAGATGTGAGACACTGGATGAGCTGGATGACCTTGAGGAAGGGCACTTGAGGGTGCTGAGTGAGACCAGCCACGGCTCATCTGTCACCTCCTTGCTCCAGCATCTGATGTACTTTGGAAGTAAAATTTGGATTTTGCCCTTTGGAAAAATATCTGACTCTGGAAACTACAAGTATTTGAAATGGAGGAATATTTCTTCATCCCTGTTGGCTTCATTCATGATGTTTTCAGCTCTGCCCAAGTCCCTGGGAGATTTGCTTTAAAAGCAGATCTTAGGGCAGTAGAGAACCTTCACCAGGATCCTGATGCCCACCCTCAGGAGGGAATCTGGCCCCTCTTTGAGGGAATTTGAGCAAAAACCCTGAATGGAGTCAGTCTGGAGGCCCAGAGGTGTAATCCAGGCTTACCCCATGTTGACATGGGACTGCCCAGCTATGATTCCTGTTCTCTGAGACTGTGCATCCAATTTATTATGGGAAAAACAGATTTTACTTTAACCAAGCCTTCTGCTTGGAAAGAGCTTGTAGATGTATCTGATGGGAAGAGCTCTTCTCCAGAAAAATGAGGTGCAGCCCTCCTGCAATGCCAGGACTGAACCAGGCACTTTCACACTTTCCCCTCAGCACCTGGATCCCTCCATGCCTTGATATGTCGCTTTCTGAACTGGAAAAAAAAAAAGAAAAAAGAAAAAAGGGAAAAAAAAAATTCAAAAGTGTAGGTTTCCATGGAGACAAGAGTTCTGTTCAAAATCTGAGGGCAGGCAAGCTCTGGATTTGGTGTTTTGATGCAGATCCTTGGGTTCAACTTTAGAGGAAGAGGTTGGCTCAGACTGGAGCTGTTTGGAGGGGCTGATTTTTGGTGTGGGTGGTTTTTCATAGGATTTGGGGAAATTCCATTGAAAAGGGGAAAGAAAACCCTCTTCAGTCCTTTACAGGGGAAAAGAACCACAAACAATAGGAATGATGGAGTCATCTGCAGCACATCCTCAAGGTGTCCATAATGGAAGGTCCAACCTCCACCTGGTGCCAGCAGGGAGAAGATGTGTCCTCTTGTGGTCCTGAAGCACTGGAGAAAGCATGGATGGCTTGACACAGGTGGGAGCTCTGGGATGGAGGCTGTGGGGAAGGAAAAGGACCTTGGGCTGATTTGCTTCCCACGCATCTGTTCTCCAGGCAGGAATTCCGCAGGCTCCGTAATGATGTGTTGGGTTCTTCACTCCGGCTCAGGAGCTCTTGATACTTTGAGCCTTAATTGATTGGCTTTTCATGGGCTTGATTGCAGCAGCTCGGGGGAATCAGAGCAGCAGAAGGTGACAGGAAGCGTTAGCACTTTGTTTGGAGAGCCTGGCTAATGACTTGTGTGCAGCAAAAAATGGGAATTAATTCTCAGGGAAGAAATCCTGCTTTGAGGGAAGTGAGACACCAAACATGCTAACGACCTGTCAAAGCAGGTGCTGAGGAGCTGCTGCCCCAGGCTTGACCCCTCGCAGGAGTCTGAGCAGAGTGGTTTGGAGATGGTGCCAAACCATGGACTGGGATGCCACCCCTGGAAACTCCTTCCAAATCACATCCATGGGGCTTCCCATGGCTTCCCAAGGTTCAGGAAGAGCAGGCAGGTTGCCACTGAAAATCAGTGAGGGAGTGAAATGCCAGCAAAGCCATGGATAGCTTTAGGAATTAATTTTATTTAGAAAAAATAAAACAACCTTATATTGAATAGGGAGACAGTGAAGAGAGAAGGTGGAGGGTATTTGCAGCAGAACTTGGTGGAGAAAGTTCTTCCTGGTTCATGAATCACAGAACAGAATAGTGGAATAATTCAGGTTGGAAAAGCCCTCAAAAATCATCAAGTCCTTTGATTCCCCAGCACTGCCAAGGTCCCCCAGTGCCATGTCCACATGGCTTTTCAATCCCTCCAGGGATGGTCACTCAACCACTGCCCTGGGCAGTTTCAATCCTTTCTATGGAGAAATTTCTCTTAATATCCAATCTAAACCTCCCGTGGTGCAACTCAAGGCTCTTTCCTCTTGTCCCATCCTTTGTTCCCTGGGAGCAGAGCCTAACCTGCCCCAGCTGCCCCCTCCTGTCAGGGAGTTGTGGAGAGCCAGAGGAAGAGATGGACACCAGAGCATGGATGAGGGTGGGAAGAGGAATGAACACTGTGCCTCTGTGCATCCCCAGTGTGCAACAACCCCCTGGGAGAACCTGGTATAGAAATGTGCAGCCCCTGAGACTCTGAGTCCCTGGGAGTGTCCAAAGCCAGGCTGGATGGGATTTAGAACCACCTGGGACAGTGGAAGGTGTCCCTGCCATGGCAGGGGGAGGGACTGGGTGAGCTTTAAGGTCCCTTCCAACCCAAACCAATCTGAGATTCCAAGATTCTCTGGGGCTGTCCCTTTTTCCTCTGTGTATTTGTAGCTTCTTGCTGGAAATCTGGGAGTCCTGAAAGCCATCCCTGATTGTCTTAGGTTGGAAATGCAAGATGTGTCCAGGGGTGTGTATTCTATCCCCATCTGTCAGAGCTGGGGCAGTTATCCTCTGTTCATGGGGCAGTTTTCTTTATCTCTCCCACAGCCAATCCTTCCTCCAGCAGATCTCTGCTGTTCACAGGCCATTAATTATTAATTATCTTCTGTCCGTGGCCACTGAGTGTCCCTGCGTGGCTGATCAAATTCCATCATCCCATGGGGAGATGCTCCGCCCAGGGGAGGAGCCAAGCATTCCTACCTGGATCCAATCTGAGCCTGGAGCAGCACAGCAGCCTTTGCCCCCTGCATTGCCAGAGGAGCATCTTTCTGCTGCCCTGCATTGCCAGAGGGAGCCCAGGCCCATCTGCAGCAGCCCTGGAGCTGCAGAGGAAAACTCCCCCCTTGTGCAGGATCCCTGCTCCAGCAGCAGCACAGCTGGCACTGCAGGAGGGCTGAGCCCCCATGGGATGGGGCTGTGCCACCCCTGACACACAGGGGGACAGGGCATGGTCTGACTCTGGCAGGGTTGTTTTGTATTACTGCGTTTTTAGTTTATTATTATTTCCCCTAATAAAGAACTTTTCCATAATAAATAACTGATATTCCTGCTCCAATATCTCTGTCTGAGAGCCCTTAATTTCACAATGATAATAATTTGGAGGGAGGGGGTTTACATTTTCCATTTTAAGGAAGGCTCCTGCCTTCCTTAGCAGACACCTGTCTGTTCAAACCAAGACACTGATGCAGAACTGGCTCCTGCAAAAAGAAGCTTTGAACCCCCTCTTTTATTCAGGGATGAAACCCCTCCATGGGGAAAAGTTCTCCCAGGAGGAGAACTCTCTCTGTCCTGAGAGCAGACTGGAGAAAGGCAGCTCTCCTGAACTCTCCCTACAGCGGGAATATGAATGTTTTGTTTCAATAACATTTAACAGCGATTGCCTGGGTGACCTCTGCCCTGCTGTGATTAAATATTAATATTCTTCTAGTCTGGGCTCCTGCTCTGCTTTTCCCCCTCTGGTTTCTAAATGAAGCTGCCTGGCCTTGGCCTTTCTTTGGAGCACGGGGATGGAGTACGGATGAGGCAGTGCTGGATCCAACCACCCCAACCAAAGCTTTGCTCTGAGTTTTACAAGGGGGAAAAAAAAGAGCCGGGCTATGAAGTTGCTGAACTCAGGGGAATTTAATAACACTCAGCCACCAGCAAAGCGATTAAATGCTGGCTCCTAATTCCTAAGTGCCTCGCTGATGGTTTCCCCATCACGCTGGGACTAATCTGTGAAGGGGCCGTTCTCACATCCCCGGCAGGAGCTGGGGTAAGGCTGGAATGGGCTGCTGGTCCTGCAGCGGGGATGGAGGGCATGAGGGAGCAGGGCAGCGGGTTGGTAGCGGGTTTGCTGTGGGGTTTGAGGGCCTGGTTGGCTTTGGGGGGTCTGATGCAGGGAGAGGGGTGTGGGGCTGGATGTAGGATGCTCCCAGGGGAGGAGGAGGAGGAGGAAGGCAGAGGGAGGGGTGAGTCTGGCTGGAGCAGAGCTGTGTTCCTGCTCCTTTTCTGCTGGAAGGTTTCAGGTTTCAGCTTTTGACTCAAAATAAGCTCCATTTTGCCTTAAATTTCACCTCTAAGATGTACAGATAAGAGACTCCACTTCAATCATACTTCTTCCTCCAGACAGTGACATGTTCCTGTTGCATCACCCTCTTTTCTATGATTCTTAAAATTATTTTTAAAAAATTCTTTTTGAAAAGACTCTGAATGTGTTGGATTTGGGAAGATCTCAGGGGTTGGCTTGCTCCTTCCAATCCTCAGAGAGCCCCAGGAGCCCAAAGCAGAGCCGAGGATGCTCCGATGTCCCTCGTTCCCTCCGTGCTGGTGCCACTTCCCTGCTGCTCCCTCCCCGTGCCTCCACAGCAGATGATTTGCCCGACCTTTAGACGGGAGATGTTCAGAACCCAGCCAGGCTGATCGGGAATTTAATGCTGATTGAGTTGGTAATGTGGCTGTTCCCGACGCGCCCCGGCGGGCTGGGGACACTTCCACAGCAGAGCTCCCAAATGGACTGCACTGCCACGTCCCTGTTCCAGCCCAGGGGATCATTTATTTCAGTTTTGAGGATCAGAGTGTGTGAACGCCCGTGTCTCACTGCTGCAGAGCCGGAAAACCTGAGCTGCTCAGCAGCTGTGCTTCGGCTGAGGGGCTCCAGCCCAGAGGAGCCTGAACCCAAGGCATGGGAAAAGCATCTCTGGGCTGCCCTGGCTACCATATCCCATATTTGGGCACCATATCCCATTTTTGGGCACCAGATCCCATATTTGGTACCGTATCCCATATCTGAGTACTGTATCCCATATTTGAGTACTGTATCCCATATTTGGGTACCATACCCCATATTTGGTTACCATATCCCATATCTGGGCACCATATCCCATATTTGAGTACCATATCCCATATTTGGGTACCTTATCCCATATTTGGGCACCATAGCCCATATTTGAGTACCCTATCCCGTATTTGGGTACCTTATCCCATATTTGGGCACCATAGCCCATATTTGAGTACCATATCCCATATTTGGGTACCATACCCCATATTTGGCTACTGTATCCCATATTTGGGTACTCTATCACATATCTGGATACCGCATCCCATATTTGGGTACCATATCCCATATTTGGGTACTCTATCCCATATTTGGGTACTGTTTCCCATATTTCATACCACATCCCATATTTGGGTACTGTATCCCATATTTGGGTACCATATCCCATATCTGGGTACCACATCCCATATTTGGGTACTGTATCCCATATTTGGGTACCATAGCCCATTTTCCTCCAGTTTCCAGTATCCCTGCATCTCTACTTTACAGGGGCTAGCCACATCTAATGGTGGGGTGAGAACAAGACGTGCAATTCCAGGGGGGAAAACCGGGAGTGCAGGGAAATTTCCTCATGTAAAGTCATGGCTGGGTCACTAGGAGGCAGTTAATCCTTTAAAACAGGCTCGGGGCACTTTGGAAAAGAAGTCCTGTGCTGAAAAGGTTTGACTGTGTTTAGTATAAAAGGGTTTGGGTTCAAGGGCCTTTGGTATAAAAATCTCACTCATCCCAGCCCTGCCTTGCAGGAGGGTGTGGCCATTCCCTGGAGATCTGCTCCTTTTCCAACTCTTTGGCAACAGCCACATCATTCTAGCTCCAAAAAATAACAAAGTTGGGGAAGCAAAAGGACAACAAAATATATCCCATTGTAAACAAACATGTCAATTAGTGTAATCAGCTCTAATGAGGAAAGGGAAGCCAAATTCCACACTTTGAGTGGCTGTTTGGGCCAGCTCATCCAGGCAAACCCAGCTCCTTCACCCCACGTGTGCTGGGGGCACTTGGGGTGTGATGGCCACGCCATCCCTGCTGGATTTGGGATCAGTGCCCTGCCACTTTTCCCTCAGACCTCATTTTTTGGGACGTGGAAGGAGGGTGCATCCCTGACTCGCAGCACTCAGTCACAAACAAAAGGCGATGATTTATAATTTGCTGTTATTGTGCTGCTCCTCCATCATCCCCAGCCAGCCCTGCCAGTTGGGCCTTGGGACCGGCAGAAGGAATTGCTTTGCCTCCTTCCATTTGCCCAATAAATAATAATAATAATAATTGACATAATGGCAATAATAAAACCCATCCATCTCCCCCGCCGCCCTCCCCAGCCTGGTGAGGGGAGCCCAACTTTTGGGATCGTTTATTTGGCAGGGGGATTGGGGTTGACTTTAACACGAGCTGTCACCAAACAAATCTCCCTGCGGCACAGCGGGTATTAAAACCATCTTTCATGAATTCAAATCTTCCAAGAGGGGCCATCAGAGAAATGAGGACCAGGACTGGAAGCTTGATGTTATTTTTTTTCCCTTCCTGTGAGATATTAAGGACTAAACATCCTCATTTGGTCCCCAAACCCCTTCCAGGGATGTCAGGGCTGTGCCAAGCCTAGGATTGGAGGGGTTGGATGTTCCCTAGCAAAAAAATCCATCAAAATTAACAGCTGTCCTTTGCACTTCCCCACATTCAATGATTTTCCCTGTATTAGTGGTGCTGGGTCAGTTATTATGGGCTGGACATCTGGGATAAGGAGAGAAAGGGGAAAGAGGGATATCCTGGAAAAATGGTGTGAAACACAGTAAAACCTTCCAGCAGGGCTTGGAGGGGTCTTGGCGTGTGGACTTCATTGGATGGAAGGAAAAGTGGGATAAATGAGCAGGACAAGGTACTGTCCCAAAGGCTGGAGTATGCTGCCAGTGTGTCATCCACAGCCTGGTCCTGGGTGCACCCCTGCACCTTTGGGGCCCCCCAGTCCCATGGCTGGAGCTCTGTGCATGGCAGGAACTGCCCTGTGTAACACAGCTAGGGGCAGCTCCACAATGGAAATGCTGTATCCCAAATCTCCTCCCAGCCAAGAGTCCCTTCCAATGGTTGCTGTTGTAGGATTTACGTTTCCCACCAGATCACTGCCATCCTAAACAATATCCTAAGGCCTTCCAGAGCCCAGACCCTGGAAATCAGATTCCATGTGAGCACTGAGCATGCAAACAAAACAAAAGGAACATCCTTGCTCATTGCGGAGGGGGTGCAGTGAATGATCTTTGGAGGTCCCTTCCAACCCAGCCCAACTCAATCCAACATATTCCATTCCATTCCATTCCATTCCATCCCATCCCATCCCATTCCACATCCTCTCTTAAAATAAGGAATGACACAAGAAATTCTGGCCCTCCTGACTCCTCTGCTGCAGATTTGATTTTCTTTTTTTTTTTTTTAATTTTGAGTTTTTTATTTTCCTCCCTTTTCCTTTCCCTGGAGAAATGGTTTGAGGGACAGCTTCTGGTTCTGCTGCTGCCCCTGCAAACAGCCAGAGAGTTCCCACACAGATCTTTTGATGGCCCAGCAACACAGAGAGAGAATAAATCCAACATGGGGCAGCCTTCCCAGATGGCTCTGTGCTCCCCAATGGAGCCTGGGTGATGTTTCTCCACAGATTCAGCTGCCTGGGGAAGCAAAGGCCAGAGGCACCAGCAGAGCTTTTGTATTGTGGAAGGTGAATTTATGGAATATACACCAGGTCCTTGCATGGTCCCCAGGGGGACATGAGGGTGGTGGGTGTTTGGAGGAGGGTGCCAAGCTCTGGAGCAGGGATGAGATGCCGTGCAGCCCGTGAGGGACACACATGTCGGGTCATTTGGGATCCTGGGGGGACTTTGCTGTGAGCAGGGCTTAATCAGAGCCTGGCAAACCGTTTTCCTGAGGGTTGGTGGGACAGGCAGCAGCAAAAAGGGCCAGAACGGAGTCATTTCAAAGAGAGTGGGCAAAACGCAATCATATCCAGGGAGGACTAATCCCGGATTATCATCAGGGGTTGGAAGGGATAAACCATATCTAAGCACACAGCTTTCATCCCACGGGGCTGTCAGAGCAATCGCAGCCGCTCTGGGGCACAGGGACCGGAGTGAGAGAGGGAGGGGGACCTCTGCCAAGGGCGTGGGGGGAGCTGGGTGGCAGCTGGAGACCCTCAGTGGGGGGACACCTCAGTGTGGGTCTGACTGGGCCATCCCTGTGTCCTTTGTGCCTCCTGATGTCCCTGGGGCAGGTGGATCCATCCCTCTCTCGTGGCCGGCACCGTGACCGCTGCCTGGAGGATGTGGCGGCTCTCCTCCTTATCTTTTTGGCTTCTCTCCTCAAGTACAAATTGACCTCTCAGAATTTTCTCCTTTAATGCCCTTGTTCTCAAATGTTAATAACTGGTCAGTGACAGGCTGATTAAGCCTTCCTTCCTCCCTTATTTAGATTGGTGTCACTGCAGCAGCTCAAACGGGGCTGTAAAGAACATTAACACCCGCTCGGCACTGACAGGGCAAACTATTCCCTGGGAATTGATAAGGGCTTTTTCTGGAAATGAATTTGGCGCTGGCAAAACAAACGGATGCCTTGAGCTCCATCCATCTCCCTTCCTTTAATAACTTTCATTTGTTGGGCGCTATCTCCAGCACCAATTAATGTAACGAATGCCTTTTGTCCCGGCAGGGGCTTTTGCAGGAGCTTCCAGTGGGACAGCTCCACTTTCCTCCCCTTCCCTCCCCTTCATTTCTTGGCTTGGGGTGAGGTTTTCTCCCCATGAGCAGGGGCTGAGTGGCCCAAAATAGCATCCCTTTCTCATGGCATCATGCCTGGATCCATATCTATATCCATACCTATATCTATATATCTATACCTTGGTCTGTTATCTATATCTGTATCTTTCTTTATCTTATTTTTATCTACACGTGTATCTATATCATCTATATTTGTATCTTCATCTGCATAAGTAGCTATTTTCATGCCATTCATAACCACATCCATATAATTTGTATCCATATCCATATAATTTACATCCATATCCATCCAACCTGTATCTATATCCATAAAATCTGCACCTGTAGCTACACCTATATCTGTCTATATATCCATATCCATGAAATCTGTGTCTGTATCCATATCCTCAGGGTGCACATCCATGTCCATGTCCATGACCATTTAAATTTTATCAATATCATCTATTTTCTTATCATCTATATCTATATCAACTTTATTTGTATCTGTATCTGCATCTGTTGCTGCACCCATGTCATTCCCATCCATATCCATATAACTGATAACCATATCCATATAATCTATATCCATGTAATCCATATCTCTAGCTACACCTCTGTCTGTCTATATATCCATATCCATATCATCCATATCCCTAAAATCTATATCTATGTCCTTAGCACATGTTCATATCTGTATATTTTGGATTTGAGGGGTTTTAAATTTTTTTATTCCATTTTTAGTTTCATGTGAAGGGTGAGACAATACAGATGTTATAATTTATGCTATCACAATTAGAAGTTAGCTAATTTTCTAATGAATACTCTACAAATTCATTTCCCATGTGTACCCATATCCATATATCCATATATCCATATATCCATATATCCATATATCCATATATCCATATATCCATATATCCATATATCCATATATCCATATATCCATATATCCATATATCCATATATCCATATATCCATATATCCATATATCCATATATCCATATATCCATATATCCATATATCCATATATCCATATATCCATATATCCATATATCCATATATCCAT